>NC_071506.1:38206927-38573593 GCF_027887155.1 Malaclemys terrapin pileata | reverse complement strand
AGTATTGCAAATTAGGGTGAACCATCGATTTATATAATGGCAATATTTTCTGTATTTTCTACTCCTTATCCATCTTAACACATTGCTTTTTTGACAACTGTGCATCATGCAGAGATAAGGAAAGGATTTGGCATCATTGTTAAATTAGCACTGTTAATTTATTACCCCCAAAGGGTGTATAAGTAGTTCAATTTTTTTCCTTTCAACATGCAATACTTTGCATTTATCATTGGCCCTACTGATCTAGTAACAAAAGGAATGTTATCTGTAGCTCCCACTGAGATCCTTTTTCCTTTTCTAAACTTCAGGAACTCTCACCTCCATTTAACTGGATGGGACTTTAACGGTAGAATTTGATCAAAAACATCAAAATGGGAAATTTCCAGTGTATCAATATATAGACAGTAGTCAGTGAGATCAGCTTGATGTAAGGCATCTTGCTATTACCTATATATGCTGTTCATGAGTTTTTGGGTTGTACGCTTTCAAACACACCAGCTTCCCTCATGGCCTCAAAGTCCTTCATGGAATCATAGTCTTTATAGAAGTCTGCATATGCTCGTTTCCTGGGCTCAGCCACGCCATACTGAAATGCAAAAAGGTAGAGAATTAAGTTTTAAGGTAGAAAAACTTGTATAACAGATGCAGAAAGCTTGTAATTCACTTGGTGGTGCCATATCACCTGATATAAGATTACTGCAGTCTCAAAAAGCTGTTTTTAGTTCAACACAGAACAGTTAGCTATTAGAGGGTTACAGCAATATTTTTACTCAGTTAGAGCCTGAACTATTTAACGGATGGGAAAACAAATGTTTTGTGTTGTTTCATCTAAAAATTGGAACCAGTTTTACAAACAGCATTACTAAATTTTCAGGACACCAATAAGTTCATTCTTCCTTGTCAGATAACGTGCACAAGTCCAAGTGATCATCTTTTGCCAGAAAACTGTCACCACCTGGTAATGGTTCTATACTTAAAGGATTTACAAATAAATTTTTAATATGCCCATGGACAATCACAGGGTTAAGTGACTTAGGGATGCCCTTTTATCTATCGTTCCTACTAAAACTGAGTTACAGTTAGAGCAATTCTGTAAGGTTACAAAAGGAGGAAAGGATGCTGCCAAAGCAAATAGCCAAAATGACGCACCCACTTTGGCCACATCTACACTAAGAAAAAGGTGGGTTCACACTCATTAATTAACACACGATTAAATCCTAGGGAAGACAAGGCAGTTTAATATTAACATGGTACTTAACCTAACACATGTGAACACTACAAACTGCTTTGTCTTCACTAAGATTTTACCTTGTGCTAGTTACCATGTGTTCACACATAAGGTAAGAACATCCCCCATCTTTTTCCTAGTATGAACACACCCTTGGGCTCCCTGCTGTGGTTCATTTGTTTTGATAGAATCTTTTAGTCAACTGAATAGCCATATAAATCTGGGAGCCCTTTAGGAATCATCTGATTGGGCACTGCAATGGCAAAGAGCAAGATACCATGCATGAACTTCTTTACTCATCCCCACCTTTCTCAAATTTCAGACCAGCTGCGGCGTAGCTGGCTAGGAAAGAAGAGAAGACAATTGACAATATTCCCAGACCAGGGGCATATTCTGAATGTATTTTAAACGGATGTAAATCTAGACGAATGCCAGAGGTCAATGGAGTGATACACCTGTACATTTGCAGGATCTGGCCATGTGTGCGCATAATTAAGGGAATAGTGGATGAAGACCAGTCTTCCCACATATACCCCTTCAGTTCAACAAAGTGTGCCCAAACAAGGTACAACAGTGTAGAAAACTAACTGCTCTTATGTGAGGAGCTTGGCTCTTCACACAGAAGCTCCAGGTGGAAAAAGCACAAAACTGAGATTTATACCACATCTGCATTCCCAGTTTTTGTGGTGTGTTCTTTGTACATACCCAAGAATCTGACCCTATATTTTTTAAAGAGTTGCCCCACCACAGATGCTCCAGGTTTGTTTAAAAAAAAAAAAAAAGAAGCATTGCAGTGATTAAAGATATATCATCACGTGTCAGTTTAGCTATGTCCTGGTAAGTTGCTCCTTTACTTTAATGGACTCTTTTTCAAATCTCCAAGAGGAGCTGAAGCCTCTGACAGTGCTGGTAACAGAGCCAGGCTTTACTGATGAATAATAGTAATTAAACCTTAATATTTATAGCTGTCTTCAGCTAGAGCTTTCTGAAAATTTAAATAATGCAAGCGACAAGAATGAAGTTTAGTAAGGGACTGGAGGTTCAGTTTTTCCATGTACTTAGAAATGAGTTGCTGAATGCATGTGTTTTGATCACCTAGGATATCAATTTTGAGTGAAACTTTTTGGCAAGATATCACCCCTCAGAAATCTAGCAAACATTTAGTAATAAAGGCAATCTAGCCATCCTAAGACATAGGAAGAGATGGTTGTGCATTCAGTGTATTAAAGGTATTTAAGTGTTTAAATACTGCTATTCTGTCTGTACATCTCTTTAGGGTCTCAGAAAGCAAAGCTTCACTCATGTGGCGTTGCCCCAATCCTTAAAGAAAAAGGTCTTCAACCTCACACTTAAGCCACAGTTCTATTTTTTTCCCCACCATGTTGTCCTTACTCCTCCAGAGATATCTTGTGTCCACCTTGCCCACTGTACTTTATCAGATAGATTGCCAACAATAATGATAGACGCTCCACTGAGCACATAGGTAGTCTTCTGACCAAAGCATGCTATCAAGGCTGATTAACAATTCTGGCTTTCAATGGTGGCTAAAGATAGTTGAAAAGGTGGCTCTCAGCCTTTATGAACATCTAGCAGATAGTATTTTTATTGTATTCATTATTACATCTATTGCAGCAGCATCCGAAGTGCGTTAAGCACTTTGCAAACACAGAGGAAGACCTCATCTTACAGAGACCAGTCGCTAGATATTTATTTTACACTCTACAACATACTCAGATGCCAATGCACATGCCAAGAAGGGTTAACCCACTCTAAGAAACCAGAAATGGCTGAGAGATGTTTGACTCTCCTAAATCAAATTAAGTTACACAGGGCAGAGAGTTTGCCCATCTTGCTTAGCTAAGAGTTTCAAAGACCATCATTCTGTGGATAACTTCATAAGTGGGACCCTCCCTCTTCCCCCCTCAATAAATATCCTATATTAAACATAGGCAAGTCCATGGAACACTTTGAGCACCACCAATTTTAATTTTTTTAGATTAAGCCAGCATGAGCTGTACACAGCACTAGGGCTATGTCTGAACTGCACAAGTAACCTGGGTGACTGGCATCCATGTTAGCCTACCCTGGGTGTGGGCATCCCCACAGCAAACCCCTACTTGTATTACTGTGTCCTCATTCACTCATGTGTGTCTGCAGGCATATCTCATTGTTCTTAGTGGTGAGATGCCCTAGGATTCTTTCCCACTCAACTGCAGGAAAACTTGACTGTCCTTCAGGAAAAATTGTGGGAAGGCATTGGAGGACTATCTGAATTAAAGTGGAGCCTGTATTCTAACCCCCACCTCCATCAGATAATATAACCCAGGCTTAAAGCACTTACAAACCTGGGTCAGATTTTTTCCCCCTGTATGAACAAGGTGGGCTAAAAGCTGGGTAAGAGTTCATGTTAACTGGGCAGTGTAGACATGAACTGTGCAACGCTTGGCTCCTAGGGTTAGTCCAAGGCTTGCCAACAACTACGTGGCCTCAGTCAGATCACTCAGAAACTATTAGTGATTATCTGTAAAATAGGAACAACTCCTCTCAAAGAAGCACCAAAAGGTTTTATACAGCACTCTGGAGACATGCTCATGAGAAATCCACCACAGCAATTTTCTGATAAACAGATAAACCAAGTCCAAGTCCTGAACCAGAAGGCTATATAGATTGGTTGAGATCAACTGGGCTCACAAATATTATAAGACCTCACCTTGTACAAAACTGCACATCCCAGGGATACAATCATTGCCCCTACAATATGGAATCTCAGACGTTTGGCCAGGAGGCCCCTCATCTGTGGTTTGGGCAACAGAGTAGATGACATGGTGATGATTTCTCCTAGGAAAGTAATACATTAGAAATTTATTGAGATGTACACAGGAAGTTCCTGTCCTAATTAATGCATTTTGTTTTCTATGTATATAACAGACTTGTTAGACTAAACATCTCACAAGAGGATACTAGAGTAGCTTCAGAACATATGCAAAATCATTCCCTCCATTAAAATACCTCCTTATAACATCTGAGATACCTTTTGAAGGACATCTATTTGTGAGGGGAAACTATCAAAACACAGACTTTAAATACTTTACATATAATAGACTAGTTCATGGAGCGTTTCTTTTCTACTGTTTAGTGTGGCTAAGACACACAATACCCTTCCCTCTCCTATGAGGTCTATTGTCTTTTTATATTCCTGAAACAAGTCATACTCAGATTTTTTAGGCCAGGAACCATATTTTATTAACCTCGAAGGCATCATGTATAACTAATGCACTATATTAAAAAAATTAAGATGGCAGATAACCTTACTGTAAAATAATACCTCTCTTCAACGGGGTTTTATTGTGCCATGTACACAGTCGTGCAGCAGACTGTGCAGACAGTTGTATGAGAGACACAGGACTGAATGTCAGGCATTGTCTATACAAGAGTTTTGCCAGAGTAGCTGTGCCAGCAAAGCCCTGCAAGTGCCGATGCGGTTATGCTCAGGTAAAAGTGCTTCTGCTGAAAACGCTCAGTTGTACCGCGCGGTCTGTCGGCTCCTGGCAGGGAATGCCAGGCAGTGGTCTGCAGCCCAGACCCCTCTGGTAACAGAGACCCAACCCTGCTCTCCAACTTTATACACATCCTCGGGGACCGCCTGCAGAGAACTAGGCCGGTCCCGCCCTGGCCTGCGGCAGGTGCCTAGTCCACAAACACCACCCGAGTGACAAAATGGAGACGAGTCACACGGCCCAGGCACGCCCGGGTCAGCACCGGGCCCAGCGCGACCGCGCCTCCGAGACACTGTTCCGCACGCGCCCCCCTCCCAGCCTCGCCCTGCTCCCCAGCTCCGCCGCCGGCAGCGGGCACTCGGCCCCGACCCCCGACGCCTCCGCGCCGCGCCCGGCCCCTCACTCGCACGATGCGCGGCGGCGGGTAACGGCCGCAGCCGGGCCCCTCCCGCTGCGCGGCGCCGCAGGCCTCATGGACACGGAGGTCAGAGGCGGCCGCGGGGCCCCCGCAGCGCCGGGGCGGGGGCGTGGAAGGAGGGGACGCCGGGCTAGCGGGGTAAGGCCTCCACTCACCTCCGCAAAGTACCAAGGTCCTTCCGCACTGACTAGAGCCGGTCACCGACTGCGGGGCTGCAGCCGCGCATGCGCAACACATTGACTAGGCTACGGCAAGCCGCCCGGCTCAAACCGCGAGCCACAAAACTCAGATTCGTATGGGGGTGGGGCTAAGCAACACAGCCGGGGACCACCATGGCAGAGGGGGAGGAAGGAGGGAGTGAGGGCAAAGGGGAACCAGAGGACAAGCGCCTCTGCTGTGGCTCTGGCTACCCCACCATCATCGCTCTCTAGGCAGGTTTCAGAGTAGCAGCCGGGTTAGTCTGTATCCGCAAAAAGAACAGGAGTACTTGTGGCACCTTAGAGACTAACACATGTATTAGAGCATAAGCTTTACTGGGCTACAGCCCACTTCTTCGGATGCAAACCTGCAGCTGCCAGACGCACACTGGCCTGCCCAGCCCTGTGCTGCCAGCATACCCCTTCCCCTTGAGGGTGGGCCCCCACCACACTGCCCCCTGCCCAGTGCCCCACCCTTATGTAGGGTTACCATATTTTGTGCCTCCAAATGGAGGACACTCCACGGCCACCGGCCCCGCCCACAGCCCCGCCCCAACCCCGCCCCCTCCCCAAAGTCTCCGCCCCCTCCCCTGCTTCCCGCGAATATTTAATTCGAGGGAAGCCTGAAGCAGGTAAGGGGAGTGTGGGGGGAGGAGGCGCGGCCCAGGCTGGCCCCCCCCGGTGGCTCCAGCCTGGGTCGGCTCGGGCCCTGGGGTGCCGGCCCTGGCCGACCACCCCCGGCCCGCCCAGCACTGCCGGCGGCCCGGCGCACCCCCCAGCTCCCGGCCCCGCAGGCCCGGCTCCCGGCTCCCCGCCTCGCGGGCTCGGCTCCCCGCGGGCCCGGCTCCCCGCCTCCCCGCGGGCCCGGCTGACCGGCTCCCCGCCCCGCGGGCTCGGCTCCCCGGCTCCCCGCCCCGCGGGCTCGGCTCCCCGCAGGCCCGGCTACCGGCCCGGCTCGGCTCCCCGGCTCCCCGTGGGCTCGGCTGACCGGCTCCCCGCGGGCCCGGCTGACCGGCTCCCCGCCCCGCGGGCTCGGCAGACCGGCTCCCCGCGGGCCCGGCTGACCGGCTCCCGGCCCGGCACTGGGCCCCCGGCTCCCCGTCCGGCCCCGCGCCCGGCCCGGCACTGCGCCCCTGGCTCCCCGTCCGGCCCCGCGCCCGGCCCGGCACTGTGACCCTGGCCCGGCACTGCCCCCCTGGTTCCCGGCCCCGCACCGGCCCCGGCCCCGGCCGAGCACCACCGAGCCCTCCCGATTTTCCCGGACATGCCCGGCTTTTGGGGATTTCCCCCCGGACGGGGATTTGAGCCCCCAAAAGCCGGACATGTCCGGGAAAATCCGGACGTATGGTAACCCTACCCTTATGCCCAGTGCCTCCTCTCCCAGAGACCTCCACCACAGAGCTCTATGCCCAGCCCCCACCCCTCCCAGGGACCTCCCCTGCTGGCCTCCCACCACATCTGCATAGCACTCTGCACACCACACTGCTCACCCAGCGCCTGCCGCCCATAGACCTCCCCACTGCCCACCACCTTCCTCACAGTTCCACCATCACAGCTGCACAGCACCCCATATTCCTGAGGGGATTCTGCACCAAAAAATTAAAAAATTTGCGCACAATATTTTAAAATTCTGCAAATTTTATTTGTCAATAAATAAATGTGGAGGCTCCAACATGGCAGAGGGGAGCACAGGCCACTGGTTGCATGGAGGTGGGAGCTTACCCTGCAGCCTCTCCCCACCCCACCCTGTGACAGGGACTTGGCAGTGAGGCTGCCCCCAACCCTGACACAGTGCAAGGGCCAGGCCTGTCCCAGAAAAACGGTGCATCAGGTGTGGGTGAGCAGGCTCAGCCCGGCAGCAGCATCCAAGTGCAGAGGGACTTAGTGTGGGGGGATCCAGGTGGGGGTAAGAGAGTTCTCTGTGGGGCAATCTGGGTGCAGGCAGGCGCCTCAGTGGGAGATCTGGATGCACAGAAGTTCATTGGGGGGTTCCAGGTGCAGGGGCAATAGGACTCTGCCGGGGATCCAGGTGAAGGTGTTTGGGGCTCCCAGCAGAGGGGGTCTAGGTGCAGGGGAGGTGGAGTTCATTTGGGTGGGGGTCCAGGTGCAGGTGGTTGGGGCTCAGTGGGGGGTGGTACAGATGCAGGGGAGGTGGGGCTTGTCAGGGTGAGGGTTTGATGGACCTGCTTACAGGGGAGCCCCAGCTTCTGCCAAGGGGATGCTGCATGCTGGGCTCCAGCTTCCCCCCTGCCCCCGCTTCCCCCATCCCATGCCCATTCCCCACCACTCCATCTCCTCCTCATCCCATACCTTTCCTTCCTCACTGCCTCTTCCCCCACCCCTGCTTCCCCTGCCCCTTTTCTTCCCCATCCCATGCCCCTTCCCCACTGCTCCATCTCCTTCCCACCCCACCCCCTCTTTCCCCACTGCCTCTTTCCCCCTAGCCCCAGCCTGCCCCTGCCCTTCCCCACCATAGGCACTCACTGTTGTTCAGAAAACAGGAGGCTCCCAGCACACAGAAGGGGACTCAACCAGCACTAGGACCCAGAATGTGGCATCTTCTGAGCAGCACCCACTTGCAGAAAGTGGGGGAAGCAGTGGCATGTGACTCTGTGTGCCCCCACACCTCGCCTCTGTTTGGGGGCACTGCCCTCCAAACTAAGCCCATGGGCGTTCTCACCTGCCACCCTCCTCCCTTTGCTTCTCGGTCACTTTTGAAATGGAACCAAAGAAACCTTCAGGGGATCTGTTTTCATTCCCCCAGGAATTCTCCACATAGAACCCCCACTGCCCACTGCCCCCCCACAGACCCACTCCCCCACACTCTTCCTGCCCCCAGCCACACTCACCGGTCTGCTGGAAGTGACTATGTCCATGCATGGGCTGAGCCTGCAGCACTGCTGGGGCTGGTCAGGGATCCCTCTGACCCCTCGGAAGCGGCACAACCAGCCAACCAGAGCGGGAGCCACTGGCGCCATGGTAAACCCGGTACTGGCCTCATTGCTGCATGCCCACTGCAGTGAGCAACAGTGTCCTGTCCCACCCGGAATCATAGAATATCAGGGTTGGAAGGGACCTCAGGAGGTCATCTAGTCCAACCCTCTGCTCAAAGCAGGACCAATCCCCAACTAAATCATCCCAGTCAGGGCTTTGTCAAGCCTGACTTTAAAAACCTCTGAAGAAGGAGATTCCACCACCTCCCTAAGTAACCAGTGGTGAGCTGGAGCTGGTTCGCACTGATTCGCGGGAACCGGTTGTTAAATTTAGAAGCCCCTTTAGAACTGTGTGGGACAACTGGTTCTAAAAGGGCTTTTAAATTTAACAACCGGTAAAGCTCCAGCAGCTCTCCGCCCCGCCCCCGGCCCCAGCTCACCTCCGCCTCTTCCCCTGAATGCTCCATCCCTCTTCTCCTCCCCCTCCGACGCTTCCCACGAATCAGCTGTTCACGTGGGAAGCCTGGGAGGGCTGAGAAGCAAGTGGCGGCTTCGCGCAGATGAGCTGGGGCGCGGAGGGGGGGCGCAAGGAGGGTTCCAGGGAGGCGCTGCGTGGCGGCGCGGCCCGGCTGACCTGCTCCGCCCTGGCCCTGGCCAACCTGCCCCGGCCCCGGCCCCGGCCCCGGCTCCAGCCCCGCCCCGGCTGAGCAGCTCCGGCCCGGCCCTGGGCCCGGCCCCGCGGCGCAGCTGTTGCGCCACCAGCCACCTCCAGGCAGCGCGGTAAGGGAGCAGGGAGGGGGTGTTGGATAGACGGCAGGGGAGTTCAGGGTGGTCAGAGGGCAGAGAACAGGGGGATTGAATGGGGGCAAGGGTCCCGGGGGGCAGTCAGGAAGGAGCAGGGGTTGGATGGGGCGGTGGGAGGCAGTCAGGGGCGGGAGTTCCAGGGGCAGTCAGGGGACAGAGAGAAGGGGTAGTTGGATGGGGCAGGGGTCCCGGGGGGGCATCAGGAATGAGAGGAGGGCGGGCATCAGGAATGGGGCAGGGGTCCCAGGGGGGCATCAGGAATGAGAGGAGGGGTTGGATGGGGCGGTAGGGGACAGTCAGGGGACAGGGAAGGGGGGTGGATGGGGCAGGTGTCCAGGGGGGCGGGGGCGGACCAGGACCCCCTCGTTGGGTGAGGAGGAGGGAACCGGTTGTTAAGATTTTGGCAGCTCATCACTGTAAGTAACCCATTCCAGTGCTTCACCACCCTCCTAGTGAAAAAGTTTTTCCTAATATCCAACCTAAACCTTCCCCACTGCAACTTGAGACCATTACTCCTTGTTCTGTCATCTGGTACCACTGAGAACAGTCTAGATCCATCCTCTTTGGAACCCCCTTTCAGGTAGTTGAAAGCACCTATCAAATCCCCCCTCATTCTTCTCTTCTGCAGACTAAACAATCCCAATTCCTCCAGCCTCTCCTCATAAGTCATGTGCTCCAGCCCCCAATCATTTTTGTTACCCTCCACATCCTTCTTCTAGTGTGGGGCCCCAAACTGGACACAGTACTCCAGATGAGGCCACACCAATGCCGAATAAACGGGAATGATCACGTCCCTAGATCTGCTGGTAATGCCCCTACTTATACAGCCCAAAATGCCATTAGCCTTCATGGCAACAAGGGCACACTGTTGACTCATATCCAGCTTCTCATCCACTGTAACCCCAGGTCCTTTTCTGCAGAACTGCTGCCTAGCCACTCAGTCCCTACGCTGTAGTAGTGCATGGGATTCTTCCATCCTAAGTGCAGGACTCTGCACTTGTCCTTGTTGAATCTCATCAGATTTCTTTTGGCCCAATCCTCTAATTTGTCTAGGTCCTGATTTATCCTATCCCTACCCTCCAGCATATCTACCATTCCTCCCAGTTTAGTGTCATCTGCAAACTTGCTGAGGGTGCAGTCCACGCCATCCTCCAGATCATTAATGAAGATACTGAACAAAACTAGCCCCAGGTCCGACCCTTGGGGCACTCCGCTTGATACTGACTGCCAACTAGACATGGAGCCATTGATCACTACCCGTTGAGCCCGACGATCTAGCCAGCTTTCTATCCACCTTATAGTCCATTCATCCAGCCCATACTTCTTTAACTTGCTGACAAGAATACTGTGGGAGACCGTATCAAAAGCTTTGCTAAAGTCAAGGAATAACACGTCCACTGCTTTCCCCTCATCCACAGAGCCAATTATCTCGTCATAGAAGGCAATTAGGTTAGTCAGGCATGACTTCTCCTTGGTGAATCCATGCTGACTGTTCCTGATCACTTTCCTCTCCTCTAAGTGCATCAGAATTGACTCCTTGAGGACCTACTCCATGATTTTTCCAGGGACTGAGGTGAGGCTGACTGTCCTGTAGTTTCCCGGATCCTCCTTCTTCCCTTTTTTAAAGATGGGCACTACATTAGCCTTTTTCCAGTCATCCGGGACCTCCCCCGATCGCCATGAGTTTTCAAAGATAATGGCCAATGGCTCTGCAATCACATCCGCCAACTCCTTTAGCACCCTCGGATGCAGCGCATCCGGCCCCATGGACTTGTGTTCATCCAGCTTTTCTAAATAGTCCTGAACCACTTCTTTCTCCACAGAGGGCTGGTCACCTCCTCCCCGTGCTGTGCTGCCCAGTGCAGCAGTCTGGGAGCTGACCTTGTTCGTGAAGACAGAGGCAAAAAAAGCGTTGAGTACATTAGCTTTTTCCACATCCTCTGTCACTATGTTGCCTCCCTCATTCAGTAAGGGGCCCACACTTTCCTTGACTTTCTTCTTGTTGCTAACATACCTGAAGAAACCCTTCTTGTTACTCTTAACATCTCTTGCTAGCTGCAACTCCAAGTGTGATTTGGCCTTCCTGATTTCATTGCTGCATGACTGAGCAATATTTTTATACCCCTCCCTGGTCATTTGTCCAATCTTCCACTTCTTGTAAGCTTCTTTTTTGTGTTTAAGATCAGCAAGGATTTCACTGTTAAGCCAAACTGGTCTCCTGCCGTATTTACTATTCTTTCTACACATCGGGATGATTTGTTCCTGCAACCTCAATAAGGATTCTTTAAAATACAGCCAGGTCTCCTGGACTCCTTTCCCCCTCATGTTATTCTCCCAGGGGATCCTGCCCATCAGTTCCCTGAGGGAGTCAAAGTCTGCTTTTCTGAAGTCCAGGGTCTGTATTCTGCTGCTCTCCTTTCTTCCTTGTGTCAGGATCCTGAACTCGACCATCTCATGGTCACTGCCTCCCAGGTTCCCATCCACTTTTGCTTCCCCTACTAATTCTTCCCTGTTTGTGAGCAGCAGGTCAAGAAGTGCTCTGCCCCTAGTTGGTTCCTCCAGCACTTGCACCAGGAATTTGTCTCCTACACTTTCCAAAAACTTCCTGGATTGTCTGTGCACCACTGTATTGCTCTCCCAGAAGATATCGGGGTGATTGAAGTCCCCCATGAGAACCAGGGCCTGTGATCTAGTAACTACTGTTAGTTGCCAGAAGAAAGCCTTGTCCACCTCATCCCCCTGGTCTGGTGGTCTATAGCAGACTCTCACCCTTGTTGCTCACACTTCTAAACTTAATCCAGAGACTCTCAGGTTTTTCTGAAGTTTCATACTGGAGCTCTGAGCAGTCATACTGCTCTCTTACATACAATGCAACTCCCCCACCTTGTCTGCCCTGCCTGTCTTTCCTGAACAGTTTATATCCATCCATGACAGTACTCCAGTCATGTGAGTTATCCCACCAAGTCTCTGTTATTCCAATCACATCATAATTCCTTGACTGTGCCAGGACTTCCAGTTATCCCTGCTTGTTTCCCAGGCTTCTTGCATTTGTGTATAGGCACTTAAGATAACTCGCTGATTGTCCTGCTTTCTCAGTAGGAGGCAGGAGTCCTCCCATCTTGTGCTGCTCGTGCTTCCTCCTGGTATCCCATTTCCCCACTTACCTCAGGGCTTTGGTCTCCTTCCCCCGGTGAACCTAGTTTAAAGCCCTCCTCACTAGGTTAGCCAGCCTGCTTGAGAAGATGCTCTTCCCTCTCTTTGTTAGGTGGAGCCCGTCTCTGCCTAGCACTCCTTCTTGGAACACCGTCCCATGGTCAAAGAATCCAAAGCCTTATCTCTGACACCACCTGCGTAGCCATTCATTGACTTCCACAATTCGGCCGACAACAGCCCTGCCCTGACTGACCAAGGGCTCCCCCACCCCAACCTGCTCAGACCCACCAACAACAGCGTCACCCTGACCAAGCAAGGACAGCGTCACCCTGACCAGTTCCGACTGACTGACGACAGGCCCGCCCTACTCCAACTAACCGACAACAGCCCTGCCCCAAGTTGCTCCATCAACCGACAACAGCCCTGCCACAACCAACCAAGGACAGCCCTTCCCCAACCTGCTCCAACTGAAAGACGACAGGCCAGCTCCAATCAACTGATGACAGCCCCACCCCTTCCAACTGATGGCATCCCCGCCTGGACTGTCAACAGCCCCATCCCTTCTGACTGATGACATCCCCTCCCTGACTGAAACAGCCCCGTTCAGACCGACAACAATCCCATCAAAAATGATCCATGATAGCCTCACCCCACCCTGACCAACAATAGCCTTTCTCCGACCCACGACACCCCAGCCCAACTGACTGACGACAGCCCCATCCCGAGTGACCGATGATAGCCCTGTCCCAACCCACGACAGCCCCACCCTGCCCCAACTGACAACAGCTCCACCCTGACCGATTACAGGCCCATCCCAATCGATGACAGCCCCATCCCAACCGACCGAACAATAACAGCCCTGCTCCAACTGACTGATGACAGCCCCTGTTGCTACCAACCAATAATGGCCTTGCCTTGTCCCAACCGATGACAGCCCTGTCCCATCTGACTGACGACAGCCCTGGCCTCCACCCTTAGGCTGAGGGAGGGGCCTTCAGGTGTGGGTGGGCTTACACCCATTTTAGGGCCTTAATAATTGTTTGTGCTGTCCCTTCACCTACTGTTGGTGGCGGCTGCTGCTGCAGAGTCTAACGTATCAGATGTTAGGCATATTCAGATCATGCATAAGGACTGGGCCCCTCTGGCGAGATACGTGTTTCCCTACTTAGTTTAAAAATCCCACTTCGGGGTCTTGGCTTGAGCTAAAGCTCCGAGCAGCTTGTTATCTGTGGGGCAGCGTCAGAGCTAAGGCAGCTTTGACAATGTTGAATGGTGGAAACGTAGGTGCCCAGGGGACTTAGGCACCTAGGAGGGTTAAGTAGTGCCTGAGCTGTGGCTGTGAAAATGGCAGTGGCACCTCCTGATGGTCTTAGATGCCTATCTGCCTGTTTAGGTGTCTAAATCCCTTTAAAAATCTGGCCTTAAATATCTAGTTTATTTGCTTGAGTTTTTAATTTTTTATTTGTAAAGAAAAGTTGCCAGATTTACAACCCTGGAGACAAGTCTCTGTTTAACCCCAGGATGGTGTAGAACTGGCAGGAACTGAAGCACCCTAATGCCCTTTGGCATAAAGAGATCACTTCTACAGGCAGGAAGGAGGTAGTTAAGGCTCATTTATTGCCTGCTCCTGCTCCTATAGAAGTCAGTGTAAGTTTTCCACCGACTTCCATGGGAACAGAATAAGGCCCTGAATCCTTGGCTTTGCTACTGAGACTGCCAGAAAAGGTACCCATTATCATAGTGGTTTTTGTGATGTGGACAATGGTCCACTAGGAACAATACTGTAATAAGCAATTATTTTCACACAGGCTATGAAACAGTCATTTGATGGCAATGATTGTCAGCCAACCTGGATCAAATTAGAATGAATACTCTAGTGGAAAAAGGCTGTGTGTCACAATAGCAATCCTCCAAGCCTGCCACATTCCTAATTTGTTTGTTATAAAATCTACTACTCTATCACCAAGAAAGCTTTTTTTTTTTTAAATAAAAACAACACTAGCTGCTAGCCTTGTGCCACAAACAAAACACTTGTGCTCCTCATGCTGTCTCTGAGCCAGAAATTAACTAATTAAAGACTTATTTTCTCAGAAATGTGTTGGCATCAATCAGAGGTGCTGGGGCACAAACACAGATGCTATGGTCTGATAAGGCATTTTATAAAATTGAAGTGGCAGTTAAACAAAACAGCTGTATTAATCTCAGCTGTATTCAGAGCATCAGGGATGGGGCAAATCAATGATTCCTAAATGGAAAGAATACAAAATTGGTAGGGGAAAATAATCATTTTCAAACGTCTAAAAGGGTATCCCAAACAATGGAGGGAAAAAAAGCAAACATTAAAATCCAAATAAACTCAGCGGATGGGGATTTCATGAGCCTTTTGTTGATTTCATAAATTGTTTTTATCGTTTTAAAATCTCACATTACATTTTTTTTAACTTTGTTGAACTTTTTAAAGGGCCAGATTCTGATACCTGTGCTCACGTGGAACAGTATCTTATTCCATGAATGACCCCCACTGATTGTCCAGCACATGGTGCCATGATGAATCATATTATCAAACAGGAGACTCAACTATGTCTCAAAATAGATATGTCATAACTACAGGGTTAACTGCACCTGGGGCCCCTTTCTGGTACCTCTGAGGGCACATCTTCAGGTGTTAGGTCTTATGCCTTTACTTGTCTGAGGCTGGAATTTTGCAATTCTCCCACTCCTCGACTGAGCCCTGTATATCAATCATTCTCACCCTGATAGTCCAACTGAGTTCAGGCACCTCCAGTTCTTCCCTTCGAGAGTCTGTGACCATGGAATACAGTGATCAGACTGCCTTCTTAAAACAAAAGTATCATTTATTTTAGCTGTAAGAACAAAGCTTTTAGATAAATAGGATTTTAAATCAACATCATACATACGTCTATCTTACCTAAAGATTTACCATCCCCTGATGCTAACTTAGGCAGGGCTAGCTTCTTCAGACACCCCCATTGGGGTCCTGTTTCTCAGACTATCTCCCCTGAATGATCACTGCCTCTCTCTTGAGAGAAGGTCTTTTTAACCCTGTCAAAGTTCTTTTGTCCTTCTGTGTTAGGGTGCCTTTTCCTGTTCTGGTCCAAACCAGTTTTGTAGGTTTGCTGGAGAATGGGCAAAATCATAAAAGCTAATAGTTCTGGCCTCAACTCTTAAATGTTTGCTTATCTAGAGCTATTTTTTCCTTGCTACCTGTTTTTCTAGACAGACTCCTGTTGAGTTAAATCAATATAGTCATACAGGAAACACCCCAATAACTAGGCCAACATAAAGTATTCATAAATCCTAATTTCACCTGAAAATCAGGACATGTCTAACTGCCAACATTTCTTCAAGGAATTAATTCTGCCTGCAAAATTGCATCTGCAATTAATTGCAGGCACAAATTTCTGAGTGCAAATTTGGAAGCTGGCTTTAAATATCAGCTTCCTGGTGTCAGGTAACACCTATTTTCCACACAGGAAAGCCTCACTTTTTCCTTCGGTGGTGTATATTTGACATGGACAGTGAGCCAGTTGCCGGCTTACAGTATATTCTTGAGGCTCCCCTGCACTTCTTTTTAATAAAGAAGTCTTACTATGCATAGCTTGTTCAAGTATGAAAACTTTGCATACGCGTACGCTGCCAGACATCAAAATTATTCTGAAGTTACTTGCAACTGCAACCTTTTACACAAAACTTCCTTAGCCCTCCTGTTTCAGTGGATTTTAATTCCTGTTGAGATGCTGATATGACAAGTCTTATAAGATCATTGCAAGTAACTTCAGAATAATTTTGATGCCTGGCAGCTTACACATATGCAAAGTTTATTTTTAATGGCGAAGGTGCAGTTTTGATGGAGCTAAATGTCCCACATTACTTTATTGTAGTGACATGTCAGATAAATGATGTCCACCATTTGTGAAATAAGAGTTCCTGAACAGTCATGACTACTGCTTTCCAGTACAATGTAGAACGACACCCATAATGGATATAACACACTGGGTCTCCAAGAGCAAATTGACCGGCAGCAGGTGAGTCGTTTTCTTTTTTGATGGCTATCCAGCAACAGCCATCTTTGGAAGAGGAGGTGAACAGGACCACCGCAAACTTGACAAACAAGTCCACTGGAACAAATTCTCCCTCAGCTAGCACCATGTTTGAGCCAGAACCAATCCTCCCTGATTTCGAGATACTGTCAAAATATGTATCATCCTCTGTAATTTTTTGGATGGGTTATGACAGGCATTGGTCAGAATGTATCCACCTCTACAATCTCAGCTCTGACACTGACTCCCTCATGGCTATGGGAAAGATGCTTAATCTCTCTGTGTCTGTTTCTCTATCGATAAAACGGGGATAATAACAACTTAACTACCTCATAGCTCTGTGGTGAGGCTTAATTAGCTAATGTCAGTAAAGCTGTTTGAAGATGAAAAATGATAGGTGTTTATTATGATCTATGTATGTATTAGGCAGGCCAGACAGATGATATGAAAGAGACACAATCAGGAAAACATGTTGCCATTCAGCAAACAAATTACCTGCATTCTAAACCAATCATCTTCTCACGATCAGACAGCACTGTGGATACCCCCATGTTTTAAGCAGTCTGATTTTGCTGTTAGTATCGTCTCATGCATCTGAAAAAACACTGGGAAAACTTTATAGTTTAAGGCTTTGTTTTTTCTCCTGCAACAGGCATGTTCTCTCATCAAACCAAACAAATAATAATAATAATTTAAAAAACCTTAGGCAGAAACAAAACAGATTACTAACTGTAAAAATAATATCAAATAATACTTACCATTTCCATTGCCCTTTCCCAGTGAGGCTCTCAAAGGGAAGGATAAGTATTATCCCCACTTTAAAGGTGGGGAAACTGAGACACCAGGAATGGAATTGATTTATCCAAAGTCTCTCTCACACACACACTGCAAGATTGTGAACCTCTTTGTCAATAGATATGTCTTCACTGCAGAGTTAATGCAGATGCTCAGCATCCAGGTCTGAGCACCCAGGTTAACCTAGGTATGAGCAGCCACACTGCAAAGCCACACTCGAGTTACTCTGTCCTCACTGGTGCTGCGCTCATCCGTGTGTATGTGTCACTAGGATTTCTGGAGGCCTGTTCCGTGGTTCTTTGTGAAGCATTAAGCTGAGCTGCAAATTGTGGGCAAACTTGTCTCTCCTTCTGGGCACACAGGCAGAAGAAGTGTGGGAAGGCACTGGAGGGCTATCAGCATGCAGGTGGTTCAGCCTGCCTCTTTACTACAAAATAGGCAGGTTACCAGCCTAAGGGTACGTCTATACCCAGCCGCTAGTTCGGTGGCTGGCAATCGAACTTCTGGGTTCGACTTATCGCGTCTTGTCTGGACGTGATAAGTCGAACCCGGAAGTGCTCGCCGTCGACTGCGGTACTCCAGCTCGGCGAGAGGAGTACCGCGGAGTCGACGGGGGAGCCTGCCTGCCGCGTGTGGACCGAGGTAAGTTCGAACTAAGGTACTTCAAACTTCAGCTACGTTATTCACGTAGCTGAAGTTGCGTACCTTAGTTCGATTTGGGGGTTTAGTGTAGACCAAGCCTAAGAGGTTTTTCTGTGTGGACAGGAGGGGGCTTAGGGGAAACACCCAAGTAAAAGCCTGGGTTAACTCAACAGTGCAGACATACCCAGTGGGACTACTCCTGGGAGAAGCTGCTCACAACGGGAATAAGGAGGTCACAATCTGGCCCATAGACAGCCAGTGGCAGTCTGAAACAGAATCCAACTTTCCTGTCTCACAGCCTCTGCTCTCTCCACTAGAGTACACCACACAGCACATATCAGACTAATTAAAATATTCTGTCTGGGATATTGTTTGTAGTATAAGAATGACAGCACAGTTAAAGTATTATTATCTCATTTGAACCACTTTGCATTTCTTCATGGGTCTGTAACCCTTGCCGCTTGCATAGAATCATAGAATCATAGAATATCAGGGTTGGAAGGGCCCTCAGGAGGTCATCTAGTCCAACCCCCCACTCAAAGCAGGACCAATTCCCAACTAAATCATCCCAGCCAGGGCTTTGTCAAGCCAGGCCTTAAAAACCTCCAAGGAAGGAGATTCCACCACCTCCCTAGGTAACGCATTCCAGTGCTTCACCACCCTCCTAGTGAAATAGTGTTTCCTAATATCCAACCTAGACCTCTCCCACTGCAACTTGAGACCATTGCTCCTTGTTCTGTCATCTGCCACCACAAAGAACAGCCGAGCTCCATCCTTTTTGGAGCCCCCCCCCTCAGGTAGTTGAAAGCAGCTATCAAATTCCCCCCTCATTCTTGTCTTCTGGAGACTAAACAATCCCAATTCCCTCAGCCTCTCCTCATACGTCATGTGCTCCAGACCCCTAATCATTTTTGTTGCCCTCCGCTGGACTCTTTCCAATTTTTCCACATCCTTCTTGTAGTGTGGGGCCCAAAACTGGACACAGTACTCCAGATGAGGTCTCACCAATGTTGAATAAAGGGGAATGATCACGTTCCTCGATCTGCTGGCAATGCCCCTACTTATACAGCCCAAAATGCCGTTAGCCTTCTTGGCAACAAGAGCACACTGTTGACTCATATCCAGCTTCTCGTCCACTGTGACCCCTAGGTCCTTTTCTGCAGAACTGCTACCTAGCCGTTCGGTCCCTAGTCTGTAGCAGTGCATGGGATTCTTCCGTCCTAAGTGCAGGACTCTGCACTTGTCCTTGTTGAACCTCATCAGGTTTTTTTTGGCCCAATCCTCTAATTTGTCTAGGTCCCTCTGTATCCGATCCCTACTCTCCAGTGTATCTACCACGCCTCCCAGTTTAGTGTCATCTGCAAACTTGCTGAGAGTGCAGTCCACACCATCCTCCAGATCATTAATAAAGATATTAAACAAAACCGGCCCCAGGACCGACCCTTGGGGCACTCCGCTTGAAACCGGCTGCCAACTAGACATGGAGCCATTGATCACTACCCGTTGAGCCCGACGATCTAGCCAGCTTTCTATCCACCTTACAGTCCATTCATCCAGCCCATACTTCTTTAACTTGGCGGCAAGGGCAACTCTTTTCTAACGAAAGCATTCTTCCATGGTCCTGGTCTCAAACTGAGCTGGAAGGCCATTTCTCTCGCCCCAAGACCTGCTTTTTCCATGATACCTACAAAAAGGTATAGGTTGAGGAACAGATGGGTATAGCTGAGGTGTTCATGTTCATTATTTAAAAAATGTTAAAGTACATAATTTGCATATAAATGTTGCATAATTTGATTGTATCCCTCTTCCTTACACTGTGTACACTGCTTGTCATCTTAGAATGTCAGTTCTTTGAGACAGGGACCATTTCTGCCTCTTCCTGGTACAGCACCACACAATCAGGTGCCCAACGCAGGGACCTCTGGCACTACTACAGTAGAAATAATAACAAAAATAAGGACTCTTTTATTCATTTGGATTCATTTATAATGTGTGAGAGACCATCAACTTAAAAGAGCACCATGCTCGACTGCTAAGCTGTATACCTATGCCAGTAATGTCATTTGATGTTCAGGATTTTATAAATAAAACTGATTTTATTTATGATCATGATATTAACAAGGTTTGTCATCCTACTAGTTAGTGAGTCAAGTTATTTGCTGCCATCATTCTGCACACAAGATTCTTAATGAAGCTAAAATCAATGTCCCAGGATATGGTCCCAAGTTTGAAAGATTAGACAAGATAATAAGATGGGGCTTTCAGAAAATCACAGAATTATCTATTTTTATTTTTTAGCTATACTATTGATGGCATTCAACCTTTTTTTTTAAATCATAAAATGGCCTGGTTTTACTTTATTGTTGTGTTTGAAAAGAATCTAATTAGGAAATTGTAGATCTCATGTTTCGACCGCATTGAAATGTTTGAGCTTTGTGATTAACAGAACTGGCAATAGATAACAGTGTAAACAATCCTGGCTAAATGTATTTTGATTAAATAAGTTTAGAGTACATTTTCTTAAGACACATTTGGCCATGTTCTGCTTGGTACTAGATGTATATGGGTGGAAAAATTGCAGCATTTTTCCAAGCAGGAGGCATGAGATTGCTACAAGCTATAGCCTCCACCATGGTATTAATTAGCGTGTCTCACCAACCAGAGCTGTAATATTTGTAAATGAAATTCTAGAAAGGCATCAGCAAAGAACAGGGTGATGAAGCCAAATGGAAAACATAAACCAGTAAAAGGCTTAGCTAGCTAGAAGTGCAAGCTCAGCCTTTGAAGTCAGTTCAAGTACTGCATGCTTTAATTTTGGTGTAATCTTGTGATGAAGGGTACAAACAAGAACTCAGAAACAGCTTTTGTAACTTTTGGCCCACTTGTAGATGAATCAGTTTGTTGATGGTTACCAGTGATTGTGCAGCCAACAAAGCTGTGGTCTTCATTAAGTTAGATTTGAATAATTGGCTTCAGTGGAAGTTTTGGGCGCAGAGGGAGTGCAGTGTCATGCCCCAAATCATACTTTAATAGAGGATGAGCATTTGAATTCAGAGGAAACTGTGTATCTCAGTAACGTGGAAACCCAGATACTTCTTTATAACTCTGTATTGGTGGTTTTCCTTTGCTTTTTTTCTGTTGGCCTCAGCTGTAGAGCTGAGGTGGCACAGGATCTAGTGCTGTCTTGGCATTTCAATACCTGGATGGTGGGTAAAGAATGGAAGGACCAGCTGGGTTATATTGCTCTGGCCCTATGGATAGCTTTCTTAGGGCCTACTACTGCCAGATGCTGAGCATCAACAAAGATACCAATGAAGTCAGTGGGAACTGAGGTTGCTCAGAACTTGCCAGATCAGGCAGCCAGACATTACGAGGGCCCAGGAATGGCCTAAACACAAATACCATTACTGGGAGATACACACACACACTTATTTTTTATGTCAAACATTGGTTATTATTTCTCCAGGTCGAAAACAGTAACTCATTAGTCTGAAAGTCTGTGGCCAGCAGTTAGCCATCTGCTGTTAATTGCTACTCAGTAAAACCTATGTACCTATTTTGGGAGGAAAGAATAAAGAGAGAGTTACTCTTCTCTTGTAGCTGTTTCACTTAAAGCAGGGGTGCATTTTCTTTCCCCAGATGGTGATACATGAGTACAGAGCAGTTAAGGAGGAATAACTCTGGACCAAGGTAGCATTATATCTGCATCCTCTGAGATGCAAATGGGTCAAGAACCAAACACTTTAACCCAGTGGTCTCCAAACTTTTCACGGTCATGCCCCCCTTTATGCCTGTCCATGCCCACCCGCCTGGGAGCTGGGGCCAGGAGTGGGGCCCCGGTTGGGAGGGAAGCATGGACAGGAGTAAGAGGGCCAAGGCTGAGGCTGCAGTATGGGGTGGGTCTGGGGCCAGGTCGGGGAATAGAACTGCGGCTGGGAGCCGTGGCTGGGGGCGGGAGTGGAGCTGCAGCTGGGGGCCGAGGCTGGGGGTGGGGCTGTGGCTGGGGGTGGCAAGGTTGGGAGCCATTGCCCTGGCTGAGGGCGGGGCCAGAACAGGGCTGGGTGGCACTCCCTCCCTGCCCTCTATAGGGGCTGGCCCAGATCCCACCATGCCTCCCTCTACATTCCTCCGCGCCCCCCCCCCCCCGAAGAGGGGCACATTCCACAGTTTGGGGACCTCTGCTTTAACCAGATACCATAGTTTAAACAATGATATGGAAGAAAATGGCTGGAAAATTATTAGGGAAGGTGATGTATACTGAACTTAAATCCCTATTGACTGCAACACTGAAATAGTTCACAGAACATACAATTTAATGTTTCATAGATTTTTACATTTTAATATATTCCCAAGCAGCAAAGTTCTAAATTCTCATAGAAATGTGCCAGGTTTGTTTCACAATCTACTTGGTTCACGCATGAATGGTATTCAAGCCCACCAGGATCTTTTGTTTACAAGACTGATGCCTTAATACTTGACCACCATATGGGGGGTGGGGGGGTGACGGGGGGGCGACAGGGGGAGTGGGGGAATGCATACAGGTAAAGAGTACTAATGAAGACTGAACAATGGTTAGAAAGCTAATTGTTTAATAGATTCATTTACTTAGATTTGTGTATTTCAGACTAGATTTGTTTGTATAGCTAAAATTAAATCTCTTTATTTGCTTGCCTTGACAGCTACTGTGTTATGTATAAGCCATTGTATGCTGGTGCATTCCTGACGACTGACAAAGGTGGTTTTTTTTTTAACTTGTTTGTGCTATTGTTTGTTTCATTGAACTTCCTTGCTGAGGACAAGAAGCACTTTTCTTTGTTCAAGAATCCTTTTCTGAAAAGTGATAATTCCTTTAAAAAAATCTTGTTAACAAAAGATCTTCAAACAGATATTGCACAAAATAGTTTTAAGAGAGAAAGAAAAATCCCAAATTTAAAAAGTGACACTGTTAGTGCATTCCTGTTTTCTTTTGACGTTTCAGAAATGAAAAGTTAAAATGAGTACATACAGTTCAGCAGAATACTAAATAACTACATGTTCTAAACAAATATTTAATTAACACGCGGAACAAGCAACAGCATCAACATTTTTAGTTTCTCTAAAAAAATAAACATTTTTTATTCAATAGTAGCAAAATAGTAGCAAATCCAACATAAAAGCGTGTGCATTAGAGAGGTTAAAAACCTTGGCTAACTGATTATTTAAAATAGAAACAAGACCTCATATTTATACCTAGAATATCCATATCATGTTTTGGCAAGTCCAATAAACCTCTGCATATCCCTATCCTTCTCTAGTATCTGGGCAGTGTGGAAAATTATTATTTGGCACTAAAGCAATTCAGTGTATTGTGTATTCATTTTCTAGTTACATTATTATATTGCTAGTGCAAATTGCAGAGTATGAGTACATTTGTTTGAAGGTGGAAAAATTTATATTTTTATGTTTCATATCAGTCCAATTCAGTGATGGAATTTTGTTGCAAGATTTGTTTTCATATTAAAGGAAATATCAATTCTGTCTGGTTTCTAGTTTGGGGACTACAAACTTAAAATATTAGATATGGGTCTGTTCCAATATTGCACATTCAGACAACCTTGTAAATAGGGGTTGAAAATGATCTGAATAGTGATCTGATCTGGACAGATCTGAATAGTGAATTTCCCTGATCCTGGGAGTATTCTGAATCAGGTCATTAGAGATAGGTGTGGATGGTGAGCTCAGATCCAAACCCAGACACAGATCTGGAATTTTGGTGCAGACCCATCTCTAAATATATTTACAGAACCTACCAGAACCACTAATAGTCAGCAGACACTTTGATCACAAAGTTTAAAAGTTCTAACTAACTTTTCTTAGCTATAGTCTGAAATGATTTACAGTTGTTAACTGAGCGCACTATAATCAAAAGGTGAAAAAAAAATTGACCAATGAACTATACAGCAGAGCAATTTTCAACCCCTTGGTCAAGTTCATCTTCATGTAACTCCACTGGCTTCCATATATTTACAGCAGGGCTGAATTATGTCACATTATTTAAAATTGGATACAAAAATTATTTCAGGGGTTTTATTAATTATGGGGTGAAATCTTGAAGCACTGACTCTGGTTTCAAACAATTTTTACCCAAGCAAAACATCCATTGCAATCAATAGTTTGAATAAAAACAAAGGGCTTGATTGTGTCTGTCCTTCTAAAGGTTGCAAGTGAGGAGGGCACCAAGAGCCTTTCTTTTGCCTTGCACTCCTGTGTGTGCTAGCTGTTATGGTTGTATAAGGATGACGGTTTGTAGCTGATATCCTCCATTTTGGCAGGCAGGGTTCTGGACTGCAGGAAGCTGAGGGCTGCAGTCAACACTAGCTTCTGGTTTCAAAATTTGATAGTTAAATACAAGTTCTCCAGGCCTTAATAAGAACAACACAACCCCCAGCACAGGGACTATAAGACTACTCCCAGCTAGTAGCCTCTCAAGCATGGCTACTAGAGGTGATGCGAGGGGAGGGGGCATGTGGGGTCACATGCCCCCACAGATTGCTTGGTCCCATGGTGCAGATGGGCCCCCCTCCCTGTGGAGCTGCTGAGCTGACAGGGCAGGGAGAGGAATAGCTGGGAGCTGCTCAGAGGTGCTGCTGCTTTAACTATGCTGGGAGAGACAGAGGAACAGATGGGAGCCGCACAAAGGGGTAGCTGCTTTCCTGGCCAGGGGAAGGGCTGCTGGGAGGGTGGGGTATATGACTCTAGTTCAGGGGTGGGCAAACCTTTTGGCCTGAGGGCCACATCTGGGTATGGAAATTGTATGGTGAACCATGAATGCTCACAAAATTGAGGGTTGGGGTGCAGGAGGGGGTGAGGACTATGGCTGGGGGTGCAGGCTCTGAGTTGGGGCCAGAAATGAGGATTTCAGGGTGTGGGAGGGGGCTCTGGGCTGGGGCAGGGGAGTAGGGTGTGGGGGGGAGGGGAGAGGGCTCTGGGGATGGGGCTGGGGTTGGGGGTGCAGGAGGGTGCTCCGGGCTGGGACAGAGGGGTTTGGAGGGCGGGAGGTGGATCAGGGCTGGGGAAGGGGTTGGGGTGCAGGAGGGGGCCAGGGTACAGGCTCCGGGCGGTGCTTACCTCAAGCAGCTCCCAGAAGCAGAGGCATGTATCTTCTCCAGCTCCTATGCAGAGCCGCAGCCAGGCGACTGCGTGCTGCCCTGTCCGCAGGCGCTGCCCCTGCAGCTCCCATTGGCCGCAGTTTCCTGCCAATGGGAGCTGCGGGGGCAGCGCTTGGGGCAGGGGCAGTGTGTGGAGCCCCCTGGCTGCCCCTACATGTAGGAGCTGGAAGGGGGACATGCCGTTGCTTCCGGGAGCTGCACAGAGTGGGGCAAGCCCCCAACCCCGCTCCCTGGCTGGAGTGCCGGAGTGGGGAACGCCCTGGATCCCGCTGCCCGGCGGGAGCTCGAGGGCCGGATTAAAATGATCGGAGGGTCGGATGCGGCCCCCGGGCCATACTTTGCCCATCCCTGGGGTTGTACCCCCCCCCCATTGTCAGTAGGCATGTATCATCTATGAATGACAGCCACCCCCAAAGGGATCAGAATGTAGAAAAGGCAATGGCCAGCAGCATTGGCTGGATACACTAGGAAGATCATTCTGCTCCCCTTTAAAGGGTAGTGCAGCGGCCAATCCTGCCTGCATATCAGGGAGCTAATATGGATCTATGCCTTACCATCACAATCGAGGCCTATGTATTTCAGCTGTAGCAACTTGCATGTAACTTGTTGTGAGGAGCATGGGTTGCAGGAGGGAAGAGTTTAGGTGAAGCAACAGGAAGTCAGTCTGGGTGCACATGGCTGGAATGCTAGCTGCAGTTATGACATCTCTGTAAATTCTGTAAATAATCCTTTTAATAAAGAGTCAGTTTAGCTTTAGAAACACAGAGTTGTCTCCTGTTATTAATCAGCATATGGTATATGAAACATCAGCCATTCATCACACAGTTTTATAGCTTGTGTCATACATTGGCAGGTTTGCAGGCTGAGAGATATGTATAGGGCTGATCCTGAAGCAGGGGCAGCGGATTCTTCCTAAAAGTGTGGGGGAGGATGAGGCCCCACGCCCTCTGTGGCCCTGCGACCCTCCGCCCCCTGGCCAAGCCAGAAGTCGGAGTTAGGCCTGGGACCCTGGGCAGGTGAAGAGTCTGCAGCTACCCATAGCTGCCTGCGCGGCTGTTACTCTGACCCGGCTCCAGCTCCAGCTCCAGCTTCCTGCCTGGCCTGTTTGTGGGGCCTCGGGGGCCAAAGAGACACAGCCAGGCCATGTTAAGAGCCGCCCGGGCAGCTGTGGGCCCTCTATCTGCACTGGGTGGGAGGCCCAGGAAACGTGGATGCGGGCCAGGGGCTGCTCTTGGGCTCACCCCAGCCCGGACAGGTGGAGGGTCCACAGCTCCCCACAGCAGCCCAGGCTCCCCAGGCTGGGCTTCAGCTTCTGGCCTGGCCAGGAAGCAGGGTTTCAAGGGGAGAAGGAGGGGCTGGCGAAAAGTGGACAGGCCAGGCACATCCACTTTCAAAAGTGGGAGGGCCTTGCTCCCACTCCATTCTGATGCCGCTCTCCTGAAGTTCTTGTTCAGTCAAAACTTCTTTTGAACTCAAGGGGAGTTTTGAATGAATAATTTCATGGCTGGGCTTTTAAAAATAAACTGTCCACTCTAGGCAAAGAATACAAATGATTTTCATAAAAAATGCCAGATTTGATGAGAGAAATGTGAAGTAATATGGTAAAGGTACTTAGTATAAATACCTATATATTCAAAACATCAATTAAGAAAATTCCAAACAGTTTCAATATATTTAGGCTTGGAAGGATTAATTTTTTATTGGTAAATGTCAGTGAACATCGATTACACCCACAAATGTATGAAAACATATTTCCATGAATAATAATTGAAATTTACAGAGAGACACAGAAAAATGCTGCTTGAGAACTTATTAGAGTTTGATTTAAGGATATTTACTTTGAATATTTTGACATGTGATGTTTCCAATTTGTGTTTTAACAGCTCTGAAGCTTAAAGTTTTTGAATCTGTGTCTACTGACATTAAATAATAATTGCCTGACCCACCCACCCCAAAATTTCCCACAGCTGTGAAAATTTCAGTTGATAAACATTGGAAAAAATGCTTATTGATATTGTCCTTCAAAATGATAAAAAAATAAAAATCAAATTCTGCTAAGCCTAAATGTATTGTATCCCATGGCACTAAACAAGAAAAGTATATGTTCAAATAAGTGTAATTAGACTCTGTGTTTTGACCCCCACTAGAGCAGAATAATCACCAATCAGGTTGGAATGGTTTCTGATATTGCATCTTGCCAAATAACAGGAGTTTTCCCCTCAAGCTGTAGCAACAAACTCCATACAAAACTCTTGTTCTGATAGAACCCTACAGTTTTCTAAGGGCTGGTCTACACTAGAAGGGGGATCGATCTAAGATACACAACTTCAGCTACACGAATAGCGTAGCTGAAGTCGAAGTATCTTAGATCGAATTACCTGGGGTCCTCACGGCGCGGGATCGACGGCCGCGGCTCCCCCGTCGACTGTGCTACTGCCACTCGCTCTGGTGGAGTTCCGGAGTTGACGGTGAGCGTGTTCGGGGATCGATATATCGTGTCTTAACGAGACGCGATATATCAATCCCAGATAAATCGATTGCGGGTAGTGAAGACGTACCCTAAAAGGCACATTTGATCAAAGCCAAGGTACCTATGGTTGAAGCTAATGGAAATGAAGTGTGTTTTGACAAAAAGGAGAGCTCTTAGACATACATAATGCAACTTTTTTACTTCTTTAAAAAAATATTGACTGCATTTAGTGCGGAAGAAAAGTGCTGGATCGGCAGCCCTAGCCCTGATTTATGCATAGAACAGGGAAAGCCAAAGGCAGTGCTGACATTCCTATTTGTAGAGTGACCTAGAGCAGTGGTTCTCAAACTAGGGCCGCCTCTTGTTCAGGGAAAGCCCCTGGCAGGCCGGGCCGGTTTGTTTACCTGCTGCGTCCGCAGGTTCGGCCGATCGCGGCTCCCACTGGCCGCAGTTCGCCGCTCCAGGCCAATGGGGGTTGCAGGAAGGGCGGCCAGCACGTCCCTCGGCGCGCACTGCTTCCTGCGGGCGTGGCAGGTAAACAAACCAGCCCGGCCGCCAGGGGCTTTCCCTGAACAAGCGTCGGCCCTAATTTGAGAACCACTGATCTACAGTAATCCCATCTCTTGGGTAAAAAGATAATTTAATCTCCATACCTATTTAATCCTCAGCCTCTCTGCTGAGATTGGTAATTGCCATTACCTGACACCGAATAATGGACTAAAGCTACCAATGCTTTTCAGATACATCACCAAACAGCCATTAGGTGGTAAATTTCAGTCACTATTGGATAAGATTAGTGCCAGTAACCTGGAGCTGAAAGGAGCTCTATCCCCTCAGGCACCCATTCCCCCAAATTTACACCCAACCCAGCCTCCTTCTGTCTAAAACAAATATATAAAAATGATGATATATTCCTTATATTTGGTGGTTTTAATAACACATGAGCCTCATCAGATGTGTACTCAACAGGAAACTGGCTACATGTGATTTTTTTTTATATAACATAGAAATTCAAATGTGAAATGGACTGAGGAACATCAGAGAGACAAGGTGGGTGAGGTAACACCTTTTATAGGACCAACTTCTGTTGGTGAGAGAGACATGCTTTTGAGCCACACAGAGCTTTTCTTCAGGTCTGGGAAAGGTACTCCAAGGGCAGGTCTTCACTATAGGGGGCGGTGGGTCGATTTAAGATACTCAAATTCAGCTCCGCGGCTCCCCGTCGACGGCGCTTACTCCCAGCTCCGCTGGTGGAGTAAGAGCGTCGATTTGGGGAATCGATTGTTGCGTCCCGACAAGACGCGATAATTCGATCCCCGAGAGATCGATTTCTACCCGCCCATTCAGGCGGGTAGTGTAGACCTAGCCTAAGTGTCCCAGCTAAATGCAAGGTGGAATAGATTGTTTAGCATAAGTACTTAGTACATATTGTAAGTGAGCATTCAAGGTAGAGTGACCCATTAACTCCTCTGAGTCATAGGACAAAAATGGGGGATTAGTGGTTACAGTTTGTTGTAATAAGCCATAAATTCAGTGTCTCTGTTCTGGCAATGATTTTAGTGTCTAGCAGAATTCTGAATTTAAGCTCCCAGGCTCATCATTTGAAAGTGTTATGCAGGTTTCTTTTGAGGATGACTGATAGGTCAGATATAGAGTGATTGCTGTGTGACGCTCTCTGGGGGAACTTTGAGTTCATAAAGCAATGAATGGATTGTACCAGCCTTGCAAAATTCTAATCACTCACTGAGAGAAGTATTTTTTTTTAAAATAGCAAGTAAGGTAATTTTTTCATCATCATCATTGTCATGGTAATGGGTGGGAGAGTAGTTTTTGTGCTTGGGCTGGTAAATGTTCGTGACAATATTGCAAGGCTGGAATACATTCATGTGGAGTTTTATCATCTGTGACATATGTCTGGATAATAGGCTTCATTTAATAAGTAATCCAAGTATGACTCAAGTAAAAAGCTACTAATGAAAGATAAACATTGTCTTCATGCTATTTAACTGTTTCAAAATACCATGTAGGCGAGAATACAACAAATGAGAAACAGACCATCAGTCTGCAACATTTCATAGCATGCCACACACTTCCCAGAATACAGGTAGCGTCACTCACTGACTTTTAGACTAAGACATGCCACTGCCTTGGCGGCATGGCACAGCTCTCCTTTACCTTTCACTTTAATGAGAAGTAGGCCACATGCCCCTGCATGTGCTCTGCTAGCTGCAAACTGTTGCAAGGTGTGCTGTTTAAGCATACAAATGCAGAAATAATAGAACCAAAAGTCTATCTGAACTTTAGGAAGTTCTGTATATATGTGATGGCTGGGCCTGAACCCATGAAAGTGAAGTTATTCTCTCTTTGCCCTCAACCCTGCAGAAGCCCTTCCATAGGAGCTCCATATGGTTCCAGCTCTCTGAGCTTAAGAAAGAAAAAGGGGCTCCAGATTCCCCCCCGCAGCCCACATGCTGCATTAATTTCCCACAACCTATCACTCTGTGCTGTGGAATGAATCCTTTATAGGGAGGGGCTCTAGGAACAGCAGAGGGCAAGGATGTTCTTGGTAGGCTGGCTACATGGGAGAACAGTGGATAGTCCGGTCTCTGGCAGATCCCTGAGATTCACATGGATCCTTGCCTTCTTCCACTGGGCGTGGGGAGAGAAAAACCCCATCCTATAATTGGAATAATTCCTAGGAATCGCCACAAACTGGAACTCAGTGAATTTCTTTTCCCAGACCTGGGTTATGCCCATGTACAGCAGAAGCCACTAACTTTGTGGCTTGGAATCATATTGACTGAACAACAGGGCTAGGGTTTGGTTTTGACAGCTCTGAAATCTCATGAATCATTGTCAGTGAATGGAAGTTGCATGCGAGTATATAAAGGCAGAATCGGGGTCATAGTACACAAAACCATGCTGCTTGACAATTATAGAATCAAAGACAGGGGGATCCTTCAGCACAGGGATGGGCAAACTTTTTGGCCTGAGGGCCACATTGGGGTTGCAAAACTGTATGGAGGGCCAGGCCAGGCCGGGCTGTGCCTCCCCAAACAGTCTGGCCCCCGTCCCCTATCCACCCCCTCCCACTTTCCACCCCCTGACTGCCCCCCTCAGAATCCCCGACCCATCCAAACCCCCCTGCTCCTTGTCCCCTAACCGCCCTCTCCTGGGACCCCCTCCTCTAACCGCCCCTGGGACCTCACCCCCTATCCAACCTCCCCTGCTCCCAGTCCCCTGACTGCTCTGACCCCTATCCACACCCCCGCCCCTTGACAGGCCCCCCGGGACCCCACGCCTATCCAACCCCCCTCTGTTCCCCATCCCCTGACCCCTATCCACACCCACACCCCGACAGGCCCCCCGGGACTCCCACGCTTATCCAACCACCCATCTCCCATCTCCTGACCGCCCCCCAGAACCTCCGCCCCATCCAACCCCCTGGCCCAGACCCCCTTACCATGCCGCTCAGAGCAGCATGTTTGGCAGCCATGCTGCCCAGCTGGAGCCAGACACGCTGCCGCGCTGCTCGGCAGGAGCATGCAACCCTGCCGCCCAGAGCGCTGCCCGTGTGGCGGTGTGGCTGCGGGGGAGCTCAAGGGCTGGGCAGGACAGTCCCGTGGGCCGTATGTGGCCCGCGGGCCGTAGTTTGCCCATCTCTGCTTTAGCAAATGCATTGTGCTGTATTTAAGATGGTGTAGCACTTACACACTAGCTCAGGCACTGAAGAAGCTGAATCCAATTGTAAGATCTTTGGGGCAGAAACCACATCTACCTGTGTGTTTATATGTGTGATTGTACCTAATCCTGATGGCAGCCTCTAGGCACCACCCTGCGTAAATAAGAACAACATTATATTGCCATTGAGTATGATTCTAGCATCTGTTGGCTCTTAAATATCCCAACTGATTATCTGTGCTCTGAAAACATGAGTGGAAAACAAACCACACATTATTTATTTTGACTGCTAGCTCGTCCCAAGGCCGCCATAATTCATTATCTCTGCGTTCTGTTCTTCATTTAGGTTTTAAATCCTCCTGCAAAGGATAACAGAATACCATTAGCAAGGCGGCAGCCATGGGGAAGGGATGGAACTTGCAATCACCAAGTTATCAAGAGGCTTTAGTTCATATCTAGGCAGTAATGAGATGTGCTGCTCTTTGGTAATACAAGAAGGAGAGGAGCAGTGCTAAGCGTGAGCTGCGTTCCTGTGTCACGGGCAGAGTCACAAGAGCAGGCAATCACATCACAATCAGAGTCTCACGGCCATCCTAAGGCAGCCAAAACCCTGGGTTGCTTGTGGGGAAAAGGAAGGGACGGAAAAGGAGATGGAGTACTAAGGAAGTTGGTGGGGCAACGGAAGTTAGCAAGGAAATGGGATGGGATGAGAGGAAGACAGGAAAGGGGACTGATAATGAGGGACCAAAGGTGTGGGAGTCATTTAGAGAGCATAAAGGAGGACAGAGTCGTGAAAGGAGGGGTTGAACAGGCCGAAAAACCATGGGAAAGAAAGAAAGAATTTGAAACAGAGATGAAGAAAATCTAGCCTGTTGCATATTGCTCCTTCTGCTGGTCACAGACAAAAGGTATTGCCTCAAGAAGGGCCCATCCAGGCACTGCGAAGTGCAGTAGCAATAGGGAAGAGTCGAGTCCACCTTGCCTAAAGTAGGAAAATTAAAATAAAGCAATAAAAGATTAAGGGAAAACTGAGGGCTTGTTTACACTTACCGGGGGATTGACGCGTGGTGATCGATGCATTGGCAGTCGATTTAGCGGGTCTAGTGAAGACCCGCTAAATCGACTGCAGCTCACTCTCCTGTCAACTCCTGTACTTCACCTAAATGGGAAGCGCAAGGGGAGTCAATGGGAGAGCGTTTCCCGTCGACATAGCGTAGTGTGGACCCTGCGATAAGTAGATCTAAGTACGTTGACTTCAGCTACATTAGTCACGTAGCTGAAGTTGCGTAACTTAGATCAATCTCCCCCTGTAGTGTAGACAAGGCTGAGAGGGAATGGAGGCATGTTTCCATAGACATTATAGTAATTCTCAACTGCATCAATTTAAAAAAAATTCAAGAGAGGCACTGTAGGTTCAGCCTAGCATGAAGGAACCCAGGGGACTCTTAACCTGGGGATTCAAATTGTAGCAAAATCTGTTTTTTTCCTTTGCCATCTCTTTCATTCTCTCTCCTCTACCCTTTTTTATTCTGTTTCAGCTGCTGTGGCAGAGGCATGGTCTACACTGGGGGTGAGAGAGGGTCGATCTAAGTTATGCAACTTCAGCTATGTGAATAACGTAGCTGAAGTCGACGTACTTAGATTGATTTACGGTGGTGTCTTCACTGCTGCCGCTCCCCTGCGCCTCTTGCGGCGGAGTACAAGAGTTGACGGGAGAGCACTCGGGGATCGCGATAAAGCGACCCCCATTAGCTCGATTGCTGCCTGCCGATCCGGCAGGTAGTGCAGACATACCCAGAGTTAGTCTCTAGCTAGCTCTGAGTCATAATCTGAGAATTTCAGAATCCAAGGATGTAATTCAACTATGAATACCAAACAGAAGCAAATTATTAACTCTTTGGGACTCACTTCCCACATCTTTGGGAAGATTGGACTGTTTATCCCAAATCAAACTAGTATTTGATGAAGTGATGGATTTCTCTGGATTTGCAGTGAAGTCAGGCTTCAAACAGGTCGTGGATGAAACACCTGTATAAAGAAAGCAATTTGAAATTAAGGGAAACTGTGCTTTTGCTTAGGATAAGTGCCTATTTTATGGTCAGATACAATCTCCAAAAAATTAATGGAACACCACAGTTGATTGTATAGTTTTGGGGCATGGACTATGAGGACATTAAATTAAATGCAGACATGAGCTGCTGCAACTCCCAGTACCTTCATGGAGAGAACACTGATAGTGTAATAGAATGTTTATACTTATTTTGTCCACATAAAGTTCAAGTGGCTGTAGTGCAAGGAACTGGGGAGGTAAAATGCAGCCTACAGCACAGAGCTGAAATGCACGGCTGCAGAGTACTCCTCCTTGTCTGCTGTGTCAGTGTACGGGCTGAAACAATGTGCATTCTCCTCTGTGCTACATGTTCATAGGGTGACCAGATGTCCCGATTTTATAGGGACAGTCCTGATATTTGGGGCTTTTTTTTTAATATGGTTCCTATTACCACCCACCCCATCACGATTTTTCACATTTGCTATCTGGTCACACTACATGGTGCGCTGCAGTGGTAACACTGGATCCCATGGCCGCTCCCAACACCACCCTCGTCACTGAGCTATATGGGTGTGAACAGCCACTCCACAGCAGACAGGGTGGTGGAGGCGAGGACCACCCACACAGCCCTAAAGCAGAGCAAATGAGGAGGGCCTCATGCTGTGTGACTTTCACCACATAACGTCTAGTAGTCAGAACACTGTCCTCCTAAGCCACAGAACATGATTAATAACCTGTAGAAAATAATGATGTCCTTTTCTCCAGATCTTCTTGTATTTTAAGGAGTACTCTCTCCTGCTCGAGGGCTTCTATGTACTTGGAGTAAGACCAGGAAACCTGCAAGAACCATTTTCAAACATCAGCCTCTGTACCATGTGACTGGTAGTTGCTGATCTATTCTTGTTTATGTTAATACAATACCAGCTTTCTCGAAGCTGAAGAAGTTAGCGAAAGGGGAGTTGTGCCATTAAATACTGAAACTGTGAAACAATTCACTAGCAAGAAGTGAATCACAAAGCATTGGGAGGTGCAATAAAGAAAAGTCTGACAGATTGGATGCTTATCCTAATTTATTCAGCTCTCCATTTTCTTTTACTCTTCCCTTCTCCATGTCACGTTTTTCTTTCTTTCCTCTTCCTAAAACATTACAGAATCTTACCCCTGCCAAAATTTCATTCTTTTTGTTCTTTTGAGCACCCAAAAGTGCCCACTCCCTCTGACCCACCGTGAGCCTCTCTACCTGCTAGCTACCCCACCCAGATCTCAGCAGGTCATATGAAATCTCCCGATTCTTTCTGCCCACACTTGGCAGCACCTTTCTACGACATGGAACCTTCTCTCCTGCAATAAGGAAAAAATGCTGCTCTTTAAATTTTAATTTACCCAGTCAGGTTCAAAGTAAGCTTTAGGCTGCTCACCCAAACATTATGAGACTGTACCTCTGTTTGGTTTAAGGCATAGCCCTAGTCAGGAATGTTCTGTATCAGCCTTTTTTTCTGAAATGTTGAAAGTCTGAGGCCAATTTTAGATTTGGTGGTTCAGTCTGAGGAACTTTAATTCACTTCCTACAGTAGCACAGGATTTGAAGTCAGAAGCTGGTTCAGCAGAGATTACCAGATTCCTACAAATTCTGAAGCCGCTCCACCCTGGCCTGTCTGTGTAGGATAGCATCCTGGCTTCAGAATCAGCCAATCGAGCCTTTTCCAGAAATAAAGCAAAAGTAAAAGGCCTGTTTGAATGAGAGGACTGTGTGGGGGAGAGTGTGCTTATCCAAACTTCACTGAACCTAAAAAGATGGTTTGGATTTTGGTTGGTTTGAGATTTTGGATGACATTCAAGCTGGTCTATATTCCGGTCTATATTCCAAACTATATTCCACCCATCCATTTTACACTATAAACCATCGCTTAGTGTTCAGAAGTTGCTGTGCTCATTCCTTCTGTTATTTTAAAGAAAAAAAATTACTATTCCCCTGGCATTATAGACTGCCAATCTTCAGGAAAGTTCTGATATGAATCTGAAACTTCATTGCCTTGGGCTTATCTCAAGTGTAAATCAGTGCTACCCTCACTTATAAATTCAAAAGGCCTCAAGTTATTAGAAATACTCCCCAGCATCTAAATATGAAAGAACCTCAGAAGAGGCAGAGCAGGCTTTTAACCTGAAAAGTTACTGTGTCAAGAATGAGCAGTTCTTTAAGAACCCTGCAACAGCAGCGTTAGTAGCCAATCCTCCACCTTCACTTTACATCAGCACCTTGCCTTATTTCTCTTCATTGATGTAGGTGGGGGTGTGGATATCTGTAGCAAGATATTTTATTACTCACCTGTCGTCCATATCCAGTTACAGATGAAGGTGTTCCTCTACCCATACTGGTCTCATCTACAGAAATACTGTCTGATAAGCTGACAACTTTTTTCACTTGCTGTTACCAATAGAAACAATTCTTTGATTAGCGGCAAATAATTGAGCTGGGGTGAAGAATAAGGTCAGAGAAGATGGTATTGTTGCATTTCAGCTGACCCACATGCAATATCACATAGCATTCCAAGCATATTTTGTACTGAGCTTTCTAATGCCCAGTTTTGTAGTTTATCATTCTTGCATACTAATAAGATTTGGGGTTTTATAGATGTTTCTTTGCCCAACTCAACGTTTCCACCGCTCTAAATTTCTGCCAACCATTTTCATTGTGAACAGTTCCCATCCACTCTCTTGGACCCTAAATGGCACAATGAACCAGCAATGGAACACATTTCCATCAGGCTTGTCTACACAATCATTTAATTTGCAGCCCGCTGGGATGTGAAACTACCCTGCTGTGGACTAACTGTCTGTGTGGACCCTGCTAATGCACATTAACAGTTTGTTAATGCACTTTGATCTAGTCCTCTTTGAAATAGGAGTAGATCAAAGCTCATTAACAAATGGCTAATGTATGTCAGCAGAGTTCAGTGGACAGTTAGTTCACAGCAGGATAGAGCAGAGTAGATTTTCACCCCAACTTGCCACAAACTAAATGTTTGTGTAGACAAACTCATATAATCTAGATTTTTAAGGCCAGACGGGACTGTTGTGATGAGCTAGTCTGACCATGTACATAAACAGGTCACAGGACTTCCCTGAATAATTCCTGCTTTAAGTCCAATAGCTCTGGGTGAACTAGAGCAGATTCTTTAGAAAAACATCCAATCTCAATTTAAACATTTTCAGTGATGGAGAATCTACCACAACCCTTGGTAAATTCTTCTAGTGGTTAATTGCTCTCACTGTGAATGTTATTTAGATGTCATAATAATCCTTTGTGTTTGAACCTTCCGTCTGAGGAACTCAAAGTCCTTTACAAACATTGATTAATTAACTCTCACAACAACCCTGTGAGGCAGGTGTTACCCCCATTTTGCAGATGGCGCAACTGAGCAAGAGAGGTTAAATGGCTTGCCCATGGTCACACAACGGAGATGATAGAGCTGGCAAAAGAACCAAGATCTTCCAATTCCCTGCCACAGAAAAGCATCTTTCTTCTATACTTCCCTCATTCTCCTTACCCTCCGACTGACCAGAACTCCTGAAACACTGTCCAACAGGGTCCTGAGCTGCTCCTCCAGCTTGAATTTAATCTTCCATCCCAAAGCAGGCCCTCTGACCCCTCAAACTCTCCATTGATTGGACAGAGACACAGTACAATCTTGAGTACAAATTTTATACTTACTATTCTTTAAACTGGGAATGGGGGATTTGTGTGAGTTTTTGGATGATGTCATCTCATGCTATGCTAGATCATGACACAATATCATGTATTATAGCAGCACATCGCCCCCAACAAATATGCTTGGTGATGTCAACTGAATAAAAGCTTGAAGAAAATTTGAAAAGTACTTTTGCTTTCATAGTTTATCTTTAATGCAGGAAAATGTAAGTCAATAGAGAAGCCTGATCAGGCAGGAGAGACAAGAGCTTGGGAGAAAAATCATAAGCCTCGCAGCTGAAGCAGGAGTTTGGCAAATACACACATTACTTAGCCAGCAGAGGACACTGGTTCAATAGCAGAAGCCCCTCAAGGCCCTACTAATTGTTGGCAGTGTTGGAGGAAATTCAGGACTCATTTTCAGACTCTGCACCATGCTAGTCTAACCCACTAATGACTGTATGTTGCCCTGGGACAAAGCGGTACCACTTCGTCAACAAGTCAACCCACTGTAGGATTTTAAAGCAGAAATTGGTTAAACATCAGCAATTCATTCATGTAATAGATCTTCTCTGCCTCTAACCTTGGAGTTTCTGTTTCCTAAATTTCTTGGAATTTTCATAATATTTTATTTATCTTCCTCCCCTAATTGTCCTAATATACCGTAAAATCCTGGAAATTAAAGTTAAGTAATTTTTCTATCCACCAAAGAACTGCAAGGTTTTATAAAATGGTGGCTGACTAACATACATCTTCCAAGAAACTGCTTTTAAAAAATAGTTAAAGCTTTATGGTCTAAAATTTAAAGATCCTGTTTCTGCTAGACACTGAGCACCCTCAACTTCCATGGATAAGAGAAGCTTAGCACTTAGCAGGATCTAGCCCAAATTGTTTAGTAACCTACATTTGTGCCATGAGGCTAAAGAGAAGAAGGAAAAGTCAAACCCAGGCATGGGGGATTGTCCTCTCTTGGTGGAGGGGGAGGGAAGGATGAGCACAGATTTAAAACTAAAACTAATTGCAACTTTTCAATCAGGTTTTGGGTGTTTTTCCAGTTAAGATTTCAAAAACTCTTTTTGTAAGTGAAGTGCAACTGCTTATGCAGAAATATTGGCATAAGAGCAATTTATAGAGTGACTAATGCAAATAGGAATAAGAAATGTAGCATGTACAGCCTAATGCCTTACCCAGGAGCAAATGCATAGCTCAAAGCCCAGGATGAATTGCTGGCTTTGGCCATGGGCAGATGTGCAGAAAGGGAGGAGGTAAAGCATACTCCCTCAAGCTTGCAACCTTCACAACAACTACTTCAGTCCAATAGCTGAAATATTGGCATGTGAGTGACCCTGCTCTGGCCTGCCTTCACCCCACGCCCACACAACCCTGCACATCGGCACCCAGGGACTGTGCATAGAGCTGGACTCTGCACTGGACACAGATAATGCAGCCCAAGTATAGCTCCCCTGTGTCCAGCCCCTCTCCACTGGATTCACTGCCACAGGGCCATCAACAGCCACAGATGAAAGAGCTGGATTTGCCCCTAATGCTGAGTGGCACATACACAGAATATTAAAATATTCAAATAATGTAAAGAAAAGATTTTGCACAGGCATCAACTTTTCCTTGCTCCATAACAATCTCCTCTTCTACATGGGACTTTCTTTGTGCTATATAAGGGCTAGGGAAAAAGGAAGAAACTAGAGAGAAGGAAAAGTCTGTTTTTACGGAGGTGAAGACACAAACATGCACTACCCATAAATGTTGCACTCTTTATCCATGCCCATGCTCAGGCATTTCAGTAGGGAGGCAATGTTCTCTGGAGGAATGAGCCTGAGTTGGGGGTTTCAGTCTTGGTTTGACACTGATAGCTGTGTGGCCTTGGGAAAGTCACAGCATCTTTCTTTGTCTCTGTTTCCCCCTCTATAAAGGGGATAATAATAGTTACATGATCTCCCAGGTTGTTGTGAGGATTTATTAGTTAATGTCTCTACCTATCTAGATACCCATAGTTCACATCACTACAGTATCTGAGCATCTGTTGGTACGGTACTTTGAATATGTACAGTGCTATAGAAATGCTAATTAGAAGGCTTGCAGGTGTAATAGCTTATTTGCTCTTAAAGGGACACACACACATCACATTTGGCCCAACAGTTAGATTTTGTAAACGCAACCTTTCATCAAACAAAATATCAACAGAAACTTTTCCATATTTTAAAAACAAAATTTCAAGAGAAACAGCTTCACAAACATTCCGCTGTAGTAGCTGCATCCCAAACACAGCCTACTTCCACTAGTGCATTAGAAACTAACAACTCACACAGATTAGAAATTGCTCACTAACAAAAGTGAAAGTGAGTAGTCTAATAAGTTCATTGTCAGTGCTGAGGGAAATGCAAAAAATAAACAAAGAGGATAAAGAGTGAATCCTGCACTGGCATTTCAAAATCTTTGTTTGAATAATCTAAAGTGCTTTTTATTACATATGCAAGGAAACATGTTGATTTTAAATATAATTTGTGGCCTGATAGTAAACAGCTAAGCATGGTCTACTGACAATGACAGAGTGTTCTAGTGCAATTCCATGTGCAATTGTCAGTTTTACACATGCAGATCTGTTTGAAAATTTAAGCCCTTCATGTTTTACTTTCTCCCTCACCACAAGAGATGAACAGAAATATATTTCCACCCTATTTAAAATGAGAGGGAGAACAAATGCCCCAATCCTGCAAACACTTACCCATGGGGCTTATCTTTAAATTACCCATGGGCTTATCTTTAAGCACACAATTTAAGCATATGCGTGAGTGTTTGCAGGATTGGAGCCTAATTCTCCAAGGACGGAATTGTACCTGAAGCCTGTATTCTAACAAAAGACATTTAGGGCCTGATCCAAAGCCAACTGAAGTCAATGGGAGTCTTCTCATGGCCCATAGGGGGAATATGTGAATGTTTTACTCTTGTTTGCTGAAAAATGTGTTTATGGTATTTCAGCTTCTCACCTTTATGAGTGTGAGTCTTTCCTCTGTTGTTTTTCTTTTAACTTTTTGTCTCTTCTTTTCCTTTTTTCTCTCCAAAGTAGGCAAAATTTTCTCATCTGCCAAATTGCTTCGAAATTCACAAAATTTTGGCCAAAATTTAAACAGAAGAGCAAAAATAGTCATCTGAGCAGAAAGAAAAGGAAGTGTAACATGACTATGTTAAGAAAACAGACTGTACTGTAAAAAGTAAATGTAGTTTACCATAACAATGCAATAACTATTCCTTTTTAGTACACAGCACGTTTCCTCCCACGTATTGTCTCCTGACATTTCAGTCCAGCTTTGCTCTGCACATGCTTCTCATCAGTATGTTTGTTACTGGTGAGAAATATTCCTAAAACACAGTTAAAAGGCACTCTTTTTTATATTTCCCTAAACAATTGTTTGCATTAATGAAAACATCCATCATTTTTTACAAGTATTCTTTATAAAGTATTCACCACTTGGATTGCTTTTTATACCACTCTTCTGCTTAAGTATTCCAAATATTCTGTTCATCAGGGAGACAGCTTTGTTTTTTTCCCCTCCTTAAGAGAAAGGACTTTTTTTTCTCTCTCTTTCTTTTTTTTTTTTTTTTTTGCCTCTGGAAAAGCTCTTAAACCACATTAGAGATCTATGAGCAAATCTTGGATAATTTTTAAATGATATAATCTCTCATGGGGTCTTTTTTGAACTGGAATAAGAAAAACAATAAAAAAAGCAATCAGAAAGCAATGCATTCTACTAACACATTGTACTAAGGCATGATATTGTTGAAAGTCCTGTATTGTCACTTGACTTCAGTGGGAGTTGAGGGCACTTACCACTTCACAAAATTGGGGCCAATGTGCTTAATAGTGATATTTGATAAGAATGTCAGTCTTATCATTGTGCCAAATTCTTCCATTAGTCCCATGCTGTATTTCTGGAGTATTTAAAGTTGGGCCTTTAAATCAGCATCTTCCCTTATCTTATGATCTGTATGAATCCTCCTGTCTTCCAAATCATTCACCTCATGATCTGAATGTTCTGTGGATTTGCACTAATAGATCTTCAAAAAAGGGGTGGGACAATTTGGTGGGAAAAGGGGGAAGACACAGCTACATGTTTTTGAGGAACAGAAGTATAAAAGGTAATGACCGTAGAAGGTAAAAAGTGTGGGTTTACAAATGACCTTATTTGGTCTGTGCAGCAGAATGAGCAGAGAGAGAAAAAACCTGTTCACAGCCTGATCCTATTACACAGGCCTTCTGAAGAAAAGGAAAAAGAAAAGGCAGCATTTTCAGTAAGTTATAAGTTGTTTTTGTGTTTTGCTAATGTCTACAATATTTTTATATCTACTTAAGTGGTTCCTCAAACCACAAAATTTGGTCGCTACAGTTTAACTATTTACATCAAAAACAACAAGGAGTCTGGTGGCACCTTAAAGACTAACAGATTTATTTGGGCATAATCTTTCGTGGGTAAAAACCTCACTTCTTCAGATGCATAGAGTGCAGTGAGGTTTTTATCCATGAAAGCTTATGCCCAAATAAATCAGTTAGTCTTTAAGGTGCCACCAGACTCCTTGTTGTTTTTGTAGATACAGACTAACACGACTACCCCCTGATATTTACATCAAGCAATTCAGGAAAATGGAGTAGTAGGTTTAAACCAAGAACTCCTAATGCCGGGCTGATCACCCCTACACATGGTAAAACCAGCTGAAAAAGATCATACAATGTATTGGTGATTAACAATATTCAGAGGTCTCTCCCACATCTTGACCCCTTAATTTTCAGGATAATAATTAGTATAATAGGTGCAACTTTGTGCCCACAATGATTTATGGGACCAAAATTGTGCCCATAATAACAGAGACCATCTCTAAAAATCAGGCACAATATCTTTAACCAAATCTGATACTTTTCTCCCCACCCATCCCCATCATCTTACCTGTGCCTCTCTAAATACATATGGCCCTAGTTCTCTCCTGTGCTCTATAATCTTCTGAGCTTGCTCTGGTGGGATGTCAATTTGCAGAGCTGGTGGGATGGTGGAATTAATAAAGCAGTTGATGATAGCTGTGATCTTATTCTGGACAGTAGCATCATCACAGTGAGAATGGCACAAATCCTGGACAATGGAAAATGCAGCATACAGTGAATATATTACTCATCAATAACTAGCCATTCAGTCCTTTACAAAAGCTAAGCAATCTGAATAACATCCGTTATATGCAAATAATTATGACACACAGTGCTGCAAGTAGATTTTAACTCTTACCAGTATGGCGACTCATGGGAGGGACACAAAGTGGGGCACCAGCTAAAGGGGGGCACGCAACCTCCCCACGTGACCCCCCCCATGACCCTCCATGTGACCCCTCCCCGCCCTGCTCCCAGCCCCCGCACTGTCCCCGTCCCCTCCCCATCCCACATTACCTGGGAGGAGGGCTCTGTCCTCCCACTGCACCAGCTCCCCCTGTCATTTGGCTGCTCTTCCTGGCAGCCAGGCCCCGGAGCCACTCCCGGATGCTATGCCTGGCTCTCCCAGGCAGCTGTTGCGCTGCACTGGGCAGTGTCCCAGGCAGCGTGGCTGGAAGAGGAGAGGCGCTGGCCTTCTGGCTCTGGCCCTGCACCTTCCTCTCTCCCTCCCCGGGCCAGCGGGGGTACTTGAGCCTGGGGAGGGTCACTTGACCCTTTGTGCCCCTCCCACCAGTTGCCTTCACCTCACAAAAAATGTTCTATGACTAGAGCCCTGCATGGATACAAATTCATACTCGCGGATGTGGATATCTGTGGATAGAAATCGGTATCTGCTGAACTGCGCGACTCTCCCGGGAACCGCAGTGGCAAAAGGAGCAGAACGTGGGGCCACCGGGTGGCCGCATGCCGGCAGCTCCTACAGCGCAGCTGTATCGCCCCCGTCCCTGCCCGTCCCTGTCCTCCCAGAAAGGAGATGCAGCTGTGTGCAAGACCTGGGAGTGGGGCTGGGGACGGTTCTGCTCCTTTCGCCACTGTGGTTCCTGGGAGAGCCCTGCAGTGTTCAGCAGATACCGAATGTGTCTTTCCGGTATGGTGTATCGGCAATAAATGCCTTAATGGTACAGTGTACCTGACCATACCGGCTTACTTGCACCACTGATCTCACACACACACACACACACACACACACACACAACTTCTTAACTAAGATGCAACAGAATTCTTGCATTGACTTTCTTAACAACAAATGGCACCAAAAAAGGCCAATGACATACTGGGTTGCATTCATAGTCATGGAGCAGACGTGATAGTCCCTGTATGTGCTTCTGGTGAGGCTGTGCACTTGATATTCTAGGTTCAATGTGAGCATGTTATTGACAAAAGTAAGGTCGTTCCAAACACAAATGAAGGACTGATTTCCAAAAAAGACTGAGCTAACTATGGATAGCATGGTGAGTCATAACTAAAGGGGACAAGGAGACTCCCTACAAACAGTGAGATAAGAATGATTCAGGATGGTATAAGGAGCTATAACCAGGAGTAATGGCATGAAATTAAGAAAGGGAACAATTTATGCTACCAGTGAAACCTTCCTGATATTGAGATCTACTGGATTGTGTTATAGTTTCCCAAAGCCTTATGGCTTGGGATTATTAAAAGTAGAGTGGACACAGCACTAAAACATGGACAACAGGAATTCACTTGCAAGGGTCTCATTCCTATGATCCTCTAATTCTGATAAAACCCATGACTGAAAGCAAGTGCTGTGTAGTCAAGCTCTGATGAAGTGCAGTGGCAGCATTAACCTATGAGAAAATGTTGTGAAGAACTGTCTTCAAATCCTTTGATATGCAGATTCCTTCTATGCAGAAATCCTAACTTTCCATCATATTATAAGTTTATCACAGTTCCTTAAATATCTCTATTAAGATACAGTGAGCACTCTAGAGAACCTGTGGGAGCAGATCTGATGGGGCTCAAGAATTTGGGTTAACTTTTGATACAAGAAATTGTGTTGCAACTTGATCTTTAATCTGAAAGGAAATTAAACCCCATGGATTTTAAAAGATATTTCATAATTTAGAGAACTGTTTTGTTTTTATTATTAATACTTTTTTAATGGTGTGAAGGGGAAAAATGATAAAAATTACAATGAGAAAAGATAAACACTTGTTTGAAAGGACAATAGAAAACCATATTCAGCATATCATAAAATAATATTATGCCTTTTCTTATTAATTTAGGATATAAAATTCAAATAAATCATAGAGGAAAGAGGAACAAGCCATAGGATATAAGAGGAAAGATGAGAGGCAGAACATAGTATAGCAGACAGAAAAAAAATCCTACAATCTAATATTTATCCATATTTGTTTTAAAAGTAATTTCTTCTTATTTATTATCTTTCTGTTGCCCCAAAATGTCCTACCAATCTGCCAGGTGGTAAGGAGCACTGCAGACGTCAACTCCCACAGGGAGGTCTGTTTGAAAACCAATGGCACAATATGATTCAGACACAGCAGGCAGGCACTATGCAAAGTTCTGCACACAGCTTTTTGGCAATGGTCCTATGGTACATCCTGACCTGCAACACGCCTGCTCGTCTAGTCCTTGGCATCTATGAAGAGCAGCAGCTGCCAACCCTGCCAAATTGTGTGCATGTATAATTATGGTCAGATTGTACTTTTCTTTGTTAGATAGGAAAACAAATAAAATTAACATAAATGGAGGGTAAAACAATGGCTTTCGTCATAGAATATGTCCACAAAGAAAACACTTCAAATTGGAGCCCACTTTTCTCCATAATGTAGCTTGGGAGAACCACAAACCAACAGAAACCTCAGACATTTGTGTGTGGGTTTTGGCCTCTCAGCTACTCCCAGTTCTGGAGTAACAAGTGAATCACCATCTCATAGCCTTAGCTAACGTCCCAGTTCTGCTGTGCCTTCTGAACCGGCTGGCCTTGGGAAGCACTTAGGGTTCAGTAATTTCAAAGCCTGATGAGCCAGCTCTGCTTTTCTGTGGTGGTAGCATTATTCATGTGCTAACTTCTATTTATGATGGCTAAGCAGGTGGCCAGCAGTGATTACTGGTATCATTAATATTTCATTTATTTATAGCTATTATTTATTTTTTAAATAAAAACTTGAAACATGCAAATTAAGCCCATAGCTTTCCAAGCAACCACATATTCTTATACTATTATCCTCATCCTCCCTCCTGCCAGCCCTTCTGTTTGTTACTCCTACTTGGGACTGTCTTTAGTGTGTGTGTTCATACAGTGCCTGGCACAATTGGGCCCCAATCCTGACTGAGGTCTCCAGTGGTTACTGCAATATGGTATGAATGATAAATAATAATAATCATTGATCATATTAACTGATCACTGCAGCCTTCCCCCTCTCTGCAGCCTGTATGTAGGGGCCAGGCATTGTCATTATCATAAGAAAGGCCATATTGGGTCAGACCAAAGGTCCATCTAGCCCAGCATCCTGTCTTCTGACCAGTGGCTAATGCCAGATGCCCCAGAGGGAATGAACAGAACAGTAATCACCAAGTGATCCATCCCCTGTTGCCCATTCCCAGCTTCTGGTAAACAGAGGCTAGGGATACCATCCCTGCCCATCCTGGCTAATAGTAAATGATGAACCTATCCTCCACGAATTTATCTAGTTCTTTTTTGAACCCTGTTATAGTCTTGGCCTTCACAACATCCTCTAGCAAACAGTTCCACAGATTGACTGTACTTTGTGTGAAGAAATACTTTCTTTTGTTTGTTTTAAACCTGCTGCCTATTAATTTTATTTGGTGACCTCTAGTTCTTGTGTTATGAGGAGTAAATAACACTTCCCTATTTTCTCTTTCCACACCATTCATGATTTTATAGACCTCTATCATATCCCCCCTTAGTCATCTTTTTTCCAAGCTGAAAAGTCCCGGTCTTATTAATCTTTCCTCATACAGAAGCTGTTCTATACCCCTAATCATTTTTGTTGCCCTTTTCTGAACCTTTCCCAATTCCAATATATCTTTTTTGAGATGAGGTGACCACATCTGCATGCAAGATGTGAGTGAACCACAGATTTATATAGAGGCAACATGATATTTTCTGCCTTATTATCTATCCCTTTCTTTATGATTCCCAATATTCTGTTCGCTTTTTTGACTGCAGTTGCACACTGAGTGGATGTTTTCAGAGAACTATCCACAATGACTCCAAGATCTCTTTCTTGAGTGGGAACAGCTAATTTAGCCCCCATCATTTTATATGTATAGTTGGGATTATGTTTTCCAATGTGCATTACTTTGCATTTATCAAAATTGAATTTCATCTGCCATTTTGTTGCCCAGTCACCCAGTTTTGTGAGATCCCTTAGTAGCTCTCCACAGTCTGCTTTGGACTTCACTATCTTGAGTAGTTTTGTACCATCTGCAAATTTTGCTGCCTCACTGTTTACCCCTTTTTCCAGATCACTTCTGAATATGTTGAATACGACTGGTCCCGTTACAGACCTCTGCGGGACACCACTATTTACCTCTCTCCATTCTGAAAACTGACCATTTATTCCTACCCTTTGTTTCCTATGTTTTAACCAGTTACCGATCCAGGAGAGGAAATTCCCTCTTATCCCATGACAATTCACTTTACCTAAGAGCCTTTGGTGAGGGTCAAAGGCTTGTCAAAGGCTTTCTGAAAAGCTAAGTATACTATATCCACTGTGTCCCCCTTGTCCACATGCTTGTTGACCCCCTCAAAGAATTCTAGTAGATTGGTGAAGATGATTTTCCTTTACAAAAACCATGTTGACTCTTCCCTAACAAATTAGTCCTTGTGCTCTCCTGAACGCAGGCATGACTTACTTACTTCTAGTACTTTGGTGTAGCTCCATTAAAGTCAATAGACCTATGCTGATCTACTGCAGCAGAGGATCTGGCCTAAAGGAGACATGACTAGTTTGGGAGAACCAGAGGATGATGACAACTCAGATTGCATCTTTTCTGAACACTTACCCTTTGTAAAATTGTGTACATATTGTATATAAAATAGTATTTTCTTTATTTACAATGGGTAATACTACTGGAATGCCTCTATAACCTGAATAAACATTTTAAGAATGCCCACTGTGTTTTGTAAAGCACAGTGCACATCAGTGCTCAACATAATAAACAAAATTTTGGACATGAGTTAATTGACAATATCCCTGTAAAGGTCAATATCATTCTATAGTGTATATAAGCACAAAGGAATGTGGGTATGAAATTCTCAATTAATTTAAAATATTTTCTCTAAGGAATGGAGGAGGATCTGCATGGAGGAAAGAACAATAAAGCAATGAAGCGGGTGGCATTGATCTTGACAGTAAATTGCATCAAGGCACTATAGCTAAAAGTCTCATGAAGTATGTTAATTGATATATACTTTTAAATCTGCATGATACTCCCCTGCTCACATTATAGCACTATACCTTATATTTCTGAACCTCTTGCCAGAAAAGCACTCCGTTCTCCAGTAAATCTCCTTTCAAAGACACAAAGCGCTGAAACTGTAATGCTGTTACTGGATTCAGCAGCCCTTTACGGAATATGATTATTTCTCTAGATGAAGAAACCCACTTATTGTCCACATGCTGTCAAAAGAAAAAAAATGCACTGAATAAACTGTTTCAAAAAGCAATAACAAAAGCATTAGTTAGGGTAAACTGTCTGATTCTTATCTTTGCACTGACCCTAACTTTCAGTAGTTTATGACAGGGATACAATAGAATTTGGCAATCTTTCTTTCTTTCTTTCTTTCTTTCTTTCTTTGTGAGGTTGGTTGGTACAACATTTTTTGGAAAGGATGGATGAGAGAGGAAATGGAAACAGCCATTGCTATTAATTATGGCAACAAGCTATGTTTTAGGGAACAGTTTGAGTTTTGTACAAACAAACAACAGCAACAAAGAGAAAGGAACAGACAAACCACATTGCTAAAAACTCCAAAATGCTTTTGACATGGACTTCACTAACAAAACCAGTTTTGAAAAGTGTTGCCATGATCACCAACAGAAGCTGGAGAGTTTGCTGTTTCTGGAATGAATTCTACAAATAGTAAAATGTGATTTAAAGTCATCAAGACATTTTGGAAATCTTCATGCTTCAAAATAGACAGTGAAACAGAACGCATGAAAGAGTGAGTGAAAAGTAAAGCCAGAGAAAATAGAGAAAGAAAGACAATTTATACAGAAGTTCATTTGACATGAAGTTTAGAATGAAAATCAACCCTCAGTCCTTCTTTACTGAGCTCACAATCCTCATGCTTTGCTATTATTCCTTGAACAGTAAGCCAAGCAATTCCTCGCTGTTATCAGATGAATGACTGAAAACTACCCTATAACATCAGTATACAATCCATGAGGACCTAAAGAGAGGGAGTCATGTCCAATGGCTAGCAAGCAAGGGGTAGAGAAATATTTGTTGTTGCAGATAGCCTTGGAAATGTAACATGAGAGCTAGAGCTGAAAGTCTGTCAATGGTTTCTCCTAACAGTAAAATAAAATCACAGGTTATACATAGTCCCATGCTACAGTCACCCAGCAACTTTTGGGCACTGTGGGAACTATGACAAGCCCCTCAATGTTTCGGAAAGTCACAGACAGAATCAGGGCTGGGAATGCTGCCTAGGCTGCTACTGGTGATGTTAGTGCAATTGCAAGCTCCCTCCTGGCTGCCAGCCATCTGGGTGCCGTTGAGTTGGTTCCTCTGCTGAGCAGCCAGCGTGTCTTCTGGCCAACAAGAGGGCAGTTCAATAGAATCAGAGGCAGCACAGTTTAGTGAACTAAGGACAGCACTGAGAGCAAGGGACTTTCACTTGCTAATATTGTATCTGATACAGACTCTGCCTAAGTTTTCCCATCTGTAGACTGTTGATGTTACTATTATGGGCTGTGCTTGATTTTCTAGTTAAATAACTGTATAAAAACCCCAGAGCAAATAGGAGAAAAAAAAATAACCCCAACTCATCAGGATGATGAGTAGCTTCAACTCTTTTGACACCTCTGCTCATGAGGTTTTGTTAGCTTAACTGCAGCCATAACAAGGATGGTTGGGGCTGCTTCTGGGACTGGCTTCATTGTAACACTGATGAGCACTCAGAGTTGGTGGGGCAATTGCTCCTTCACCCTGAAGTTCTGCAAGATTCCAGCTTGTCACCCCTCTTGTTTAACCTGTGTATGAGGTTCTAGGAGGGTTAGTAAGGAAGCAAGGACTGTGGTGCTTTACGTGCACTGATGATACCCCACTGTATTTCTCCATGCCTTCTGACCTGTCCAAAACTGCTACATGCATTACTTAGGGTTTGTCTACACTACCAGGGTAAGTCGACCTAAGTTATGTTACTCCAGCTACGTCAATAATGTAGCTGGAGTCAACGTAACTTAGGTCAACTTACTGCAGTGTCTTCACTGTGCTGAGTCGATGGGAGACGCTTTCCGGTCGACTTATCTTACTCTTCTCGGGGAGCTGGAGTTCCGGAGTCAACTGGAGAGTGCTCTGATGTCTATTTATCAGGTTTTCACCAGACCTGCTAAATCGACACCCGCTGTGAAAACAAGCCCTCAGTGTCTGGGGAGACGGGCCATGGCTGAGGGCAATCTGGGTGAGTCTTAATCCAGATAAGACTGAGAGGATTCATAGATTTTAAGGCCAGAGAGGACTATTATGATCATTTAGCCTGATCTCCTATATAACACAGACCAAATGATGTTGGTTGGGGGAAGGAACTGGAAAATATGGTAGGAGTAATATCAACCCCTCAGACTGAGATGATGTGCTCATCTCTGGCTGACTGGATTCACAGTCTGGACTTCTGGTTTGCCCCTCAACTGCTACTAGAATATTTAGGACAGCAGCAGCTAAACTGGCTTTTTCTCATACTCAGCTCAGAAGGAGGTTGCAACCATCTCTTCTGGATGCCGACTTTGTGACCACCCTCCATGCTGTTGTCACCTAAGGGCTGAGATACCATATTGCATTCCTCATGCAGCAGCTATACACAATCCACAGCACAAGCAGCTGGGCTATACTTCTCTTGCAGTGGAGATGGGTAGTGGCAACCCAAAAATCAACTTGCTTCAAGAGAAAATGAGTTAAATTTGACTCAAAAGAATCATCTTACTATAGTCCTCCCTCAAATGCTAAAGCTGCTTCCATTCAGAGTGGTGTGATCACTGTGATCAGGAATTGGTTAAGTGTCGGGAGATGGGAGTGAAAAAATAATCAAATGTATCCTGCTTATATGATGAGATGTGACAAAAGCACAGCCCTAAGTGAGATGCTGCAAATAATTATTTCCCTAAACACAGGTACCAGTGAAAACCCAGTTAACAGAACCCACCTGCACTTTGGATTTCTTTCTATCTAATGGTTTGCAGCAGTAATGGTGACCTGGTCTCTAGTTTGAATTCAACAGACAATAAAATTTAGACTGAATAAATGTATACAACTTGCATGTTGGCAACCACAAAGAGTTCACTGCTCTTCAAGGGGGAAAAAACTGGCAAATGTCTCCTGAAATGTCATATGACTGAGGTTTAAGATGTTTAAAATCGATATTATCTTAGCGCTGTAAGGTTAAAATACAATTCTAAATGAAACAGATACTGTGTGATATGATTAAACTTGCCCATTCTGCTGCATATTTCACATTCTCTTTTGTGTCTGCATGTAATCCACTCTCAATAATAAATAAACTACCAGATGCTGGAATGAACAGCTTGTCCCAATAAGTCCACTGCATGGGAAATACAGATGAATGTGCATTAAAGATCCAGTACCAATTATGAGTCTCAGAGGAGTTCAGACTGCTGCACAATCCCTGGGGAGAGACTTGAATTGCTCCAGAGTGACCCCTCTGGCCAGTGCAAGTATTGTTGGAAGTCCCATCCAGTTGGCGGCCAAATTAACCACTAATGTCAGCAAGTACAACTCCATTGAAGTCAATGTAATTACACCCACTGATGCCAGCAGTGAACTTGGGCCTAGATATGTAAAGCAAGGAAACAATGAAGAAATCTCCAGGCTTCAATGGGGAAAAGAGACATAACATACTTTACTTGCCTTCCAGGACCCAATCTTCTTCTCATTTCTCTGGATTAGGAGATCTTCAGCTATGTCCCTTATCTGTGGCTGAACACAAGATTATCAGTATGTTCATATGTCAAGTACTAAACTCTTCTTGTTTAATGTGCAGGCTATAATGGGTTTGGATATAAAATGCTCCCAGTTTTTAAGTCATCTGCTTCGGAAAAGGTAGACTTGATCAGGCAGCCCCTTTGCAGCCAAAACACACACCTAAATCAAGGGAAGATTGTCTGCATAAGAGCTGCATGGTCAAACCCAGCATGCTTGGTCACCCTGAATTATGAAGATGGATGGAGAATGTCATCTGGTTTCACTTCCACTAAATAAACTCTAAAGCAGCTGTTCTCAACCAGATTCTAAAGCCCCGAGCCCAGCGTCTCTTGTGGGGCTGAAGCTGGGAGTGGAGCCTAGGGCTAAAGCCCTAACCCTGGCGCCCTCCATGGGGCTGAAGTCAGGAACAGAATTGCGGGACTGAAAGCAAGCCCTGGCGCCCCCACAGGGCTGAAACCAGGAGTGGAGCCACAGGTAATCCTGAGCCCCAGCACCCCCTGTGGGTCTGAAGCCAGGAGCAGAGCCACGGGGCTGAAGCCCAGAGCCTCAGCACCTGAAACCGGGTGCAGAGCCACGAGGCAAAAGCCCCAAGCTGTCCCCCCCTCCCACGGCTGATACCCCAGCCCCCCCCCCCCCCAACCCGAGGCTGAAGTCCCAAGACCAGAGCCCGCTCCCCGCCATGGCTGAAGCCCTGAGCCTCTCAGGGCTAAAGCTCTGAGGCCCCCCACCTCCCCACACCTGGTGGCTGAAGCCAGGAGACCTGAAACCCCCGCTCCCCATTGGGCCCTGGAGTTCTTATAGTATGTTGGGGGCAGGGGGCTCAGAAAGAAAAAGGTTGAGAATCCCTGCTTTAAAGGGCCTTTTCATCCCCTCACTTTGTGGTAAGATAGGGAACATAGTAAGGAAACATAAATGGAGATAAAAAAAAGACCAAAAGCCCCTATGATTGTTACAAATCATAGTCTTGCAAATAAAATAATTTGGCTTACTTAAAAACCTACAAAATACAGATTCGTGAAAAGTGTCCAGTGCTCTAAATCAACAAATAGAGAGATGGACGATCCAATCTGCCCACATTTTTGTAAGCCCTTTGAACCCTCTTTATGTTAAAAAAGAATTAAAACTAAGTTACATGTCTGATTTGAATGAATTCAGTGCCTGGTTGGAAATGGCAGGTTTTTCCTCAATCAGTACAATACAAACTCTCCGTTCAGTTTGTGTGTGTGTTTGCTAAAAACAGGATTTTTTGCTAGTCTCAGCAGCAGTGTAATTCCTCCTACCCCCACATAGATCCCATCCTAGCTACACTGCCATAAAAGTCAGTGAGGTGGAAGCTATGCCCATAGCAAAAAAGCTAATGTATGATGTGCCAGCAGAAGCAAAGCTCTCCCTACTCTGAACACTCATGTGTAATTTAACTGATCATTCTTTAATGTAACCAGTCAGAAGCCAGGCCTGTAGCCAGCCAGTCTTCCCACTTGGCAGCTCTGCAGGAGGCCTGGAGTAACTCCTGTAGGCGATACAGCTTCAGGTGGGAGGACATGGGCAGTGTGAGAAATAGGAGTATCGGAGTGTGGGAAGCCAGCTCATATGCTTGTGCTCTTGTCTCCCTGAACATCTCTGCAACTCTTTTCTGTGGAGCTGGATTTCTTCTGGGTGTGACTATGTGGGGGGTATAGAGGGTGAACTCTGCTGCAAAGATCCAACTTTTCCCCACATTGGCTGTCTGTGAAGGCAGCATCAACTGCCTTCTTCAGCTTCAGTGGCTAACGAGGCCATCAGCAGGATTGGGCTATTAGAGGAAAAAACCTCATCCACAGGCATCAGCTTAACACTGCAAGCTGTATGCACAAGTCACTTCCCTTCTGTTTAAATTCAATATGAGCTATGATTGACTGTCATTTTTCTGCATCATCTTACTCTAACAGTAAGCTACATCTCAGCATGAAAACAGTACTGGGATGGGCCATATTTGAAACATTACCTTTGTTTTTCTACGTGCCCCAGATTGTTCTTTTGCCAGGAACAATGGCAGCCACTTTTTTTCTAGCCTCATCTGGACATATTTTTGAATTTCTAGCAGAACTGCTGAGGAAAGTCGATCATGAAGTATGTGTCCCCAGCCTCCACCTGACTGCATTAGCTAAACAATCCAAATACAACAACAGGTTAGAGAAGCTCTTTTGTGTATGGACAAAAGTCACTTATTCCTTGTGACAGACGCAATGCTATGGAACCATGGAATATTCAAAGACTATTGTGTTAGCTTCATAAATATTAAGTGTATCTTTATGGGCTGGCGTGTGACTGCATTCCTGGCTAAATGGGTCAGATAAGGAAGGGTTCCTGCAGGAACTAATGTTAATGGGAGAAATTAATGCAAATTCCCAATAATGAAACAATGCAGGTAGCAAGTCTTTTTCAAGTTTCAACCCCTGAGGAATAGCCTAGATTGGCCTGACCTGGTTCAAAGGCCTTGGCACACAAATGATTTGAAACTGTATAAAATACCTTCCCTGAGTTGAGGAGGGTCTCACACACATTCCCCCAAAACTGACAGGCAGGATGCCGTGTCCAGCAGAATCAGGCCCTGCAAGAATGTGTTAGACCTGTCTGAGTCTGCAAGTGGGAGATGGAAGACTCACCTGGTAAGGTAGGCATATGTATAAGCTGTTTAATATTTTTTAAGATGTGTTTTCTCTGAAATTCTTTTGTCACTGAATAACACTGTCATTGCCCCAGAGAAAACATAAACTGCAGGTGCTGATGTGAAGTCAGATCTGCTGAGGCAATCAGAGTGAATTGCGGGAGCAATGCACTTAAACACAAGCATATCTTTAACCAAAGCATGTTTAACCAAGGATCACATGTAATTTTCATAAAATGGAGCAGATTACAGTTGGTCCTATCACAGAGAGGTATAGTCCACAGAGACTACAGGTTGCAGCATAAAGTCCTCCATCCTGATCTAAGCAAATGTCACAAGCATCAAGCTAGAACACAACACTACATGCTTTAGGCTAGGTCTACACTACCCGCCTGAATCGGCGGGTAGAAATCGACCTCTCGGGGATCGATTTATCGCGTCCCGTCGGGACGCGACAATCGATCCCCTAATCGGCGCTCTTACTCCACCAGCGGAGGTGGGAGTAAGCGCCGCCGACAGAAAGCCGCAGAAGTCGATTTTGCCGCCGTCCTCACAGCGGGGTAAGTCGGCTGCGATACGTCGAATTCAGCTACGCTATTCACGTAGCTGAATTTGCGTATCTTAAATCGACTCCCCCCTGTAGTGTAGATGTACCCTTAGACATGCTGTTATCTACAGTTGGCTTTACCTCCATACTAAAGATGAGAGCCGGAACAGACCACTTTGGCTTAAAGCCACTTTTTGAATGCTTCTTTCTGAGCTATACTGTGCATTACTGGGCTGAAGCCTAGTGAGATCTGAGCCAAGGGGTGTAAATTAATTAAGCACTGGGGAACTTTTGAGGATGAGAGAGCCTATACCAAAGGGAGGGAGTACACCTTATCCAAAATGGAACCAGACTGCTGGAGTGGGAATTGACAAGGTTTTAGGAGGTTTGTTTAAATGCAGAACTGAGGAAAAGCTGATGAGTGCTGAGGAGCACTTAGGTTAGACACAGGTATCCGCTAGGGATACCAAAAATGCAAAAGTAAATTGAAATTAAATAATCTGTTAGAAAAATAAACTGGGTATGTATCAAGTGGCAACTAATTAAAATGGACGCCTCTCAGTCATCACAAAGTTCTGCTGGAATACATACATGTATTTGCATAATTGTTATTGTGGCGATTTTGGGAATCTGCAGACAGCTGATGAATTCTATTTGAAGCAGGAGTCTTTATGTGTATCTGGGTCAGCCTGCAAACTCCATTTTGAATGTGGGGCTTATTTGCCTTATCTTCTGTCTTTTGCCTCATATTGAATTAACACCCACAAGAGGTGGCAGGAGACATTCTTGCACCTGGCACTGGGCTAACAATAGAGGGTTGTTGAACTCTGGTGATCATCCATTTAAATGGCATACCTGTGGACAAAGATGGCTACTGTCCAGGGCAAACCAGTTTTTCCATGTCTGAGCTCCTGGTGGGGGAGGGAGTAAACAGTCAACAGCTCGTCTGGTGAGGGACTTTGATTACCTGACAAAGAGGACTGAAATTATAAGATAAAATGTCTTTCAACCGCCACTGTAGAGAGCAAAAGGGCTTTGTCTGAAGGGGTCAGAGAGAGACTCAGTTTTCAGAGGAGAAGCCATATGCAGAAGAAGAATCCTGGATACCCAAGATGACTCTGACCTAAGCCCAAAGAACATTCAAGATTGGTGAATAAACTGAGGCAGGGAAATGTGTAAAGGCATTTTATTGATTTGTCTAGAACTGTATAATTCTTTAGCTATCTACAGTAAAGAGTGATTACTTTTGGAACCTTTCAAGGTCTGTTTCAGAGTGGTAGCCATGTTAGTCTGTAAAAACAACAAGGAGTCCTTGTGTCACCTTAGAGACTAACAAATTTATTTGGGCATAAGCTTTCATGGGCTAGAACCCACTTCATCGGATGCATGGAGTGGAAAATACACGCATCTGATGAAGTGGGTTCTAGCCCACGAAAGCTTATGCCCAAATAAATGTGTTAATCTCTAAGGTGTCACAAGGACGCCTCGTTGTTTTTTCAAGGTCTGTGTGTCTGTCTGCTTCCGCCATCACGAGTCCCTAAGGAGGTGAACTGTAAACTTGAGGGCCACAAAGTGGATCTCTGGGCAAGGTTGTGTGTAAGCAACTGGGGTGTCTATGGGGGCTCAGCACTGGTCCTGGGGACCTCAGGCAGCTGGACCCTGAAGTCCTATTTATGCAAAGGGGTAACAGACAGAGAGCTTGCCCAGAAAATGTGCCAGAGAGGCTCAAAGAGATGGTGGAGGAGCCTATTCAGACTCAGGAAGCTTAAAGCCTTTATGTCCAGTATGTGGGACCCAACCACAGCAGCCTGGAGCATGTCCAGCAGGGGGAGCTCTGCCAGAACTGTGACAGCTATGTTTAAACATTGTTTTATATACTGATACCTGGTCTTGTTGTTCTTTTGTAGCTGGACTATTGGGTCCAAAGAAGTATTTTTTATTTAGGTACTTGTTTTTAATATCTTTAGATTTTTCCTCTCTTTTTTCTTTTTCCTTGTGGAGCATCCTTCTGAATTGTTCAATGTCTATCCAGCACATGAGATCCATGCTACAAACAAATAAACGAGAATATTCTTCATTATTCCATGTTGATGTCATTTTCCTCAGAATTCTAACAAGTTATTATTTTAATTACAATTAACAGAAGTGGAATCTAGTGTTCAGAACTTGCATGCTATATCAGGGGATATACTTTTTGCCTCAGTTGTTCCCTACTAGAGGAGAAATAAGCTAACATGACAATGAGTATGCCACTTGTTCAACACTCAGATGTAGAAGGGGAATGCCTTTAAATCTCAGTCTACAGTAGACCAGACCAAATAATTTATTTGATGAATTTGTCTCTTGTGCTCTTTTTGAATCATCTGTTAATAAATTCCTATTTCCTCAAATATTTTATTATCCACATTAAAAGATGAATAATTTCTACATAAAATTCCTGGTCTGTAAATTGCTCATAATCAGTTCAATATGAGTATTTGATATTAAAAATTCCAGCTTTTTAATGGGATAATCTTGATTGGACACACAGGTTATGATGATACTGGTTTTGTTCCTTAATTGGAGAAGAGAAATATTTAGAATACTCACATTTCCAAGTTCACTTTCTATGATTATTCTCTATTAAAATTTGGTGTTTCTGTGAACATTCCTGACAGTAACTTGTTTGCTAGAATATTTGCAGAAAGTGAAACATGCAGAGGCAGATCCAGCCAAACCACTTCAATTTCTTGTTCTAATAAATATTTGCAGACTTTTATTTCATTTTTTAGGTATTAGCTCATGGGTAAAATTTACAAAAGTATCTAATGGATTTAAAAACTGAAGTCCCATTTTCAAAAGTCTCTTGGGTATTTTGGAGTTTAAGTCCTACTAGGACTTACTCTCCTAAGTAGAGCTAGCTGGAAAAACTCTAATAACGTTTCATTTGAATTTGCCGATTTATCCAAATTGGAATGTATAACGGAGACAGTTCAGTTTCCAAAAAGTTCAGCTGGAACACTGCCTCGTTTTCTAGCAGTTCACCCACCCAGTTCCTTGGCAGCCCACTATACAGATTGCCTCAGAGTTGGGGACCACAGAGCTTCCAGGGTCTGCGGCTATGGGGCAGCTTGCTAGGTAGACTTCCTCAGAGCCAGGGACCCTAAAGCTTCCAAATCAGAACAAAACCATAATTTAAAATCTCAAAATCCTCCATGAAACCGAATGTCTTTTCTCCACAAAGCTCTACTCCTGTCACTTAGGCACTTTTGACTCTTTTGCTCCATGCTAGTCTATAATTATATTACTGTTTACCCTGGACCAGTAGACAACACCATCAGCATTAGTTTAGGGCTGGGGTGGGCAAACTATGGCCTGGGGGCCATATCCAGCCCTTCAGATGTTTTAATTTGGCCCTCGAGCTCCCGCTGGGGAGTGGGGTCCGGAGCTTGCCCTGCTCCGCGTGGCTCCTGGAAGCAGCGGCATGTCCCCGCTCCGGCTCCTACCTGTAGCGGCAGCCAGGGGGCTCTGCACACTGTCCCCACCCCAAGCAGCATCTCCGCAGCTCCCATTGGACAGGAACTGCGGCCAATGGGAGCTGCCGGGGCAGTGCCTGCAGACAGGGCAGCGTGCAGAGCGGCCTGGCCGCGCCTCCATGTAGGAGCCGGAGAGCTTGAGGTAAGCACTGCCTGGAGCCTACACCCCTGACCCCCTCCTGCGCCCCAACCCCCTGCCCTAGCCCTGATCCCCCTCCTGCCCTCTGAGCCTCTCAGTCCCAGCCCAGAGCACCCTCCTACACCCCCAACCCCTCATCCCCAGCCCCACCCCAGAGCCCACACCACCAGCTGGAGCCCTCACCCCCCCCCACGCCCCTGCCCCAGTCCAGAGTCCCCTCCCATACCTTGAACTAATTTCTGGCCCCACCCCAGAGCCCTCAACCCCTCCTGCACCCCAACCCCCAATTTTGTGAGCATTCATGGCCCGCCATACAATTTCCATACCCAGATGTGTCCCTTGGGCCAAAAAATTTGCCCACCCCTGGTTTAGGGGAACCTAATTTAAATAAACAGATGGGTGTAAAAAGGTATTGGAAGGCTGGAAAAGGAAATATTTTTAACCATTTTGAGCAGTTACTTAAGAACTGAGTACTTCTGCAATTTTCTGGAATGTTAAAAATATGGGGACTAATGTGGGAAGATATAGGGAAGTTAGGGACAAAACTCACATTTACATCTGTTGAAACTTCTGCTTAAATCTTTATTTTACCTATGTAGGCTCAAATTTTGAAAATTGTGTGTGTGCATAAATTACACATGCAGTTACTGTGATGATGTACTTAACTGTGTTAACTACATGAATCAAAACTGCAGTTGCTTACACACTTGTGATAGCTGTGTGCCCAAATTCTGTGTGTACATATTTGTAATTCTGAGCCTTCAATTTGGGAAAAAAAATAGGTTCAAATTGTGCTACCAAAAGCAAGTTTTATTCATTATAGATCAAATTCTGTGTTGGGTGCATGCCTTTAAATGGCCATGGGACACATGCAGGCAGAATTTGACCACAAATGATTTCATAACAGGAGATTTATTCCTAACAAACAGCTGAGACTGCCATTCTGATGTCTGAACAAAATTCTCATTTTAGTGCATACATATCATTCTCAAAAAAATGGAAAGATTGCAATCCTGTAACCCTTACATAGCCAAAACTCCCTTAAAGACAATGGGCATTTTGAGTGCAGAAATGACTGAAGAAGAACAAACATACACTGCAGAATGCTCTTCAAGAAAGAGTCGGAACTGTTCTAACTCCAGTCCATTGCGGATCAGGTCGTGAAGGCTACAACCTCTGTATTCCTCAGGAACTTCAGTTAAGAGCTGTGCTTCTCTGAGAACATCAGGCTGAGGTAGGGGACTGACTTCAGGAGCAACACTCTAACAGAAGAAACAATTTCAATTATATAAAGAAATCTTCTGCCTCTATAATCTGGACAATCTAGTAATCCTCCATTAATTCATTAATCCCTCTTTATTGTTTTTAATTCCTTCTCTTCTGTTGTTGCTAATTGCTGCCATGCAGTCACTTTTTCTCCTGTTACAGGAAACAATGCTCTGTCATGACCAAGCAGACAAGGAATGATGCTGCTACACAGAAATTATTACCATTGCTGAAGAGGAGCAGAATCTGTCTTGATATAAAAACTTTCCTGATTCCTAAGGAAATAAGCTGCATAGATCACTAAGGTATGTTATCGGCTTTACTTTAAACATATTGGGCCAGATTCTATCCTTAAATAAACCAGTCACTTAACTGAAATCAAGGGATTTCCTCAATATTTAGGGTCCAATCCACCTCCCACTGAAGTCAGTCAAAGTCAGATCATTGACTTCAATGGAGGTTGGATCAGGCCCAAATACTAATGTAACTGAGAGCAGAATTGGAACCATAATTAAAACAATGATGGCTGTCAAGCATTCATTTGAAAATTAATACTAGTCAACAGCACTGTTAGTCCATCAAACCTGCTCACAGTCTCCTTTCATTGCTGATACATAAAGTGTTAAGCCTCTCAGATAGAAATCAAGTTTGTTTTTGTTAGTAGGTGCTTGTCTTACCTCATCCTTCTTGGAAACACTCTCTTGATGCAAAGCCTGTAGCTTTCTAAAGTACACCGAGTCCAGCTGTCGACTTTCTTCCACCAGCTCCACCTAATAAAAATAATATCTTATGTCATCCCCACAGTACATATTATAGAAAGATGGAGAGCTGGGCAGGCAACTTGCCAATGACAGTGGGTAGAAAAGAAACACCCTTGCCAATAACGAGACAGATGTTTAGAAGAAGAAAAAATCACTGCAAGTTGCATCCCTATGAGAGCCACTGAGAAGCAGCAATCCAGTTCTTAGAACTATAGCACTCACTAGGAAATGATGCTCACCACCAATTTTGAAACATGAGCACCTCAATAGAGAATCCAACTAATAAATATGAAAGCTATAAGACAACTATTCTGTGCTCTTTCTGTTTTGTTCTATATTGTGTCAGTTGGTGGCTTTAGACTGTAAATTGTTCAAGGCAAGGACTTGAGTGGTATTTTTTAATCTGTGTAACATCATGCACATATATGGTGCTTAACAACAACAGTAATCTTGCATTTGTATGCTCAGATCAGCAATTAGGTGCATAAGTAACTGTTTTGTGCACCTATGTATTAGTTGAAATATTCAAATGTGGCAATTGGACATTTATCAAACTTGGACCTACATGTTGTAGTGGTGCAGTAATCCATCACAGACAGACTTCCCTCACCATGGTCTTAATTATGCAAAAACTTATATGAAAGAGAAAAGACAATATTTCCAAATTAACATCTATCTAGACACTAATATCATATTCAGCATCATATATCTGAATGTCCACAGGCCACAATCTAACTCTGTTCTACTGCTGTACAACCCTTTTTTGTTTCTTCGTTGTTGTTGGGGTTTTTTTGAGAAATAATATATATTTGTAAAACAATCAGGAAAATAATTTCAGACCATTTTGTACAAAGATTAAATCAAAGAATTGATAGAAGTGGGATGAGATGCCACAATGAAAAAGGTTTGATTTGATGTTTGGGTTTTTATAAAAGATATTTTGACCATGCCTCAAATGTATGATTTAAGCCTCTCCTTTATTGCTGGTTGAAATATCTTGTTTTCTATGAAATAAATGTACCTGTTCTGTGTTGCCAAGCAAGTAGGGAAAGAGGACACAGGGAATCTCCTCTCCCTAAACAAGTAGCAAAGCTGGATCTTTCCTAGAAGGAGAACTAAGTTACTGAACAGTGCATTGCATTAAGAGGGCATAGTCCTAGAGGAGCAGCACAGGGCTTTTCAGAGCATGTGCTGTTCTGTCCACCCTAAGGAATATGTCTTCTCATTTTTGCTGGACCCAACAGGCTCAGGCCCTATATTTTTTTACGCATCTGCCCAGGTCTCTTCTGTTATTAGAGTATTGTCATTTGAAAAGTTTATGCACAACCATACAACAGCAAAGCAAAGTACCACCTGTGCTGAAAGGGTGATAAAAGTTTCTCATTATATCACTAACAGAGACATTGTAGGCTACATGCATGAAATTAATATAAAGCAATCATAGAAGGTTTTAGATTTGTCACTAGACAAGATTAAAATGATATGTTAAAAGAATGTTCAGAAAATGTCATCCCTCGTTTAATAAAAAATATTAAGAATTATGCTTTACAGTGAAACCACTTAGTCAGAGAAGCTGCTATTCTCAGTATATGTGAAGTGTTACTAATGTTCGCAAAAGGTGTAATGCTTAGCATAACATTAGTCTGACAAAGTCTAAATGGAATTTCATACTAATGAATGGGTTGGCCATTACAGCGTTGTTTTTGTGGATACAGACTAACACGGCTACCCTTCTGGTACACCTCTACCCCGATATATCGTGACCCGATATAACACGAATTCAGATATAACGCAGTAAAGCAGTGCTCCGGGTGGGGCAGGGCTGCGCACTCCGGCGGATCAAAGCAAGTTTAATATAACGCGGTTTCACCTATAACGCGGTAAGATTTTTTGGCTCCCGAGGACAGCGTTATATCGGGGTAGAGGTGTACTTGACAGCATATTCTGGAGATCACTAAGAATGTAGTTGAAATATCTTTCTCGTGACAAAGCTTGGAAAGAGAAGAGATTATGGCATAAAATGTACGTCATGGCAAAATTCTGTTCTCAGGCCTGTCAGTCCTCAACCTTGATATCCTGGTCTCCCAATATGTGTGGCATGCTCATAGCTGTTCATGCATGTAGAGCAGAGGTGGGCAAACTACCATGTGGCCCGCAGGACCGTCCTGCCCAGTCCTTGAGCTCCTGGCTGGGGAGGCTAGCCCCTGGCCCCTCCCCTGCTGACCCCACTCCCCCGCAGCCTCAGCTTGCCGGGCCACCAGTGCTCTGGGCGGCAGGGCTGCGAGCTCCTTCTGGGCAGCGCAGTTGTGGGGCTGGCTCCGGCTGGGTGGCGCGGCTGTCAGTCCTGGTGCTCTGAGAGGTATGGTAAGGAGGTGGGGAGTGGGGGGGGGGTGTTGGATAAGGGGCAGGGAGTTCCGGGGGGGCAGTTAGGGGACAGGGAGCAGGGGGCAGTTGGATAGCCTTGGGAGTCCCGGGGGGCCTGTCAGGGAGCGGGGGTCTGGATAGGGATCGGGGCAGTCAGGGAACAGGGAGCAGGCGGGGTTGGATGGCGGTGGAGGTTCTGAGGGGGGGCAGTCAGGGGGCGCATAGGGGGCGGGGGCCAGGCTGTTTGAGGAGGCACAGCCTTCCCTACCTGGCCCTCCATACAGTTTCGGAACCCTGATGTGGCCCTCAGGCCAAAAAGTTTGCCCACCCCGATGTAGAGAGAATATTATAATAATAATAATTAATAATACTTTGCACTGCTATAGTGATTTCCAATAAAAGATCTCAAAGTGCTTTACAAATAACACCTCCATAGATGAGGGTATATTTGTTATGTAATTCTCTTTTCTTTACATATAAGAAAAGAAAGCCATTTAACCCAAGGTCATAGTGAAACTACTAAGATCAGAACCCAGGTTTCCAGATTCCCATTCCCGTTAAACGTATCTCTGTCCCACCTCACCTAATCCACAGATATACTTTATGAATCTGAGAGCAGAACTTTGTCCTAATTTTTGTAACCGCTTGTGAGCAGTTGCATTTCCCAACATACTATTAAACAAAGTCCACATACAGAATACAGTCAGAACACACAGCCTGGCCTAATTACTTCTTGTTCTGATTTTTTTGTAAGAAGCAAAATTGGAATTTCCAACTTTCTCTTCTGGCTTTGCTGCTCTTATAGTTTATCCCTCAGGATTGCTCAGCCCTTACTTTAGATCCTCTGTCTAGAGAGCCATTCCCACCTCATATCTGGATGGGACACTGGGCAACCTGCCTCAGTAAGCCTGCAGAATACACTTAATTCTTTCACAGCAGGCTCACCACCTGCTTACATGGTAGAGTGTTTCAGGCAAACACTGCTTGTCTGTTGTACAATATTTCCTCTTATTCTAAGCATTAGCCACAACTTAATTCTAAGCACTAAGACATGTTTGATGCAGTTAGTCTTGACTTAGGGTCATTATAATGACACTCTGACAACACTGCTTATTATTTCTTTATGGTAAAAAAATGACTCCTTGGCCACTCATGCTAAGTAAAATCATAGGTGTGGCTTTTAGTCAATGATGTGATTATGAGGTAGCACAGAGCACACCATCCCATAGCGAAAGCCTGTCCCTCAGGAAGTTACATTCCCTCCCAGAACAGAGTGATCCAGTTCATTAGAGAACAGTGCAGGTTGCATCTTCAGAATGGTGTAGCCTGCTCTCCACAATGTGTCCTACTCATTCCATGGGTCAGTGCAGAGGGGAACTGCGGCTATGGCCCCATTTTTTCCCTTATGAGGAACACTGAGGGAGCAATACCTGCACTCACTCAAGCCCAGTGTCTTGAATGGGGATGATCAAGGGACAGAATAAGGGCCCCTCACTAGCTGGCCCTATATAAGTTACCTTTCCATAAATGGATTTGTCTACTTCCACCATTTTCATCCATGGTACCAGCAGAAGGGTGAGGATATATTCTTCTGCTGGGTCAAAAAGATCCTCATAAGGTGGCTCAATTTTCTGATAAATCTCATTTTTCTTATCCTGTTGCAGTCCAATATCCATGCTGGCAGAAGGAGCAATGTAAGTGGCATAAAGGAACTACAATAAAAGAGAAGACAACAGTTTTTTAAGCACCATCCATTCTAATGGCCACAGTAAATAAGTTAGTTAAAGATGAGTGTGGTAGCAAACTGTTTTTTATTATCCTAGTTACTCTCTCGGTCACATCATCTTCCCCCGCTTCCTCTATTCCCTTGATGCTACTAAGTTTTCCAAAATACAGTTTCTGCCACAGCTCCCTGACTTCCTTACTCCTACATTTTCTGCTTATTAAAAGCTTCTTTGATGCCAAAATCATGCATAATGGTGATGGTAATGCTTACACAGTGACATTTTGCTGATCCTTAGTTGCAATCACAATAACAAATGCGAATCTTCATCTTTGAGTTACACACTGTTATTACTCTAAACATTTAACTGTAACAGGATGCACTGTTCTATAACACAATAAACCATTTTGTGAAAGATGGTTACTTCTTGCTTTTTAGAAACCAAACCAAGCAAGATTTTGGAATTTTAACCTAAAATTGAACATTCTAAATACCAAAAAGACTGCAATCCTGCTTCGGGATCCACTAGCATGGACTTCTGTGCTTATGCAGACCCTCATTGATTTCACTGGGACTCTGCCACAGCACAGGAGCCCACTTCAGCATATCCCAATGGAGAGCTTGGGCCTAAAACCTCACCGAAGCTTCTAAGATTCTAAGCTGGGGTAAATCAGCATGGCTCACCGACTTGAATGGAGCTACACTAATATAGACCAGCTGAGAAAATAGCCTTCCTTGTTTTGTCTCACTCAGCTTAGACAGTGAAGTGAGGCTGGTCAGTTTTACTTTCTGGTTCTCATGCACTAATAAAATACTATTGTGTTTCAGTGTCTAGGACAGCAGAGGAATGTTTGAATAGTTAAAAAATAATTTCTCTTTTCTTTATTTAGCATATCAAGTTATGTCAAACTTCAACCATTAACAAAAAAATCCAAAATGGTTACTAACCTTTCTATAACTGTTGTTCTTCGAGATGTGTTGCACATGTCCATTCCGATGTAGGTGTGTGTGCACCCCAAGCACAGTTGCATGAATTTTTTCCCCTCGTGGTATCCCTTGGGTCAGTCCCAGTGCCCTCTGATGCCTGCCAGCCCCGCCTCCCTCAGTTTATTTTTACTGAGTAACTCCAATAAGAGATGGAGGGTGGGTTTTGGAATGGACATGTGCAAGAGATCTTGAAGAACAACATTTACAGAAAGATTAGTACCCGTTTTTTCTTCTTCGAGTGTTTGCACATGTCCATTCCAATGTAGGTGACTCACAAGCAGTCGTGCAGGAGGTGGGCTCGGAGTTCAAGGACAGGCTGACTGCAAGACTGCATGGCCGAAGTCGGCATGGTCTCTAGTCTGCTGGGTGATGGAATAGTGTGTTGAAAATGTGTGCACTGATGACCAGGTTGTTGCTCTGCAGATGTCCTGAATAGGGACTTGCACTAGGAAGGTGGCTGAGGAGGTGTGGAATGAGCAGTCAGATTAGCTGGAGGTAAAATGCCCACAAGTTCGTGGCACGTCCGGATGCATAAAGTAATCCAGGATGAAATTCTCTGGGCAGAGATGGGGAGGCACTTTCTTCTCTGCTATTGCGATGAACAGCTGAGTTGATCTGCAGAACGGTTTGGTCCTTTGTATATGGAGAGCCAGATCCTGTCTAAGATCTAAAGAGTGCAAGTGCTGCTCCTCTCTGTTCGCATAGGGTTTAGGGTAGAATACCAGCAGGAAGATTGCTTGATTGACTGGAATTGTGACACCACCTTTGGGAGGAATGACAGGTGTGGATGCAGCTGAACCTTATGCTGAAGAAGTTTGTATATGGGGTGTAGCAGGATGGACACCTGCTCCTGCCTGGAAGGGCCTGAGATAGCCCAGGAAGCAGGCAGTGTGAAGGCTGAGCTGATTGGGGGAAGTGGCTGCAGCTGGGGCCATGCCCCAAACAGCCTCAGCAGGCCCTATAAAGGCTGGGAGCCAGGAGCTCAGGGTAGAGTCTCTCTCTGTGTTCAGTGAGAGAAGGGCCTGGCTGCAGGGAGCTAGACAGAGTACCTGTAGTGCAGCAGGGCTGGGGGAAGACTGAGGAGCTGGGGAGCTCCAGCCTGGATATCCCCAGGCTGCAGCCTGGTAATAGGCCAAGGGGTACTGGGGGTTGCAGAGAGCAGCCCAGGGTTAGGCCAAGGCAGCAGGTCCAAACCCTCCTTGCCAGTGATGAGTGGCCTATACTGCAGTCTGCCCCAGGGAGTGGGGGCTAGTTGGTGACTGGCAGTGACCTAGTGCTGAGGCAAGGTGGGGATAGTGGGTGGGGGAATGGGTTCTCTAACCTGGGGGTATACCCTCTCCAAGTCTTGGAAAAAAAGGATCATGATCTTGTGTGAATAAACAGATCAGTTGTCAACCTTGGGATAGAAGGCTGAGATGGCCACTAGGTGGATCTTGACTGAAGAGAGGGCCAGATCTTGTTGTTTCAGCAGTAGAAGGTACTCCAAAATGAGCTGCAGAGTGGACTGCATAGATGGAATTCCCCATTGGGAGGACTAGATGGAGAACTGCTTCCATTTTGCAAGGTAGGTGGCCTTCTGTTGCCCAGTAGGACTCTACTGACCTCAAGGATCAGCCATGGAGCTTCCAGGCTGTTAGATGAAGGGAACTGAGGCTTGTGTGGAGCAGCCAACTGTGGTCTCAAGAGATCAGGTCTGGGTGTAGCAGAAGCAGTAATGGAATCTCCACTGAAAGGCCTAACAGGGTGGTGAACCAATGTTGCCTGGGCCACGCTGGGGCTATGAGAATGACCCATGCTCAGTCCTGCTTGATCTTTGTCAGAACCTTGTGACTCAGTGGGGTAGGCGGAAATGTATAATACAGATATTTTGTTCATGACAACAAGAATGTGTCTGTGAGAGACCCTGGGCAGTGGTCTCACAGGGAATAGAATTGATGGCATTTCCTGTTGTTGCAGGTAGCAAACAGGTCTATAAGGGGAGTCCCCCACCGTTGGAAGATGTCCCTCATGATGTCCGGTCAGAGAGATCATTCATGGTTAGAGGAGAAAGACCTGCTGAGGTGATCGGCTGGCTGGTTCTGTGTTCCCAGAAGATAGGACACTTCTAGACTGATTGAGTGAGCAATGCAGAGCTCCTACAGCTGGATTGCTTCCTGACACGGGGGAAGATTGCGCCCTTCCCTGTCTGTTTATGTAGAACATGGCCATTGTGTTGTCTGTGAGAACCGAAATAGTCTTGTTTGTAATGTGGGGTAGGAAGACTTGGTGGGCTAGGCACCCCCGCCCCCCCCCCACCCAAAGCTTCCTGACATTGATATGAAGGGAAAGCTCTTCTTGACAGGGTTACCAGGCGTCCAGTTTTCCACCAGAACACCTGGTCTAAAAGGGACCCTGGCGGCTCCAGTCGGCATCACTGACTGGACCATTAAAAGTCTGATTGGTGGCAAGCAGGAGCCCAGGGCTAAGGCAAGCTTCCTACCTGCCCTGGCTCTGGGCGGCTCCGGGAAGCAGCTGCCAGGTCCCTGTGGCCCCTAGGCACATGGGTAGCCAGGGAGGCTCAGCACACTGACCCCGTCCCAAGTGGCGGCTCCATAGCTCCCATTGGCCAGGAACCATGACCAGTGGGAGCTGCGGAGAGCAATGCCTGTGGGCACGAAGACAGCACACACCGCGCAGAGCCGCCTGGCCACTCATGCACCTAGAGGTCACAGGGACCTGGTGGCTACTTCCTTGGAGCTGTAGTAAGTGCTGCTGGGACCGCACACATCCTCCTGTACCCCAACCCTCTGGCCCAGCCCGGAGCCCCCTCCCACACCCGAAACCCCTCATCCCTGGCCCCACCCCAGAGCCCACATCCCCAGCCGGAACCCTCACCCCCCTGCATCCCAGCCCTCTGCCCCAGCCTAGAACCCCCTCCTGCACCCCAAAGCCCTCATCCCCAGTCCCACCCCAGAACCTGCACCCCCAGCCCAGAGCCCTCACCCCCTCCTGTACCCCAACCCCCTGCCCCAGACCTGTGAAAGTGAGTGAGGGTGGGGAAGAGTGAGCAACAGAGGAAGGGAGGATCAAGCGAGCAGGGCCGGGGCCAGGGGGTGGGCCTCGGAGAAGAAGCCAAGCAGGGGGTGGGGCAGGAGTGTTGGTTCTGTGTGTGATTAGAAAGTTGGGAACCCTATTTCTTCAGACCAAAGGCCCTGAGTTCTGAGAGATCCCAGGTGGGCTCCCCAGCTGAGGGCTGATGCATCAGATACTAGAGACACAGACAGTTGAGGCCTTGAAAAGGATACCCCTGCACGTTCCACGTGGTGGTTCAACCACCATGTCAGTGAATCGAGGACCTGAGCGGGAACAGTGACCACTGAGTCCAGATGATGATGTAAAGGAGAGTATACCATGACCAACAAGGCTTGGAGAGGTCTGAGATGTAGCCTTGTGTGTTGCACTACATACGTGCATGAAGCCATGTGGCCCAGAAGGCTTAGACACTTTCATGCAGTCTTGGTCAGATGAGACTGGAGGGACCTTATTAGGGTTGTAACTGAATTAAAACAATTGTCCGGAAGTAGGTCTATCGCTTGCACGGAGTTGAGAACCGCACTGACGAGCAGGGATAAGAGTGGATTTCTGGATGTTTATCAGTAGACCTAGCACCCTGAAGGTCAATTGGATAAGATGGATGTCAGATTCCTCTTGAGCTCTGGAGCAGTCTCTTACCAGCCAGTCGTCGAGGGACGGGAATACATGAACTCCCTTTTTTCTAAGGAAAGGCTGCCACCACTGCCATGCATTTGGTGAAGATCTATTGAGCAGCTGACAGGCCAAATGGAAGGACCACAAACTGGTAATGAACTTGTTCATAACAAATCTTAGGAATCGTCTGTGGCCTCTTCCGAAGGAGGGATTGGACTTCTTCTTCCAACAGTTGCTTATGAGAAGGGTCCCTGAAGAGGGATAGGTTGGGGGGGGGGGGGATAGGAAGGTGGGGTAGACAAAAATTGGATGGTGTAATACACTTCTACCATGCTTAGAATCCAGAGATCTGAGGTAATGTGGACCCAGGCACTGAGGGAGTGGAGGAGCTGGTTGGAAAAAGAAGGGGTAGCTGGATCCGGTGTTGAGGGGATTGTAATGTTGACCTCGAGCATCTCATCAAAACGAGTGCTTTGAGATCCCCGAGTGTCTGGGCCCAGTCTGCGCAGGGCCTGCTAAGGAGAATTGCAAAGGGGCTTATGTCTGAACCCCCTGCTCCTCCTCCTCTGTTGATCTTGCCTGACTGATTGGGCAAAGTAGTGGCCAGTCTGTTGGAACCTGTAGTGCCCTCTGGATATTGCCAGGCTATACAGACCCAGAGATTTCAAGGTCTCTTTAGAGTCCTTGAGGCCATGTAGTCTAATGTCCGTTTGCTCCGAAAACAGCGATGACCCTTCAAAAGGAGAGTTTGGTGCACCTCATGTGGAAACTCTGAGGACTGCAGCCACGAGCTCCTGCGCATGGTTACAGCTGCAGCCATTGATCTGGCCATGGAATCAGCAGCATCCAGAGCCACTTAAAGGGAGGCCCTTGCCACTGTCTTCCCTTCCTCAACTAAGGATGAGATCTCTTGTCTAGAGTCCTGGGGGAACAATTCCTTAAATTTTAGCATGAACTCCCACATATTAAAATCATAGCAGCCTAGCAAGGCTTGCTGGTTCACTATGCAGAGCGGTAGGCCCCTCATGGAGTAGGCCTTTCAGCCAAACAGGTCCAATTTCTTTAAAACTTTTCCCTTGGATATAGATCCCACTTGACCTTGATGATCCCTTTCATTGGCAGCCGCCACAACCAGGGACCCCTGGGGGAGAGTGCAAGAATAGAAACTCATATCCTTTAGCTGATACAAAGTATTTGCATTCTGTACACTTCACTGTAGGAGGGAAGGAGGCAGGAGTTTGCCACAGTGCCTTGACGGGGTCCATAATGGACTCATTGAGTGGTAGAGCCACTCTAAAAGGGTTCACTGCTGACAAAATGTCTAAGACTACATATTGTCTCCTTAACCACCTCTCCTGTAAGTTTGAGGTTACCCTCTTTAACAAGTCCTGGTATTCCTTGTGGTCATCTTGCAGTGGAGACACTCCTGCTGCCACCCCTGCCTCATCTGGAGAGAAGGATGAGGAGGCTATAACCAGCCAAGGAGCCTCCTCACTTCCTCAATCTCCACAGAGGCCTGCAGGACTTCCTCCTGAGGCTCGGTGTTGGGTTCTGTACCAGAGTCTGAGTGAGAGGTCTCTCGGTCCAGTACCAGGGGTGTCATACTTTCCGAGGCCACTGAGTATGATTGCCTTGAGAAGCTGCCCTGAGGGGGCACATCCCATCGGTTCCTAAGCAGTCATTGCATAGCTGCCAGGTCCATGGGAACTGGCGCCTAAGTGTTCGGTGGCACCCCTGTACTTGGGGCAACAATAAAAAAGGAATGGCCTGGAGAGCAGTGTGGGTGGCTGTGTCAATGGAGGGAGTTAGGACCCCACTTCTGACTCTGATGATGAACTGCAGCGCGGAGAACAAGGCACTGAAGGGAATGGCATTGCCAATGATCAGTGTCACAGCAAAGATCACGTGGAGGCTGCCAAAGGAAGTTTTCCCTTTAAAGGGCAGACACGGTACTGGGCGAAGTCCAAGCAACAGCTCTCTGCTGCTCAGTGGCGCTGAGTCTTGAACCTCCAGGTTCAAGGGAACTGGGCTTGTTTAGTCTGTAGAAGAGTGAGGGGGGCAGGGCCGGCTCCAGGCACCAGCTTAACAAGCAGGTGCTTGGGGCGGCTAAGGGAGAGGGGCGGCACCTGTGGCAATTCTGGGGCGGCAGGTCACTCCTTCTAGGAGCGAAGGACCTGCCACGGCTTTTTTTTTTTTTTTTTGCTTGGGGCAGCAGAAATGCTGGAGCCGGCCCTGGAGGGGGGCATTTGATAGCAGCCTTCAACTACCTGAAGGGGGGGTTCCAAAGAGGATGGAGCTCAGCTGTTCTCAATGGTGGCAGATGACAGAACAAGGAACAATGGTCTCAGGTTGCAGTGGGGGAAGTCTAGGTTGGATATTAGGAAACACTATTTCACTAGGAGGGTGGTGAAGCACTGGAATGGGTTACCTAGGGAGGTGGTGGAATCTCCATCCTTAGAGGTTTTTAAGGCCCGGCTTGACAAAGCCCTGGCTGAGATGATTTAGTAGGTGTTGGTCCTGCTTTGAGCAGGGGGTTGGACTAGATGACTTCCTGAGGTCTCTTCCAACCCTAATCTTCTATGATTCTATGACCCCTCCCCCCATGTAATAACCTTGAGACCTCCTGAGGGGGTCACAACCCCGGCAGTAGGGGGAAGAACTCCTGCAGTAGATGAGAACCCCTGCACTAGGGGGAAAAATTCCAGCAACTTTGCTTAGGGCACACACATCCTTACCCTGGAATAGACATGTGCAAGCACTCCAAGAAGAACCAATACTTTGGGCCTAAACACTTGACAGTGGCTCTTTAAACTCTGCAAAAGCCAAGTCACCAAAGCACATGGATCCTTTGCAACTGTCATCCTTAGAATTTTTAATGACTAGCATCTTTAACAACCATGCAGGATTCCACCCATTTTCTACATATATGTAAAAAGCAACAGAGGGTCCTGTGGCACCTTTGAGGCTAACAGAAGTATAGGGAGCATAAGCTTTCGTGGGTAAGAACCTCACTTCTTCAGATAAGAAGTGAGGTTCTTACCCACGAAAGCTTATGCTCCCTATACTTCTGTTAGCCTCAAAGGTGCCACAGGGACCCTCTGTTGCTTTTTACAGATTCAGACTAACACGGCTACCCCTCTGATACATATATGTAGGCACCTAAAAAGCAAGATGGGTTTGTTTTTAGCACGGTCTATACATTGTTAACCCAGATAAAGATTCCCATGTGTAGGGGTGAGTCTAAGAAACTAACAAATCCATAGGTAAAGCTAAGCTGAAAAACTCAACCAAATTTATCAGATCAATGTACACCCCGGCTAATTATAAAATAAACTGAAATTTTGCAGATAGAGCACTAATTAGACTCACAGTGATGTCAAACCTTGGAAGTTACCTAAAACTAATAAAGTTACAATTACATCATATTTTAATCTGATCCAACTCATTTCACATGTAAAAAAGCCAAGTTATAAAAAGAACAGTCCAGCCATATAAAGATGTGATATCTATAAAAATAACCATCTCATAAAGGGGTTAGACATTTTATTCAAGTCAAATTAGACAGCAATAGGACTAAGTTGGTCCACTCATAAAACCACACATGGGAGCTCTGAATTAGCGAAGACCCCAGTGTATTAGATTTAACCTGGTCATTTAAATGGCTAACCCTACTGTAATGTGGCTTTTTAAAACACATCTTTCTTTGATGGAACTGTTCTCTCTCTAAATAGAATTTTTTTATATACAAAATGTTTTAATTCAAATGGCTTTCTGTTTGTTTTGGTTAGAAATTGGAAAAGTTGGAAAAACTAATCTATAATTACCTTGATAGACAATGTCATAAATTATTAACTGGCTTTTAACTCACTACCTTTGCAACATCAGGGCTTGATACTGCAGCTGCTCCACATGTGGAACTGCTAGTGACACACCACTTCCATTTCACATGTGGAGATGCTACAGAATAAGCTCCTACATAAAGGCAGACCTTATATCCATTAGGCTACATATAGTTACTTCCATCTGCACATGGATCAGTCTGAGTCAGGTCAGCAAGCACTCGGGACCTGGATCCTGGGATCCCGCTACAGGGTATGTCAGAGCCTGAATACCACTGACTTGGGTCCAAGCTCTGTCATTTTGCAATGTGGATGCGCTTCAACTCGCAGAACTGAGTCAGAAGGTCTGCGTAGTGCAGTATGGATGCGTTAGCATGGCTGTGAGACCAGGGTCCAGCAATTGTAAACCCAGATTTACAATTCAGTGTGGACACTCAAGTTTACAGTGCAGCATAGACATATACCCTAACGGCCAGATCCTCAGCTGCTCTAAACTGACGTAATTCTGTTGACTTCAAGGGAGATGCACAGATTTATGACATCTGAGGAGCTGGCCCACAACCTACCTTTCTATCAAGATTTTTATACTATGCCCATCATTGTAATATCTGAGCCCCCAAGTAGAAATATAGGGCCAGATTGTGACTAAGTGCTTGTGCTGATGCATGATGGGAGAGGTGACAAGGAACCTTCCACCACCTTGTGTTCCCGGCACAGGGGTCAGTCACAACTGCACAGCTTGCCCTGGCCTGAATGTAAGGAGTGAATGGGATATTACTGCAAATTTTGCTGGTCATCACAAACAAGTGGAGAAGTGGTGCCTATGGCTTTCTCCTTCTGAATTGTCGAATGGAGCCAGTCAGTTTCAGAGGGAAGAACACATTACATGCTCTTAAAGCAGGGGTGGGCAAACTACGGCCTGTGGGCTGGATCCGGCCTGTGGGATTGTCCCCTGTGGCGCCATGGGCCCCACGCCACTCTCAGAAGCGGCCGGCACCACTTCCCTGTGGCCCCCGGGCGGGTGGGCAGAGGGCGTCATGTGTTGCCCTTGCCTCCAGGCACCGCCCCCTGCAGCTCCCATTGGCCAGGAACGGGGAACAGGCTCCAATGGGAGCTTTGGGGGAGGTACCTGGAGGCGCGGCAAGGACAACGCATGTGGTGCCCTCCGCCCCCCCCCATGCAGGGAGCCTGCCCTGGCACCGGTGCACACCGCTGCCACCCCAGAGCCACTTTAGGTAAGCGGCGCCAGGCCGGAGCCCGAACCCCACCTGCACTCGCCCTCCAACTCCCTGCCCTAAGCCCCCTGCGTGCACCCTGCACCCCTCCTGGACCCCAACCCCCTGCCCAGAGCCCCCTCCTGCAGTCTGCACCCCTCCTGCGCCCCAATCCCTTCCCCAAGCCCCCTCATACAATCCACACCCCTCCTCTGCCCCAATCCCTTGCCCTGAGCCCCTTTCTGCATACCTAGGGCCGGCTCCAGGCACCAGCGCAGCGAGCAGGTGCTTGGGATGGCCAATGGACAGGGGCGGCATGTCCGGACTTTGGCGGCAATTTGGCGGTGGGTCCTTAGGTCCCTCTCGGAGGGAAGGACCTGCCGCTGAAGTGCTGTCAATCACAGCTTTTATTTTTTCTCACCATTTCGGGCGGCAAAAATGCTGGAGCCGGCCCTGTGCACAGCGCACCCCCTCCCACACCCTGCACTCCCTCCCGCACCCCAACCCCCTGCCCCGGCCCTGCATACAATTTCCCCACCCAGATGTGGCCCTCGGTCCAAAAAGTTTGCCCACCCCTGTCTTAAAGGGTGTATCCAGGAGCGCTCCCAGGGTGGAAAACATTTTCGGCGCTCATCTCCATTCTTTGAGCAGCTGAGACCAAAAAAATGAGCTGCTCAGCAGTTTGGCTCCTCCTGGAAGCTGGTGTCCAGGGTGACTGCCCTGCTCAACTACCCTGGTGTATCAGTGGCCTTGCTTACGCTCCATGCCAGAGAACTATAAGAAGTACTGTGCTTTCAGATTTTCACTGGGGCTGTAAAACTACTGAATGGCCCCTATGCGAGCCTGTGCACTAAGGAATTCATAGAGCATTATATTGTGTGTTACAAGAAACTCAGTTTAAATTAAATGAATATAAGGCTGTAAAATTCAAATAAAGACCTTTGCGCATGTAAAATCTCAGGCTCATCAGACTTAATTTATTCAATGTTTTGCAACTTCAGTAAAACATACAAAGAATTTTCCTACCTTCCAGCTATATATTTTTCTATAAAAGTATTAAAGTTAGTGATGGTCCAAACCAAAACTGTGATCTGGAGTCTGATCAGAGTTTGCATCTTGAAATTATTTATAATGGACCAAATGCAAATATACCAAACATCTGGGAAAATCAGGTTATGATTCAGGTCTGGATTATGAACTCCCAAATTCGGGAATGTTCAGATCTGAGGTTTTGGTTAAGCTCATCCCTAAATGTAAAGATTTTCAGTATGTAATCTCAGAATGCTTAGGTTTATACAAAAATAAAAAAAATGCTTAGTATTGTTCCCCAACAAGTCCATGATAATAATAACTCTTCATCTAAATTGGCTCTAGTATTAAAATATTATATTTCCAATAATTGTATTATATTTGTCTAACCCTAAATACTATTTTTCATAGCAGATTGCAACTTGTTTCTTTATTATTTTTCTTTTCCAATTTGTTTTACACTCCAGCATGTGTGTTCATAGTGAAATAACCCATACATTCCTGGATTATTACTGTCACTCATCTTTTTTCTAGTGCATCACATTTCATCCTCACTTGAGTTTCTTTTACTATACACACTGATATATTAAGGAAACACATGCCAGGGTATATCATAAAGCTTAGATAAAACACTGACCAGAAAAATACAATGATCAAAGAAAGTTTCTTCTTACTTCTGTGTTATGTACAGAAAATTGTATGAAACACTCGATCTCTCTGAATCATAAATAGTAAAATATATGACAATGTGCTATTAGAAATCTGATTGACATTAGGAGTAGCGGAATAACTATCTCATTGTATCAAAGGTGAGTGCAGAATTCGGGAAGGCATCTTTTCCAGAAGCAGGCCCTTTTGATTGGATACAGCTTGACTCTCATCTGTGTTCCAATGAAAACAAGAATAATTTGTGTGCAGCCTTAAAAGGCAAACTTGAGAATGATACCAAATGTTTCAGCACATGTGTTGATTTGTTATGTTTCATTTCAGCTGTGATGCTAATGGAACAGTTTCACATATTTCGTTCTGATGTATTTACTTTAATGGTCATGTGTATGTAGCTTTCTGTGATTGCCTAGTAACTCTGATTGTATGATGTTGTGCTGTCACCACCAGGCCGGGGCTGGAAATAAGATAAGACAAGACTAAAGGCTTGCTTTTCAGTCATGTAGCCTTTTACTCCAGGGCAAAGTAAGTATAAAACATGACCAAATCAGAATGGCAATATTTCATATCCACTTTGCATCGGTGCAAATTACTGCACCAGGTGCAACACAATGGAGACTTGGGCCCAAAGGCTAAAAATTTCAAACGTAAATTTGGCTCCTAAATCCATATTAAGACACCTAAATAAAAATTGCCTGATTTTTCAAAGATCCTATGTACCTGCAGCTCCCTCTAATATATATGTGTTCTGCGGGCACTCAAGTCAGGCCACTTACATATTTAGGTGCCTAAATATGAATTTAGATGTCAAACTTTAGGCACCCAGGTTGGACATTTTTGTTTTAAGGCTGAGACTGACACATACAATTTATAATGTGTCCTCCTGAGTTTTAGGAAAAAGAGAAAAACTCAACATTGTGACTGCTTCAAGTGTTTGTTATCTCTGAGTTATTGTGGTGTTTCCCTTATTGCCCAGGAGCAAGAACGTTTAGATCAGGACACACAGAAGAATGAAGACACAGAACTGGAGGTGGAATTAAAGAAGCAGGCTGCAACTTTATTAACTTTTAACATGCTGCCCACACCCCATTCTCACCCCTTCAGACTACCGGGCATTAATTGGCTCTAGTATGAGATTAACCAGCCTTAAGCATTAACATCCCAATAAGTGAGGGTTGTCTCCTTTAGTCTAGCCCTCCCTAACTGAAGACAGGATTCAGTCTTGCTACTCTCCCACTCTGAAGGAGAGTGAGGGTACAGACAAAGGGCGTCTTATTCTTCATGCACCTTAAAACATCCCTATGCCCAACAGGCTATTGTGGCCCAGGACGAAGTCCCTCAGGCCTCTGTGGACATTGAGGGAGTGACTCAGCAAGTTATAGCTTCCGCATCCTCCTCCCCAGACAAGGCCGTGATGGCAGCAGGGGGACTCCACCACAGGCACTCCTGGGTCCCAGGCTTTGGTTTAGCCCAGAAGCTGGCCTCTAAAGCTTCTCATGTGTACTGGACACAAGTATTGACAATAATTACTCTGTTTTATTACCCCTTACTAATTTCTATTGTTTGTTTTAATTGTGATCTCTTTTCCTTAATTTCCTACATTACCAGGCCTCAAGGATTCTGCAAGTACAGGAAAAAATTCTCCATAGCCCCGCAAAGCAAGCCCAGAAACCCAGCTGTGACAACTGCAAACAAAGGGTAGGAGTAGCCAACGCAGCACCTGTGGGTCTAAGATCGCTCCAAGAGGGCCATAAGCGATGGTGGAGGAGAGGGTCCCTGTGTCTAGTGAACCCACCAATGGGAGACCGATGTAGGTTGAGACTCCCCAGCTCCCCATGCCCACACATGGACTCCAGGTGTTTCTGGACAGGTGTGAGAGCATGGAGTAGTAGATGCCTCCTCATCCTCCTCCCCCTGACAAGGATCCCAAGGAGTAGCCATCCCCCTGCCAGTTCAATCAATGCCCACAACCAGCCACTGACCCATGCACACTCAGTGCTATGGAAAAGCCATGGAGGGAGAGTTACAACTGCTCAGTACAGCAATAACTTAAAATGCAAATTATATTGAAATTTAAATTATCCTGGTTGTGTAAAATGCCATTCCTCTCTCTACAGACATATGCTTTATGGACATGGGAAGTGGTGCTCTCTAAGCGATACTTGGGTCTGCTCTCTTTGGAGAAACAGACACATATTTAAAGGCACAGGATAATTTAGAAAGGAAAAGGAAACCCAAGTTTCTCAAAATGGCAGTAAAAACTGCATGGCATACTTAAGATGGCTGTACCTTTCTCCCCCCATCAGCATCCAACAGTCTTATAGAACATGGGTCTGAGTTATCGATACTACTGGTCAGTGGGGAAATAATTAACTTTTTCACTGCACCTGAACTTACAGTGTAAAGCCAGTGAAGAACTCTCACAGGTAAGCAATCTCATTAGCACTCTAAAAATCTATGAAGTAGCTTAACACCAAGAAGGGAGAGTAATTGTATAATCAGGAGTGATAATGGACTGAAATTAAGAAAAGAAAAAGCTATAAGACTGACAACTGGAAGATCCACTTCTATGACTAAAGTCAATATCCTAAGCTTAGGCTTCAGGATTTGAAATTCTAACCCTCATGAGAGAGAGTAACAACTGATTTACACATACACATACAAAAAGAATGATCAGCATTAACAGTAGCTATTTCCAAATAAAAGGTAACACTGGCAGTGAGTAGCAAAGGGGAGACTATGCAAACTGAATATTAATAGATAAAACTGGGAATGGAATTGATCCTAGGAAACAAACTATGCATGGCTAACATTTAAGTCAAGCAATTCCATGGTAACAATTTAAAGCTGGATTTATTGACCACAACCTCAAATTTCCTTTGCTTGGGGTTGGGGAGACTTGGAAACCCTTTCAGTTCTTTTGTCTTTTTTAAACAGTCTTACAATAAAGATATTACTGAAGGGAAAACACATTTATAACTTACTTGAGCTTGCTTGCATAGTTTAAAAGGCTGAAGGGTTTCTTGGTAGAAAAGTTGATGATAAGCCTGTAGGTCAAACCAAAAGTACGCACTGTTCTTCCACAGCTACAGATGGAAAAAGAATATAAGTTATTACTACCCAATTATCAGGGCTTTATAAAAGCTTGGGTTTCCAATCCAAGTAATTGTTTAGCTCCTTGGGGTCATCATAAATCAAGCTCAATTTAAGATGGTTTTAATCTTCTGTTGCATACTGGCAACAGGACAATATGTTTAATGGCATTGTCACTGCGATATTATATCTTTTATTGTATCCTTTGCATATAATTGGCCATTAAAATTGTTAACGTTACAGTTAACATTTGAAGAGTAACCACATTTTGATGGCGTGAAGCCAGCACTTAAGAAATGTTGATAATGTACGTGCAGAACTTGTGCCATGGTGGGATAGCATTTTGCAGCAATAACCCAGACAATTAAATGTTTTATACTGGGCATATGTTATTGTGACTATATTACATTGTTATTATATTTGTTTCTAAGGTACCATATCTTGGCCTCCGTTTCATTGAGTCAAACAAAAATATCAAACATCTTTCAGAAGAAGGAGCTAGCTCTTCCCCTTCTCCCCCGACCTCTCTGTTCTAGCTCTTCACTTATGGGGGTTGGGTCTTGGTGAGTATCCCAAAAGCACATCTGGGGTTAGCTGCTTTATGAGATTGACAGTTAAAAGAATACCTTCCAAAAAGGGGAGTTTTGCTCCATAACTTGTTGGTTACAAGACTTGTTTCAGTCAGAGGTCAGGCTGAACATAAGTTCCACAGCGGAAGACACTTGATACAAATGGCTTGATTTTTGGAAGGGAGTGATCACCACAGATCCCATTTACTTCTGTGGGATTTATGGATGCTCATCCTCTTTGAAAAATCATGCCAATTTTGTGTAGGTGGCTAAATGTAAATTTAGGATTCTAACTTAAGGCACCCAGGTTTGAAAAATTGTGGTTGTTGTCTCCTGGAGAGCCAAAGGCAGAAGAAAGCATTTCTGGCCACTGCTGCTGCATTCTAGACATATGTGAGAAATCTATAACCCTGCCAATGGATGGAATGACCATGGCCTACATCCTCATCTTTTTCAAATCCTTCCTAAAGATTCACTGCTTCTACAAAGCCCACAGGCTGACTAGCTCCAACCCATTCTCCCTCTACATGCTGCAGCAAGTAGTGGCTTTGCAGACAGCAGAGAAGAAATATAATTATGTTTCCCAGAAGTTCATGGAGCTTCAGTGAACACTAAAGAACTTTATGCAAATGCTGGGGGATACTTGTGGACATTACTGACACCACAGGGAAGGAGGCGGAAGACTTGCATGTGAAAGAGATTATATTCTAGTAGATATTCTTCTTTTTCCCCTTTTTAAAATTTTTCTGCAGGCCAGGATCTCATACTGTTTTTCTGCCAGATGGAAAAGGCAGTTATTCACAATGAATAGTCCCTTTCATCCCTGATGGAACACTCAGACTTCAAATAGGTTTGGGATAGTCAGGTTAAGGCCCATCTTTAGTTTCAAAATATGCATGAACACCACCCCTTTCTTTCTCCAGTTATTTTTTCAGCCTGGCTGCCCTTTGTAGCTTTGTGTTCAGTCAGTTGTGGAATAAATTGTCACAGGGTAAGAAAATACCTCATACCTCATTCCCTGACTTCTCACAGAAGCGTGTGAAGAAGTAGCCTGCTCTGTTCTCCACATAAAGAGACTGCAGCATGCATTCCATTTTAGAACCCCCTAGGACAACACTTTCTGTAGGACTTTTACCCTAGGTTAACAGAACAGCAAGAAATAAAGGCGATTAATTTTTCTTAGATGTCAGTGAGTTGAAATGGGGTGTCACGCAGATTGTTCAGCTGACATCTTCACTCCAGTCAACCAGATTTTACATTATATTATACATACAATTGGTGCATAGAGGTCATCTAGTCCATCCCCCCTGTGTTGAGGCAGGACCCACAAAACCTAGGCCATCGCTGATTGGTGTTTGTCTAACAAGTTCTTAAAAACCTCCAATGAGGGGGGTCCACAACCTTCCTTGGTACTTAAATATCCTTAAAGTTAAAACGTATTTCCTAATATCTGAACTAATTCTCCCTTGCTGCAGATTAAACTGATTACTTCTTGTTCTTCCTTCAAGGATGTGGAGAACAATTGATCATCCTCTTTATAACAGCCCTTAACAGATTTGAAGTCTTATTGGATCCCCCTCCATGTTCTTTTCTCAAGACTAAACATGCCCAGTTTTAAAAATTTTTCCTCATAGGTCAGGTTTTCTAAATCTTTTATCATTTTTATTGCTCTCCTCTGAACTCTCTTCCCAATTTGTCTTATCTTTCTTAAAGCATAGTACCTGAAACTGGACACAATACTCCAGTTGAGGCCTCAGTGCCAAGTAGAGTGGGACAATTACCTCCTCTGTCTTACATACAACACTCCTGTTAATACATCCCGGAATGATATTAGCTTTTTTTTTTTTTTTTTTTTTTTTTTTTTTTTGCAACTGCGTCACAGTTTTGACTCATTCAGTTTGTGAGCTACTACAACCCGCATCTTGTTTTTCGGCAGTACTATCATCTAGCTAGTTATTCCTCATTTTGTAGTTGTGCATTTGATTTTTCTTTCCTAAATGTAGCACTGTGCACTTGTCTTTATTGAATTTCATTGTGTTGATTTCAGACCAATTCATCAAGGTTGTTTTAAATTCTAATCCTATCCTCCAAACTGCTTGCAACCCCTCCCAATTTAGTGTCATTCACAAATTTTATAAGCATATTCTCCACTCCATTATCCAAGTAATTAATGAAAATGTTGAAGCATTCCAGACTGAGGACAGACCTCCCGTGGGTCCCATTTGCTCCATTTGACAGCAAACCATTGATAACAACTTTCAGTACAGTCTTTCAACAAGTTGTGCATCCACCTTATAGTAATTTCATCTAGACAGCATTTCCCTAGTTTCTTTATGAAAATGTCATGTGGGATTGTGTCAAAAGCCTTACTAAAAATTAAGGAAAATCACTTGCTTCCCCCTATCCACTAGGCAGGCCAGTAACCCTGTTAAAGAAGGAAATTAGGTTGGTTTGGCATTCCAGGTGCTTACAAATTGATTCTTTATTAACTTGTTCCAGTAACTTTCCAGGTATCAAAGTATCCAGGAGTATTGAGTAGGACAGGGGAGATTTAAGGGGGTCTATTTTGACACCTCCCGCCCCACCCTCCTGCAAAGAATCCCAAGGAAAATGCAGGCCAGTGAGCTGACCCCTGAAGAGCTGAGGAGATATGTGGCAGACTGGTCACATCCTGTGAGGACACTGGGAGTGGATGAAGGAGTGGGGATGGGAGGACAATAGGTTTCTCTCCAAAGATTGCTCAAGAGCAGGAAAGAAAGAGCGGGGCCTTTTGAGAGAGGGTCTTGTGAGAAAGCAGTCACAATAAGAAGCCTGAGGGTATGGGATAGTTAGAATCCTTGATACTCAGCATATGCGCAGTGTGCCCAGCCATTTGATGGCATCATCATCAGCTGGGTGAAGAGCCGAGTGGCAGCAGCAGTGATCCCTTGTGGTCGAGGATGATCTCTTCCACAGATTTTAATTTTTATGGGTCCTTTGGTGACTGAATCCTTGAGCCACAAACTTGTTGGCAGACATTGCAGGTGATGCTGGAAGGCAGGGTTGGGCCATGATTTCTGTACGACAGTCGTCTGTCCTTTCTTTTCAGGCATTTTTCTGCAACCAGGACAAGGCAATTTTCCTCAAAAGTGATCATTCCTTCTCTGACAAGTCTTCACCTGTCCTGGGCCACTGTCTACCAGTGTGTGTTATTGATGCCACATCTCTTAATCTCTTGAGGGTGTCTTTGAAGTGTTTCTTTTGGCCTCCCCATTTCCTTTCTCTTTTGGTGAGTTGGGCATACAGCAGTTGTTTTGGTAGGCGTGCGTCAGGCATGCGCGCACAGTGCACGCTCCACCTCTGCTGGTGCTGGATAATCACGGCCTCAGTACTGAAGGTGTTGGCCTTCGTGAGGACACTGAGGTTAGTGTGGTGATCCTTCCACTTTATGTTGAGGATCTTCTGGATAAAGTGCTAGTGCTAGTGCTGGCTTTCTAGGTGTTTTCTGTAGGTCACCCAAGTCTCGCCGAAATAGAGGAGAGTTGGGATTACTACCGCTTTATAAACCAAAAGTCTAGTGTGTGTTCTGATGTTGTGGTTGTTGAATACCCATTGAGACAGTCTGCCAAAGACAAGGCTGGCACAGCGGATTCTGTGCTGAATCTTAACATTCTGTCTGCCCTCTGTGAGAGATGGTGGCCAAGGTAGGCAAGGTGTTCTAAAATTTCCAGTTCTTCTCTGTCAATCTAGAACTTCCTTGCTGGGTTTGATGATTGATCAGGAGCTGGCTGGTGGAGAACTTTGTTTTGCCAATGTTCAGGGTTAGTCTTAGTCTTTTGTAAGCTTCAGAGAAGCAGGTAAGGGCTGTTTATAGATCCTCCTTTTAGTGTACAACTACAGCACAATCATCTGCATACTGGAGTTCACCCATCATTGAAGTAAGTCATTGGGCACTTGTCAAGAATATGCAACGTAGTCTGAAGTTGACTATATCTACATCATGGGTCATTAGAGAAATCCCATTTGAAGAGTGACTGGCCGCACAATTGCCCTGTCCTGTTCAAAACTGGTTCAGGGATGGCCAAAGGTGCCTTGGCAGGTCAAAATCTGGTGGGCAGATGGTGGGGTTGGTGATGAGAGAGTGATTAATGACTGTTATCACAGACCACTCGTTACGCCAAGCAGATTCCACCGTCATGTCCTGTGGTGGCATAAGTGACCATAAGGGCCCTTGATAGCCTCCATGGATAACCAAGTGGAGAATAAATGGCTGGGCCTCTCTTCCCCTCAGCCAGAGATAGACTCCTCCAGACAAAAGACAGGGATGTATAAATAGAGATATTCAAGGAGTGTGAATATTTCCTGAATATTTGGTTCCACAATATAAATTTCACTTGACCACAAACATCAGCCTGTTCCCCCATCCCTTCTGTTAACTAAACAAGAATACCTTCAGCAAAGGAATAAACAATTGTACTATCCTAATGAAAAAAAAAAAAAAGCAGTCTATTAACAGATTAAGGAACTCAATGCACATTACAGTTTATTTCCTGAACTGGGCCAGCAGTGCCAACAATCTCTATGAAAGAGCAGGACACCTTTGGAATGTTCAATGAACATGACGAGTTTGGGATTTATAGTTGTACCTGTGGCATTATTCTTAATTCTTGGACTTAAAAAAGCAGGAAGCCCCCAAAGCCTCCATCATTTCAGCAAAAATTAAGGAAACATTCTTCTGTGCATTGGATTCAGGGAGTTGCTTTTGGAGGCAGTAATTTTACAAGCCATACAATAAAGTGTAGGAGTAATGAAAAAAATTAGAACTGGAACATGTTCCTGCTGTATATTTTACTGTTTTCATCACTACATATTTTAGGGCCATATTCAAGCTCTCACTTCCACTGGTCACTAAAATATTGCCCCAAACTGTACTAAGGTGTGGGAATGTCTCTATTGAAGCATTTATCCATTAACTCACAAATAATAATCCTTTTTACTGTCACACAAAGAACATTATTATGATTAAAACAATAATTTATTAGTAGTTACCATACCAAAGTATGAGAATTACCACCATTATTTCCTATTCTAAGAATAAAGAAATAGAATGGACCAATGGATGCCATAGTGTGGTAATTATGGATGAATGTTGGCTTTCTATTAGGGCTGTCAAGCAATTAAAAAAATAATCAAGATTAATCGCAAGATTAAAAAAATTAATCAAGATTAATTGTGTGATTAATCACACTGTTAAACAATAGAATACCATTTATTTAAAAAATTTTGGATGTTTTCTACATTTTCAAATATATTGATTTCAATTACAACACAGAATACAAAGTGTACAGTGCCCACTTTATATTTACTTTTGATTACAAGTGTTTGCACTATAAAAAGACAAAATCAATAGTATATTTCAATTCACCTAATACAAGTACTGTAGTGCAATCTCTTTACCATGAAAATTGAACTTGCAAATATAGAATTATGTACAAAAAACTGCATTCAAAAATAGAACAATGTAAAATGTTAGAGCTTGCAAGTCTGCTCAGTCCTACTTCTTGTTCAGCCAATCGCTCAGACAAACAAGTTTGGTTACATTTGCAGAAGATAATGCTGCCTGCTTCTTATTTACAATGTCACCTGAAAGTGAGAACAGGCATTCTCATGGCATTGTTGTAGCCGGTGTCGTAACATATTTACGTGCCAGATGCGCTAAAGATTCATATGTCCCTTCATGCTTCAACCATCATTCCAGGGGACATGCGTCCATGCTGATGACGGGTTCTGCTTGAAAACCATCCAAAGCAGTGCGGACCAATACATGTTCATTTTCATCATCTGAGTCAGATGCCACCAGCAGAAGGTTGATTTTCTTTTTTGGTGGTTCGGGTTCTGTAGTTTCCACATTGGAATGTTGCTCTTTTAAGACTTCTGAAAGCATGCTCCCTACCTTGTCCCTCTCAGATTTTGGAAGGCACTTGAGATTCTTAAGTCTTGGGTCAAGTGCTGTAGCTATCTTTACAAATCTCATATTAGTACCTTCTTTGCGTTTTTTTAAATCTGCAGTGAAAGTGTTCTTAAAATGAACAACAACATATGCTGGGTAATCATCCGAGACTGCCATAACATGAAATATATGGCAGAATGCGAGTAAAACAGAGCAGGGGGATGTACAATTCTCCCCCCAAGGAGATCAGTCACAAATGTAATTAACGCATTCTTTTTTTAACAAGCATCATCAGCATGGGAGCATGTCCCCTGGAATGGTGGCTAAAGCATGAAGGGACATACGAATGTTTAGCACAGGGGTTGGCAACCTTTCAGAAGTGGTGTGCCAAGTCTTCATTTATTCACTCTAACTTAAGGTTTCGCATGCCAGTAATACATTTTAACGTTTTTAGAAGGTCTCTTTCTACAAGTCTATAATATATAACTAAACTATTGTTGTAAATAAAGTAAATAAGGTTTTTAAAATGTTTAAGAAGCTTCATTTAAAATTAAATTAAAATGCAGAGCCCCCCGGACCGGTGGCCAGGACCTGGGCAGTGTGAGTGCCATTGAAAACCAGCTCGCGTGCCGCCTTCGACACCCGTGCCATAGGTTGCCTACCCCTGGTTTAGCATATCTGGCACGTAAATACTTTGCCACACCAGCTACAAAAGTTCCATGCAAATGCCTGTTCTCACTTTCTGGTGACATTGTAAATAAGAAGAGGACAGCATTATCGCCTGTAAATGTAAACAAACTTGTTTGTATAAGCAATTGGCTGAACAAGAAGTAGGACTAAATGGACTTGTAGGCTCTGAAATTTTACATGGTTTTGTTTTTGAGAGCAGTTATGTAACAAAAAAATGTATCTACATTTGTAAGTTGCACTTTCAGGACAAAGAGATTGCACTACAGTACTTGTATGAGGTGAATTGAAAAATACTATATCTTCTGTTTATCATTTTTACAATGCAAATATTTGTAATCAAAATATACACTTTGATTTCAATTACAACACAGCATACAAGATATATATGAAAATGTAGAAAAACATCCAAAGTATTTAATAACAACTTAAATTGGTATTGTCTTGTTTAACAGTGCGATTAAAACTGTGATTAATTGTGATTTTTTTAATCACGATTAACTTTTTTGAGTTAATCGTGTGAGTTAACTGTGATTAATGGACAGCCCTACTTTTTAATTAAAATACTGCACAAGGCAAAGATATCATCTGTATAATCAGACACATTTTCCAAAATCACAGGGTATATCCCCTTTGATTGGTTTTACTGTAGATTAAAGTGTCTTCAACCATAGATTCAGGGAAGCCAGGTTCTTCCAGCGTTACTTACTGGGAGCAGCTCAGCATAGGTGTATTTTCTATCTGTCGGGGACTTCAGGCATTTTGTATCATCAGTAACAGCTGAGAGATGAGACATATTGCTTCCCACTGATTTTAGCCTGGACTCACAAACAAACAAAAATGTTTGATAACTGCTTAAGAAAAGATTAGGAATGTTTAGTTTAGAGAAGAAACAAATAAGAGGGGACATGATGTAGGTGTAACAAAATAGTGAATGGTATGGAGAAGGTAAATTGAGCATTACTATTTAGTTTGTCTTCTTATAGAAGGAACAAATAGACATTCAATGAAACTGAAAGGCAACAGATTTAAAAGTAAGTTAGAGGAAATTTTTTTTACATATCACATAATTAACCTGTGGAACTCCTTCCCACAGGTTATCATGGAGGCGAAGTGCTTAGAAGTTTTAAAAAAAGATATGTATGTGCCCAGTCAGAACATTGAAAGTTACATCAGAAAGGATAATAAATGTTGCTCATCTAAATAAACCTGCTCATCTAGGCTTCTATCAGCCCCTGCATACTTCCCTGGACAAAGCCCTCATGCTCCTGGGCATAAGCAAACCACTAACAGCTAGAGGTTAGGAAGAAATTTCCACCACAGGCAGATTAAATCAAAACTGTGCTCTTGTGAGCGGATTATTGTATTAAATTAGTGGGCAATAAAAAAGTTGCATTCCATGAAAACAATGTTAAATAGTTGAGAAGTATGGGATTTATAAATGATACACAAGAGATTTTTGCACTTACCTTTTTTTACTAACTTCAGGTTTACTGGTTACGCTGTAGAAATCATCCTTTGTGATGGTTCCACTTGGTGGCAGGGTAGCTGACAATAATCTGGTAGCTCTCTTAGAAGATAAATTCATCACATTTGTTTTTAATAAGGTTGTGGGTGAGCTGGTTTCATTTCTCTAAAGGAATAGAAAAATAGAACAACTCAGAAATAAAATTTCCCACCTTTGTTCTTTCTGATGCTTTCCAATTAAAGGTTTCTATTGACATCAGGGACTTTCTTTCCAATCACAATATGTAAAGTAGATCCAAGCTTTTTCCATCATCCTTTAATAACTACAAAGCATTAAAAGTTGCTAGCAGAGGGCAATATTTCACCCTCCGTCTTTACATAAAATTCCAGTTAACATCAGTGGGATATCTGCAAATGGAATGAAGAAGGTACAGGAGAATATGGCATATCTTGTTTAACATGACCCATATTAAACAAATCACCTAAACAATCAAGATCCTTCAATTTTAATGTAACCTTTTTTGTCTTTGTAGCTCCTGATTCCAGATTTGATCCAGAAGACACGGAAACTCCAAAACATAGCAGATAGACTTTGCACAGGGAAACGTACAACTTGTGTAGGGGGAAGCTGCACATTATTATACTATTCACCATAAGGGGAAAATGTGTGCACACCCGGGGCATGGCCAGTGGATTCATACACACAGTGCAGATGCAATCTACTAGTCCTTTCTTTTCCCAGTGGTGGCACCTTCTCATCTAAACGTCCATCAGCCCCTGCATACTTTCCTGGACAAAAACCTTTTGCTCAAACTTTGCTCACAGGACCAGGATTTGTTCCTTAATGAACTCTAAGGATACTGATGAAGATGAATGGCAGCAGATGAATGTCCTCTGGTTTACAAATCAGTTGAGATGTTCAGAGGATAACTTAGAATTACGAACGTTTTGCACAACTCTGACAAAACCTGAGACCGTACAAAGCTTACCTAGTTTCAGGCTTTCCTATAAACTCAGTTATCTGAAGCCAGGTTCACAGAAAGTTTTGCTAAAATGCAAAACTCTCCCAAGCAAATCTGGGCCAGTATAGGGCTATGCAATGAAACTTCACTATGTATGAGTTTGAAATGAAAACAGGTGAAAATTTGTTCATTTCCATTAAGACTATGAGTTCATTCAAAATCCAGACTCAGTGAGTATCTCAAAAGATACAAGCCCATGTCATTAAACACAACAACCAGAAAAATGTTTGCATAAATCCCTATAAAGTGAAATCCAGAAGTTTCATGAAATTTTAATTAAACAGCTGAAGCCATTTGCAGTAACATCAGGCCACCAAGATTAATTTAGACCATAATGAACCATCCATTGCCATTAATTACTTAATCTTTTAATACACATAGATATTAAAACTGCATTCTAAAATTATTTCAATAAAAATATTAGAGATGGGTTTGAACTCAACCCCTGAATCAGAACATCCCTTATCCTTGGGAGTATTTGAAATCTGAACTGTTATCTGGATCCACAATTTGTAAATAGCTCCTATCTTGAGACCTGATCCTGAATGTTGCTGAGTACGTGCAAATGCCATTGACGTGACCTCTCCTCTTCAGGCCCTTTGTGATGAGCTGAGTCAAGAACCCTGATCTCGCAATGTACAAATTCTAGTATATTAAAAATCCATATCTAGATCTGAGTTTTGTAGCTTGAGACCATCTCTAGAAAAAATATCACAGCTGGCTGTTCTGACTAAACAATTATGATTTGAGAGACAGTGGGCCAGATTCTGCTCTCCGTTACACTAATAAGCATGTATCCAAAGTAACTTAATTGAAACCAATGGAATTACTCCAGATTTATACCAGGATACAAGAATCTTGCCTTCTAGCTATTATGTAACTCAATGAAATTTGAAATTTTCAGCTAAAATCTGCTCTCAGGTATATCCATGTGGCCCACTGACATTGATGGAGTTGTCAGGGTGTAACTGTGAACAGAAATTGGCCTGCAGTTTGTATTGGAGCTACTATACAAAACACAGTAGCATTCTACTGCATTTTACACATAGACTTTGGATGAAACAAGCTTAGATTAACTAGATCTGGCTCTATAAACTGACTCAAGGAATGAGGACCAAATCCATGTCCCTTTTAATTCAATAGAACTTTTGCCGTTAACTTCTGAGGGTCCTTGTCATGCCTACCTGAGGATGGGAAGGTGCTATCCTTGGAATGCAAGATTTAGCTCTCAGTGGTAACAATGTCACCATTTGTGGGTAAGGATCAATATCTGTCCTTGGTCTCTCGTGAGAGGTGTGCCATCGCTTCAACTTTGCACTGGCAGTTTGTACTGCAGCTGTATGAGTGACACAAAATCTGGGACCCCTGCAGGGGGGAAATACATACAAGTAGAATTTATTCAAAACACAAACTATTGGACTAATGTGACATTTACTACATCAATGTATGGTTCTATTAATAACCAGAGCTAAAGACCAGTCAACAGAAAAGATAAATTTACCTCTTACACTACTCTAAATATAAAAGTGACTTATTGCCTAAATATGTTAGGGTTCTAAATGGCATACTATAATACAGCTGCTTTTGTTTATGAGACTGAAATTTACATTCAATCTAACATGCTATGCCTAGTCTAGAAAAGAGAATGGAGCCATGAGACACCCAAACTACAACTCCCATTAGGCACTGTGGTAGCATGAAGTAATTTGGTAGCCTTAGCTCATGAGTGCAGAGATTCACTTTTGGGGGAGGGGGGTGGAGGGAGGGGGAAATGAAAAAGAATATGGCTGATTACAGTGATGAGCTCCCAAAATCCTAAGAACCGGTTCCCTACCGGGTCCTCAGCGGCACTTCGGCGGCGGGAGGAGGGGGGGGTGTTTTTACTCACTCTGGGTTTTCGGTGGCATTTCGGGGGCAGTTCCTTCACCCGGAGCGAATGAAGGTTCAGACGCCGAAGTGCCGCCAAAGACCCGGTAGGGAACTGCCCGGTGAGTACAGTACAAGCCCCACGTGCCTGTTTCCCCCACCCACCCAACCCCAACCCACCCGACCCCAACTGCCCCCTCAGAACCCGCAAGTTTCTCCTCCTCCCCTCCCCCACCGGGATAGCAGCAGCAGCCCAGGCTCCGGGAGCTATTTAAAGAGCCAGGGCTCCCCTGCTTCTACCGCCCCTGAATAATAGTATTCAGCTCTATATAACACTTTTAATTCTCAAATCTCAAAGTGCTTTACAATAGAGGCAAATATAATTATCCACATTTAAATTTTTAGCAGCAGTGCAGTAAGCAGGCTTTCAAAGTTACAGCAAGACAGCTATTAATATTCTGTATAACAGAGGTCCAACAGTAAATTGTCAGGGTCACACTCTGCATAGATTTATATCGTGTAACACCAACGACTTTAGATGGGCTGTACAGGATGTAGTTTAATATGGAGTTTGACCTTGAGTCTCAGATCTCTCAAACAAAAATTTGCAGGGCCAAGATCTGCTATCACTTATGCTAACACCAGCTCCATGGGGTTGTACTAGAGTAAATGAGGTCAGAATTTCCCTCATAACTTTAGCAGTAGTAAAGGGAGTAAACATTACAAAAATAATGACTTCAGAGTTCATCTTCAGTTATCCCTACCAGTAAAGAAGTAAAGGTTTCACTACTTCAGGCTGAATCCATTTTAAGTGTCTTGTATTCCACTGGTCTCCAAGTAGCAGGTCCAGTTTGAATAAGACTTCTGAGTTGAGAAAATAATCTCCACTGCTCACTAGATAGAGTTTTTTCATTTTATCAAGCTGTCTTGAGTCAAAGAATATAGATATATATATATTACATCCTGCACATATATTAATAGATTCCAAAGCCAGAAGGGACCATTGTGATAATCTAGTCTGATCTCCTGTATAAGACAGGCCATAAAACTTCCCCAAAATGATTCCCTGAGGACATCTGTTAGAAAAACATCGAATCTTGATTTAAAAATTGTCAATATTAGAGAATTTACCACAATCCTTGTTAAATTTTTCCAATGGTTAATTACCATCACTGTTAAAAATTTAAACCTTATTTCCAATCTGAATTTGTCTAGCTTCAACTTCCACCCATTGGATCATGTTATACTTTTCTCTGCTAGATTGAAGAGCCCATTATCAAAAATTTGTTTCCCCATGTACTTATAAGGTACATCTACACTTACAGTAGCATGTAAGTACAGACATTGCACATCCACATAGCATAGGTACATAGGTGCTGGAACAATTTTTATAGTGGGGTGCTGGGAGCCATTGAACCAAACTGTAAACCCTGTATATGACGGAAACCCCCATCACCCCTAGTTCCAGCACCTCTGCATGCATATAAATAGCAGTGTAGACAGTGAGCCATAGCTTAGGCAAGCAGAGTAGAGAAGAGTGCCCTACATGTCTGAACTCCCAGAGTATATACCCTACTCGTCTCTCCACATGCCCAAGCAGAGCCTCCCATGTCTATTCTGCTATTTTTACCAGTGTAGTGTCCTGCTGCCTACTCGCTGCTGGAGCCTTTCCTCACCACCATGAAAGGCTCCAGCACCGGCGAAAGGTTCTGGCAGCTCCCTGATGCCAGAGCCTTTCTCCAGGATGTGTAGCTACACACCACAGTGACAAGTATGGATGCAGCTTGCCTTTTACTGTGGCATGTAGCCACACTTGTAGTACCTGTTTTCTGCATGCTGCCATAATCAAGTCACTCCTTAACCTTCTCTTTGTTAAACTAAATAGATTGATCTCCTCAAGTGTAACAATGAAAGGCATGTTTTCTAATCCGTTAATCATTTTCCTGGCTCTCCTCTGAATCCTTTCCAATTTATCAACATCCTTCTTGAATTATTGACACCAGAACTGGACACTATTCCAGGGGTGGTCACACCAGGGCCAAATACAGAGGTAAAATAACCTCTCTGTTCTATGCCAATCTATACTATTATAGTCATCACTTTTACAAGACTGTGATAAATTTTGTACAACTACGCCTTGTGAGGTATCATTTGAAAACTCATAACCTGCTGAACATAACTGACACTGTAAAATATAATTATAGTCAATGTTGCTATACATAAGTTTCTGCTATATAACATTGCTGTAACATATTCCAAGTTTAGGAAAAGTAGGCCCAAACCAGTACCAACACCCCAGCCAGGTGCTAAAGAGCTATCACTTGCTTAAGCAGCCATCCTCCGGCAGGGGGAAGGTGTGAATAAAAAATGTATATTTCATCACAGGGACGGTTCAAACCTCAAGTCCACAAGAGACTGTTTGTCATCTGCACCCCAGCTGGGGGTAATCCTCAAAGTGGGGAGAGTGGTATAAGAATGAGAGACAGTGGCCTCCACGTCACCCGTCTCTCTTCCCATCTCTACTCCCAGCAGCTACAATGCTTGAAAGACAAAGGAAACATCTTTGAATTGGGAGAGGGGCCCCGGCTGGAAGACTTTTCAGCCAGTACAGGCTGCTGTATATGGTGAGACAAAACCCATTTGCTTTTAAATTCACTTAGCTTGTTAAATTAAGTATTAGCTTGCCTTTTATTCTTTTATTTTCTTTTTATAACCAATCCTGATTTAATGCATCACCACTTGTAATCCCTTAAAATCCATCTTCCTGTAGTTAATAAATTAATCTTATTGTTTTATCTTAACCAGTGTTTTTGGATTAAAGCGTGTGGGAAACTCCATTTGGAATAACAAGGATGGTGCATTATGATTTTCCTTTGATGAAATGGCAGACTTTCTATGAGCCTGTACTGTTCAGAAGGTACTGAGCAGCAAAGGCACTGGCTTTTGTTTTTGCCGGTGAGTGCTTGCTCCTCTCCACCTTTTTCCCTTTGTGTGAGCAGTGGGCGGGACCTCATGGGGGAAGAGGCCGAGTGGGGGCAGGGCCCACAAAAGATTAATCTAGGGTTACCATACGTCCGGATTTTCCCGGACATGTCCGGCTTTTTGGGCTCCAAATCCCCATCCGGGGGGAAATCCCAAAATGCCGGACATGTCCGGGAAAATCGGACATGCGGTGCCGGGCCAGCGGAGCAGTGCCGGGCCGGGGGCTCGGGGGCTCGGGGACTTGGCCGGCGGTGCCGGGGGCTCGGGGGCTCGGGTGCCGGGCCGGGGGCTCGGGGGCTCGGGTGCCGGGCCAGGCCGGGGGCTCGGGTGCCGGGCCGGGGGCTCGGAGGCTCGGGGGCTCGGGTGCCGGGCCGGGGGCTCGGGGGACGGGCTGGGGACCTGCGGTGCCGGGGGCCGGGGTGGGCCGCGCCTCCTCCCCCCACACCCCTCCTTACCTGCTTCAGGCTTCCCGCGACTCAAATGTTCGCGGGAAGCAGGGGAGGGGGCGGAGACTTTGGGGAGGGGGCGGAGTTGGGGAGGGGGCGGGGCTGGGGGCGGGGCTGGGGCCCCTTTAGTGTCCTCCTTTCGGAGGCACTAAATATGGTAACCCTAATTAATCCAGTCCTGCAAGTGCAGAGCACCCCCTACTTTTTTCTGTGGGTGCTTGAGCCCTGGAGCACCCACAGAGTCGGCACCTATGCTGAGCAGTATAAGACACACATTTGGGGGGGGACAGGGCTGGGACTAGAAATTTGCGGATATTGCCCTGTATGTAATTCATGAGTGACAGGTCTGAATGCTCATGTATTTAGCTGGGGGTGAATTTGCATGCTGAAGGCTGTGTGAACAGCCCAGGAGTGGATGTTCTGACACCAAAGCAGTGTAAAAGGGATGCCAAGCTAGAGACACAACTGTTCAACAGCCCAAGGTAATGTCACATACACTTACTCAAGATTCTCCTGTTTACCCCACCAAGAAGTACATTAGCCATATTGGCCAGAGCATTGTACTGGGAGCTCATGTTCAGCTGATTATCCATCACAACCCCCAAATCATTGTTTACTTGCAGCCTGTTTACCAAGCAATCCAGATTGCTCTGTATTAGTGACCTGTCCCCTTCATTATTTACCACTCCCCCAATTTTTGGGTCATCTGCAAACTTTATCAGTGATGATTTTATGTTTTCTTCCAGGTCATTGATAAAAATGTTAAATAGCATAGGACCAAGAACCAATCCTTATAGGATGCCACTAGAAACACACCAGCTTATATGATGATTTTCCATTAACAGTTAAATTTTGACTCAGTTGCCCAGTTTAAATCCATTTAATGTGTATCATACTAATTTTATATCTTTCTATTTTTTTAATCAAAATATCATGTGGCACCAAGTCCAGTGCCACACAGAAGTCTATATTACATCAACATTATTACCTTTATCAACCAAACTCATAATCTCATCAAAAAAATCAAGTTAGTTTGCCAGAATCTATTTTCCATAAGCCTATGTTGATTGGCATTAATTAATAACCCTCCTTTAATTCTTTATTAATTGAGACCCAAAGCAGCCACGCCATTATCTTGCCTGGGATTGATGTCAGACTGACAGCCCTATAATTACCCAGGTCATCCCATTTACTCTTTGTAAATACTGGCACAATACTAGCTTTCTTTCAGTCTTCTGAAACTCCCCCAATGTTTCAAGACATATTGAAAGTCAACACTAACGGTCCAGTGAACATCTTAGCCAGCTCTTTTAAAACCCTTGGATGCAAGTTGTCTAGACCTGCTGATTTTTAAATCTCTAACTTTAAAAACTTGTTTAACATCCTCCTGAGATACTAGTGCAATGGAAAGAATGTTATCATCATTATATGATGAGACTACATCATCTGGTTTTCCCCAAATACAGAAATATTTATTGCACACTTCTGCCTTTTCCACATTATTATTATTGATAATTCCACCATTTCCGTCCAGTAATGGACCAAGATCATTATCAGGATTCTTTTTGTTCCTACAAAATTTTAAAATGTCATTCTTATTGACCTTAACTCTGCAGGCCATGATTTCTCCTATTGTCACTTTGCTTATCAGTTTTCTACAATTCCTGTATTCTGATTTATATTCATTACTATCATCTTCCCCTTTATTATATATTATTTTTTAAAGTTTTCTTCATGTCCCTTCTAAACCAGATCAGTTTTTAACTGTACAGTGTCAGGACCACAGTATGGGTGGCCTGATGTAAGGGTTCACATAAGATGCAGGCCGAGGATCCAGTTACTAGAAATCAGACCTGTTTGGAACGTCAAGAGATCAGAATCAAGAGACAAACCAGAGGGCAGAGACCAAGAATCAGTTACTAAGAGTCAGGCCACCAGGAGATCAGGTTCAGTGAATGGAACCAGAGGGCAGAACCAGTTACCAAGAGTCAGACTAAGTCAGGATACCAAGATCTTGTGCACGACACAGTCTTTTTGGCTTTGTATGCGCACTGGTTGGGGATGCTGTTGGGTCCTGTGTGGAAAAGAATTCTTGGTACAGGGTTTCGGGAGGGATATGTGAAATACGAGGTGGACCTTGAGAGACTGGGGTAGGTGTAGTTCAATGGTGACCAGGTTAAGTTGGCGATGGATTCAGTCAAGGCCAAGGAACTGAAAGTCCAATTTACATAAGAGTCTATTTGTGCAGAGGTGCTTCCTTGAGATCCACACTATTTGTCCCACTGAATAAGTGGGGCCTGATTGATTATGTTTGTCTGCATATCGCTTCTAGTCGGCTTTCACTTTTCCAGGTGACCCCTTACTTCTTCCTGCACCAAGTCCAATGTGATTGGGTTAGGAAAAGTCATAGGTGGACTCAGAAGTGGTACTCATAGATGGCAAAAAAGGGACTTTTTACTGTGGAAGCGTGTTATTGTATGCAAACTCCACATAAGGTAATAGTGAGGACCAGTAATCTTGATGGCGGTTAATATAACATAGTTATTGCTCTAAAATCTGATTGACTCTTTCTGTCTGGTCAGTGGATTGAGGGTGGTGGGGGAAGAAAGGTGTGGCTGGATCTCCAGAAGACATAGGCTTCACACCAGAATTGGGCTGTAAATTGTTCTCCTCAGTCAGAGGTGATGTGATCCAGTAGACCACATGTAGTCACCAGCAAGGAAAGGGGCTGTACTGCAGCTGATTAGGTGCAGTGCTAATGACCCTTCCTAGGAAACAGGGTAATACGGCCTAGTGGCCGGCGTCAATAAAGTTGCCCTTCTACACAGGGCTGCATGGCCCAATGGCTCGAGTCACTAAAGTGGCCCTTCCACTCAGGGCAGCGTGGCCTAATGACCAGCATCAATAAAATGGCCCTTCTGCTCAGGGCAATGCAGCCTAATGGCCAGAGTCAATAACGGGGCCCTTCCACTCAGGGCAGTGCAGCCTAATGGCAGGCGTCAATAATGCAGCCCTTCTGTTCAGGGCAGCATGGCCTGATGGCTGGAGCCCATAAAGCAACTCTTCTAGCCAGGGCAGTGTGGCTTAATGGTCAGAGTCAATAAAGTTGCACCCCTCCATGGGGTTGTGTGGCGTATTGGCCCACTGGGGATGTGGGTCATCACTTGGGGATGTGTGGCACCCTGGGTAGGGGGACTTGGGCCCTCCCTGCTGCTCTGAGCCCCAGCCCAGGGCCCTGGTTACTCACCACCGAGTCAGCAGGGATCCTCCTGAAACACGCTGACTGGGTTCCTGGTTCACCCAGCAGACGCGAAGGGGCATGGCTTCCTCAGCCTGCAATGCACAATTAACCTTTGCTGGGCCATGGTGGGGTAGGTACACCCTGTCACAGTGTCTTGGGGAGAGTACGGCCCTGATTGCCATACTAGTGGCATCGGCTTCTACTAGAAAGCTCATGTTGTATCCAGGTGGGCCAGTATGGATGCAGTGGTAAAGGCAAGTTTCAGCTGATCGAATGCATGCTGGGTTTCAGGGGAACCACTGGAACTGGGCATTCTTTCAGAGCAGAGCAATGAGGGGCTCAATTTATTCCGAGAAATGTGAGATAAACAGCTGACAAAAATTCACAAACCCTAAAGCGTTGCAAGTCACAGGTCAGGTGGGGGTGATCCAGTCATGAACAGCCTGGACCTTGTGTGGGTCCATATTGATTCCTGTGGAGGATCAGGATATTCTGTGATATCCCAGAAATTCTGTGGAAATCTGGTCAAACGCATACTTCTGAAGCTTAGTCTAGAGTCTGTACTACTGTAAATGCTCCAGGACCACACAAATGTGACTAGTGTGCTGCTCAGGGCTGTCTGAGAAAACCAGGATATTGCCTAGATAAACCACTACATATTGGTCCAGCACATTCCTGATAAAGTGCTGGAAGGTAGCCAGGGTATTAGGCTGAACTGCATCACCAGATATTCAAACTAATCATAGCAGATTTGGAAGGCAGTCTTCCATTTATCACCTTCCTTAACATGTATGAGGTTATAGGCTCCCCGGAGGCCCAACTTAGTAAATATAGGGGCAGCCCACATGCGATCCAGTAACTCAAGAATCAGGAGCAGAGGGTACTGGTTCCTTGTCGTTATTTGATTCATGATGTGACAGTCAACACAGAGTTGGAGACTGCTGTCTTCTTTTCTGTCTCAGAGGACTGGGGCACCAGCTGGCGATGTTGATTTGTCAATAAACCCTTGGGCCAGTCTCTTCTGAAGGTATTCCCAGAGTGTGGCCAATTCAGGTTTGGGCATGGTGTAAATCCGCCTGAATGGCAATTTTGCCCCCAGCTGTAATTCTATGGGGCAGTTGTAGGCCTGATGTGGGGGAAAGTTTTTCACATTCCTCTTTTCAAACATATTTTTCATAATTCTAGTATTTATGAGGAAGTTCCGATGTAGCTCAAGGGGGTGCCCCTGCCTGGGCCATCATCTTTGCCTCCACTCCCCCGGCAGGTCCAAATGTTGGGACTGAATTTACCTGCCGCTGATAGTGCTGTTAACAAAATGCAGAACGGAGGCTGATTTCTTGTTTTTGCCAGTGAATTAGGGGATTATGATGGGTCAGACAGGGAATTCCAAGGATCAGGGGGGAAGTGTGGAGAATTAATTGCATTGTGTTATGGTACCCCTTAATGCCTGTTTTCAGAAGGACTGTTTCCTCAGTCAGAGAGACTGAAGAAAGAGGCAACCCATCAGTAGTTTCTATGAGGTTTGCAACTAACTTGTATTGCAAAGCGATTTGCAGAAACCAGGCAGTTGTGGCATCTATGAAGTTGTCAGCAGCCCCTGAATTGACAAGAGCCCATTGGACTGGAATCCATTGTTCCACCTTGGGAATGTGCAGCTGAACAGGTACCTGAAAGCGAGGGACATCCTGACATGGTGCACGATGTGTCCTAGTCAGGACTGAGGTGTGGGGGAACTTCTTTCCTTTAGTGCCCAGGCCCACCCCCTTAGCAGGCCTGGGCCATCTCATTTCCCAGATCCTTCAGTGCTTGCGTGAGACAGTTAAAAATAGAGTGGCCCGATTCTCCACAATAGAAGCATACGTGGTGCCAACAACGACATATTCTGTCCTCGTGGGTGAGCCACCGATGGGCAATATCCACCTGCATCTGTTTGGTGCAAAGTGCAGACATCAAGGGAACAACACGCAGAGAGGGATGTTGCAGGGAGCCCCTTTTTTCTTCCCTTCTTTCACACAGCTGGTTATCTATATGAATGGTGAGATCCATGAAGGCATTTAAACTCATGGGATCTCTACACGGGCAATCTCATCGTTTATTTCTTTCCACAGACCCCACCAAAACTGATACAGTTGCATTGCCTCATTCTATTCAGTATCTGCCGTGGAAGTGCAGTGTGTAGGTAGCCGCTGTATCCTTCCCCTGCCAGAATTTCCTCAGTGCAGTCTTGGCTATTCAAGCATGGTGCAGATCATCCAATATTACTGACATGGACTGGAGGAAAGCATTTCTATTCAAAAGAACCAGGCTATCATTCTCCAGCAGTGGGGAGGCCCAGTCTAGTGCTTCTCTCATTAGCAGGCTGATAGGCAGGCTCACATTGGACAAATCAGAGTTGTAGGTCTGGGGACATGTCAAAAACAAGTGGCGACATTGGTTAATGAAGCTCCAGAACTGCTGGCAGGACCCATCAAAACATTCTGGAAGGGGAATCTTAGGACCCTGTTAAGGGCGGGGATCTTCAAGGAGTGCAGAAGTGTGGCATTTTCTGCACACAACTGGTCTACTTCTACCTGGTGTAGCTGGCTCACCGTGTTAGTTCTGTGACCTGATCCTGCAGGGCTTGATTAGCCACCTGAAGGTGCGTGGCTCACTCAGGTGAGTCCAGTGCTCCCAGAGGCAGGGACTAGGCTGCTGGATCCATTCCTCTCACACTGGGCCCACTCCTGTGGGTTATAGTGATCTGTAAAAGCAGTCAGGGCTGCAGCATGGGCATTCTGGCCTAGGGGTTAGAGCTGAGTGCGGGCCAAGGGCCAGGAGCCAGTTACCAGGAATCAGGCCAGGTTGGAATGCCAGGAGATCAGAATTGTGAGAGAAACCAGAAAGTGGGGATTAAGAGTCAGTTACCAAGAGTCAGGCTGAGTCAGGATACCAGGAGGTCAGGTTAGGGTGATAGAACCAGAAGGCAGGAAACATGAAGCAGTACCGAGAGTCAAGCCAAGTCAGGATACAGGAGATCAGGATCAGACAATGAAACCGGAAGGCAGGAACCAGGAGGCAGTTACTAAGAGTCAGGCTAAGTCAGAATTTCAGGAGGTCAGACCACCCCTCTGATAATGAGTTCAGAGCCCCAGGAGGATACAGGATGACTTGCAGAAGATTGCAAGGGAGAATAAAAGACAAAAGGACTTGCAGCCAGAAAGAACAGGAGGAAGGCTGGAGAATCACACCATCACCAGGAAAAGGCAGGTTTACATGACTGGTGATTCCTACTAAGAACAGACAGGCCTGTCATCAGAGCTGATTCAGAGAACAGAAGGGTGTGCTGTCTGCTGGGAGCTAAGATACGGGACGTGGACCTGAGGCTGAAGAGGGTCCTAATGTGAGCAGGAAAGAATCCACTGATTATCCTTCATGTGGGAACAAATGACACAGCTAGATTCTTGCTGGAACATATCCATGGAGACTATGCCAGGCTGGGGAACACACTTCAGGAAATGAAGGCTCGGGTGATCTTCGGTGGGATTTTGCCTGTCCCTAGAGGAGGAGAACGAAGGTGAGACAAGATTATGATGATAAACAGATGGCTCAGGCAGTGGTGCTACAAGGAGGGCTTTGGGATGTTTGACCACTGGGAGGCATTCATGGACAGAGGACTGTTCTCGTGGGATGGACTCATCCTGAGTAGGGAGGGAAACAGACTTCATGGATGGAGGTTGGCACAACTCATTACAAGAGCTTTAAACTAGAAATTCAGGGGAGACCGTTGGGAGATGCTCATGTAATCTCCATGCCTGATTTTAAGATTCAGAGGGAGGAAAATCAAGTAAGAAAGGATATAGCAATGGAGAAAGGCACAGCAGTGGGTAGGAGCATGGGCATTAAGAGGAAGGACAGTGCTGATACCAATCAGGTAGGTGATATTGGCAGTAAAATGACTGTACCCAATTGGGTGAGGAATGTGGGTGAAGCCAAGCTGCAATAGTTAAGATATTTGTACACCAATGCAAGAAACCTGGGTAACAAAATGGAGGAACTAGAAGTACTGGTGCAGGAAGTGAAACCAGATATTATAGGGATAACAGAAACATGGTGGAATAGTAGTTATGACTGGAGTACTGGTATTGAAGAGTCTTTTCTGTTCAGGAAAGACAGAAATAAAGGCAAAGGTGTTGGAGTAGTATTGTATATTAATGATAAGGTAGACTGTAAAGAAATTAGAAGTGATGGAAAGGATAAGACAGTCTGTTTGGGCCAAAATCACTTTGAGGAAGAAAGCTACTAGAGGTTCCCCTAATATAGTGCTTGAGATGTGCTACAGACCACCAGGATCCAATTTGGATATGGACCTATTTAATGTTTTTAACTAAATAAACACTACTGGGAATTGTCTGATTCTGGGAGACTTTAACTTCCCACATGTAGATTGGAGGACAAGTGCTACTAATAAGAGTAGGGCCCAGATTTTCCTGGGTGTAATAGCTGACAGATTTCTTCATCCAATAATTGCTGAAACAACACCCCTCCTGCACCCCAACCCCCTGCTCTGAGTCCCCTCCTGGACCCCAAGCCCCTGCCCTGAGCCCCGTAACCCCCTGCCCTGAGCCCCCTGCCACACCCCTCCTGCACCTCAAGCCCCTGCCCTGAGCCCACTAGCCCCCTGTCCTGAGCCCCCTGCCCCACCCCTCCTGCACCCCAAACCCCTGCCTTGAGCCCCCTGCCGCACGCCTCCTGCCCCCAATCTCCTGCCCTGAGCCCCGTGCTGCACCCCAACTCCCTGTCCTGAGCCCCTTCCTGCACCCCACACCCATCCTGCACCCCTGCCCTGAGCCCCTCCTACACCCTGCAACCCTCCTGCCCCCAACCCCCTGCCCTGAGCCCCCTGCCCCACCCCTCCTGCACCCCAACCCCCTGCTCTGAGTCCCCTCCTGGACCCCAAGCCCCTGCCCTGAGCCCCGTAACCCCCTGCCCTGAGCCCCCTGCCACACCCCTCCTGCACCTCAAGCCCCTGCCCTGAGCCCACTAGCCCCCTGTCCTGAGCCCCCTGCCCCACCCCTCCTGCACCCCAACCCCCTGCCTTGAGCCCCCTGCCGCATGCCTCCTGCCCCAATCTCCTGCCCTGAGCCCCATGCTGCACCCCAACTCCCTGTCCTGAGTCCCTTCCTGCACCCCACACCCATCCTGCACCCCTGCCCTGAGCCCCTCCTACACCCTGCAACCCTCCTGCCCCCAACCCCCTGCCCTGAGCCCCCTCCCACACTCTGCACTCCTTCCTGCACCCCAACCTCCTGCCCTGAGTCCCCTGCCACACCCCTCCTGCACCCCAACCCCCTGCCCTGAGCCCCCTGCCACACCCCTCCTGCACACCAACTGCCTGCCCTGAGCAGGACTGGCTCCAGGGTTTTTGCCGCCCCAAGCGGCAGGGGAAAAAAAGCAAAAAAAAAAAAAAAAAGCCACGATCGCAATTGCGATCGGCGGCACTCCGGCGGCAGCTCCACCGCACCGCTTTCTTCTTCGGTGGGAATTAGGGGCAGGTGCTTCCCTCCGAGAGGGACCCGCTGCTGAATTGCCGCCGAACAGCCCAACGTGACGCCCCTTCCCCTTGGCCGCCCCAAGCACCTGCTTGCTGGGCTGGTGCCTGGAGCCAGCCCTGGCCCTAAGCCCCCTAACCTCCTGCCTTGAGCCCCCTGCCACACCCCTCCTGCACCCCAACTCCCTGCCCTGAGCCCCCTGCCACACCCCTCCCGCACTCCAGCCCCCTGCCCCAGCCCTACATTCATGGCCCTGCATACAATTTCCGCACCCAGATGTGGCCCTCGGGCCAAAAAGTTTGCCCACCCCTGGACTAGATGATCACAATGGTCCCTTCTGACCTTAAAGTTTATGAGCTGATTATCCCATTCCCTAGTAAGATTTGGAGATCTGTAGCAGATACCAACTAATACCATATCTTGTGCTTTATCAGTTAGGACTCTGATCTATAAGCATTCAAGATCATGTTCTTTCAAGTTATCAGTGACTCGGAAATACGTACTATTTTTTACATAAAGTGCCACTCCCCTTTTCCTTTTGCCCACTCAGTCTTTCCTAAATAAGCTATAACCATTGATATTAACATTCAATCATAATAGGCATGATTCATCCCATTGAGCAAATAGCTGTCATGTTGGAAATACGTTTCCAAACATTTCTAAATAGCAGAAGCCAAAACATTTCTATTACCAAATTAAACCCAAGTTTTGTACAGAATAAATGTCCCTACTAGCTTAGGACAGGGTGACCTAAGTTTAATAAAGCATATTGTTAGGAAAGTGTGTCATACTGTATGCCCTGCTTGTGACTTTAAAATCTTACATTTATAGAGCATCTTTCATTCTGTTTTCATTAAGACATTTATTCATATTCAGTTTTATAAAAAAAAACCTTTTGTATAAAGCCTTAATTTTCACCCTGATTCTGACCTCAGACTAGTTTTGCAAACATATAACTCAGCCAACTTCAGTGGTTATTCCTGAATTACCCTTGTATTAGTGAAATAATCAGAATTAGAACCATTGTGTCTGCATTATTCATTCATATCCATTATGCATGGGTAATTCTAAATGCTTATAAACAACATTTATCTTACCTTCTTTATAAGCATTAAAAACAATGGAAAATACCTTTGCTGCCTTCTAGTGTCCTTAAGGACCTTTAGTCTTTCAATGTCCATCCAGAGCCACCAGTACCTTTCACCCAAAGTTCCTTTTATGAACTTCTTGAATCTTTCAAACTCATTTCTGTTGCCAATATCATAAGTTCTGTGACTGGTACACCAGGCAGCCCGACTGTCTGTGACATCACTTTCAGACCTTGAACTTGAACTCATTTCTTCAGTTCCCTGTTTTATGCAATGTCCTTTGGAGTCTAACTTGTTGGATGGAGAGATACTTTGAGAAGTAAGTGGCTCTGCAGCAGTAGCAAAAAGTTGATTATTTGATAACTCATGTATAAATACTTTGGACAGTTTACTGAAGTTCATATCAGTCTTGCTCTTAACGGCCGGTTGTCCTGTCAGTTTTGAGACTGATTCATTCACTATATACTGAATATAAACTGATGTAAACTCTTCTAATGTTTGAAAAGCTGACATTTCCTGTCTACCATCGTATTCCAGATTTTCTTTCTCCTCAGCACCATTCTCCCATTTCTGATCTAGGTATACTCTTAACACAGTGTGGGAAGGAGTGTCAGCAATGGATACAGAAGTGCCAACCTCTGTACTTTTGGATCTCCCACTAACATTGCTAGTTTTTGCAGTTCCTGTCCTCTGGGAAAGGGGGAGACTCCTTTGACTGTATTCCATAGCCAGGGAATCCACTCCTGCATTAAATCAAAAGAGATAATTGAAAACGCTCTCAGATTCAAAACTGTTCTCCTGGCGAACAGAAAAAGTTTTCAAGTTACAAAAATTGGAACATATTTGCATTTTATTGTTGACAGCAATGGAAAGTGCCATACTGCCACAGTTGGGATCAGCAAATGTGCTTGAGCTGCAGCTATTTTGCTATAAACAGAAGGGGTCTTCTGCCATAACCTTCTCTGCAAGATCCCCTTGACTCTGTGAAACTCACTCTCCACCCTGGTCCACCAGATCTCTGCATTCTCAACCATCTGACCCCAACACATTCCAAGGCAGCACCCCACCAACTGGCATCCCAACCCATAGGCACCTCTGCCCCCAGAGCACCTATTAAATGTCTGGTCATGCTGCTAGGCCCATCTTTTCTCCCATGCCTGTGGCGAGGTGGTGGTTTGAGGTGGGAGGATTTTTTATTTAGGATCAATAGGGAATAATAAATGGTAGCTGTTTATCTACCTATGACGGATGGAAAGTGTATTACTTGTCATATTGGAAAATGGCATGAGCTTATTGATTTTAATTGTTGTCAGGGTGCTCAGAGCATTGGACAGGCACCTGTCAATGGAATAACATCTTTTTATACATGGAAACAGTAAATATACAAGAATAGGTCTGGGACCTTGGATCCTAGGACCCTGTGATCATAAGAACAGCCATACTGGGTCAGACCAAAGGTCCATCCAGCCCTGTATCCTGTCCTCTGACAGTGGCCAATGTCACGTGCCCCAGAGGGAATGAACAGAACAGGTATTCATCAAGTGATCCGTCCCTCGTCGCCCATTCCCAGCTTCTGGCAAACAGAGGATAGGGACACTATCCCTACCTATCCTGGCTAATAGCCATCGACGAACCTATCCTCCATGAATTTATCTAATTCTTTTTTGAACCCTGTTATAGTCTTGTACTTTGTGAGAAGAAATACTTCCTTTTGTTTGTTTTAAATCTGCTGCCTATTAACTTCATTTGGTGTCCCCCAGTTCTTGTGTTATGAGAAGGAGTAAATAACATTTAACTATTTACTTTCTCCACCACAGTCATGATTTTATAGACCTCTATCATATCCCCTCTTAGTCATCTCTTTTCCAAGTTGAAAAGTTCCAGTCTTATTAATCTCTCCTCGTACGGAAGCTGTTCCATACCCTTAATATTTTTTGTTGCCCTTTTCTGAACCTTTTCCAATTCCAATATATCTTTTTTGAGATGGGGTGACCACATCTGCATGCAGTATTCAAGACGTGGGTGAACCATGGATTTATATAGAGGCAACATTAAATTTTCTGTCTTATTATCTATCCCTTTCTTAATGATTCCCAATATTCTGTTTGCTTTTTTGACTGCCGCTGCACGTTGAGTGGATGTTTTCAGAGAACTATCTACAAATACTCCAAGATCTCTTTCTTGATTGGGAACAGCTAATTTAGCTCCCATCATTTTATATGTACAGTTGGGATTATGTTTTTCAATGTGCATTAGTTTGCATTTATCAACATTGAATTTCATCTGCCATTTTGTTGCCCAGTCACCCAGTTTTGTAAGATCCCTTTGTAGTCTGCTTTGAACTTCACTATCTTGAGTAGTTTTGTATCATCTGCAAATTTTGCTACCTCACTGTTTACCCCTTTTTCCAGATCATTTATGAATATGTTGAATAGGACTACTGTTTACCTCTCTCCATTCTGAAAATGGACCATTTATTTCTACCCTTTGTTTCCTATCTTTTACCCAGTTACTGATCCATAAGAGGACCTTCCCTCTTATCCCATGACAGCTCACTTTGCCTAAGAGCCTTTGGTGAGGGACCTTATCAAAGGCTTTCTGAAAATCTAAGTACTCTATATCCACTGGATCCCCCTTGTCCACATGCTTGTTGACCCCCCTCAAAGAATTACTGTAGATTGGTGAGGCATGATTTCCCTTTACAAAAAACATATTGACTCTTCCCCCAATAAATTATATTCATCTATATGTGTGACAATTCTGTTTCCTATAGTTTCAACCAGTTTGCCCGGTACTGAAGTCAGACTTATCAGCCTGTAATTGCCAGGATCACCACTGCAACCCTTTTTAAAAATTGGTGTCATATTAACTATCCTCCAGTCATCTGGTACAGAAGCTTATTTAAATGATAGGTTACAAACCACAGTTAGTAGTTCTGCAATTTCCCAAAAAGGAATCAGTTCTGTTCACAAGAGTTTCATTAATAATGTGTTTAGATAAATAACCAGCTCCCCTCTCTCTCCCCGTACCATTGAGGCAGCTCATTTCTTTTTGCTCCACTCCCACTCATCCCCTTTAGCCATCCTCCCTTTGATTGGCAGCTCAGTGCAGATGTTCTCATGTTATTAAAATGGCCTCCAGCCTCCCCTGTTGTTCTTAGCTGCTGAGCAGGAAACCTGACACTTTTACTTGCCCAGATTCCTTCTGCATATCCCAGGCTTCTGGGCAATAGGATTTTTCCAGTCCAGATAGTAGTTGGCACAAGTGATCATTTATCTATAAATATTGCTTACCTAGATTACTGCTGCTACTGCTGTATAAATCAGCTGTGTAAGACTGAGCAGAAAAACTACATGTGCCTTGAGAAGGAACGGAATCTAAACGAAAAGCAAGAAAAAACAAAGTCATAATTTTACCATTGCTATACAGCATCTTGGTTCCAATTTGTTTTTTTAAATTTGAGGGTTAACCGAATCCCATCCATATTCCTGTAACCATTCAGCACAACAAGAGATATAAGCGTCCATGTTTCAGTGCATAAGACATCCATTACTAATCAGAGTTTAGGATGGGCAGATTATTCCATAATTTTCCATTATAGTATTTCTTGTAACTCCCTGTGAATTATGTAGTGGTGGCCAATGTCACAGGCAGAATACTGAACGGAATGGATCACTGGTCAGATCTGGTATAGAAATTCCTATGTTCCATACTCACACTATTCCATATTTTACAAATATTTTAAAAAAATTTAAATCCACCAATTTTCATAATACTGAATCTAATCTACTTTACTCTAATTCTTAATCTACATTGATGAAGGAATAATTCAAATATTATTTTATTACATAACAAATTAAAAATGTCACAAGTGGCAAAAAACGTCAGGCTAACCCCTGGCCCTGATTCCCCAGTGGCATAAATTCCAACTAGAGGTGTGTGTCATGAATCCCGGCCTGCAGCAGAGCTAGTCTCTAGGCAGCCTCATCAGTACAGTTGGTCTGCAGCAGGCTGTCTGATTAGCCAAGCAACTGATTGCCCGCAGATACCAGCAGATTGGCTTTTAAGCCAGCAGCAGCTCACTGGCTTTTCAATGTTCATGCTCATCACTGTGCCGGCTCCTGCTTTGAACACATCCTTGTCTGCCACCCTGCTTGCAGGTCCTGCCCTCTGGTTTGACCCTCTGCTCTGGCTCCTGACTATGGACTCCAGCTTGATCCTTGGCTCTGGTACCAAGTTTTTTGCCTTCCAGTTTTACCCTTGGCTTTGGCTCCCAATGACTGACTACAGCTCTGACTCTGGCCACTAGGCTAGATTGCCCTCATCCTGGTTGGCTGACACTGCTATCTGACCATGTCCTGCACCTCATATTCCAGGGATGTTCCCATGAGATAACTATGCTGCAACCAAACCTCACCCCATGCCCATTCTTTGACTCTGACCCAAGTGCATGGAGGTTAAGGAAGGGAAGTACTGTGCATGCATAATGCCTTTTAGATTGAAGGAGCAGCAGATTTTGCATGACAGAGTAATATCCAGACGCAGATGAAAAACAGAGCTCCACACTAGAAGACAAAGCTCTCAGGCAGGAGAGCTAATAGATCCATAAGGTGAAAACTCACTGATTATTGGACAACTGAGGGGAGGAGCAAGAAGGAAGACTATCCACATGGCTACTAGCAACCCTCACTAAGGAGAAAGTGAATGTGTTGGAATACGGGGGTGCATTGCTAAGGGGCTCACTGAAGTGTTGTGGTTAAAAGTTCTTGCAAATTTAGATTATGCTAAAACACTTTGTGGCTCCCCCAACATTTGAAGCCACTATAGTCTGAGCAGAAAAAAGTAACAGCAAAGTGGACCTCCCACTGGTTCCCATTCCTATCCCAGTCCCAGTCCAATGCAATACAGATCCTGCAAGTGCTGTACAATCTTGACCTGGCTGCTTGCAGCTCTGCCTAAAGTAATGATTAAGTCATGACTTACATATTAGTGCAACCTGTGTACATTAATGATTAATGAATGAGTCGGCATCTTTTATAAAAGTAGGGTTCCATAGCAATAATGTGCTGAGGAGTTATCATACCACCCCATCCATGCTTTGGATCCACACGGCCCTGATGAGGCAATTCTCAAATATAACAGCTTCTGTGTTCTCACAGGACTGGGGAGAGACGTAGTTCCTACACTTCCCCATGTGTTTGGGCTTTTCTGATCTATTTTGCTTCCCTCCGCTCTGCATAGCAGAGGAGAGATTATGGGCCACTTATAGTAAGCAGCATTTAACATTGTGGGAGTAGAGAGAAAATACACCTATTCTCTTCCCCCATCCAAGGTTCCTAGGTATTGTACTGTAGGCCACAGAACAATGACAAGCAGATATAGCAGCATTATCCAAACTCTAGAATAGCTTTGATTTCAATCTTGTCATATTTGTTATCTAAATAACATGGCTGCACCATTACTACTTACCTGGGCTGACATTGTGGTTGTATGCAACAGTTCTCTGAGGGCCTGTAGACCAATACTGTGCGCCTTGAATTTGAGTGGAAACTAAAGGATGAGTAACTGTATCTGTAGTTGTTGTTTGCTGACTTTTTTTGGCTAGTGTAAACCAATCCTTTGTCTGAGTAACTGTAGCCTATGAAAAGCAACATTAAACAAGTTCAACATAGCTTATGCAATAATTCAATTTTATCTATTTGTTGCAGGGCTTCACAGAAAGAGATCTTATTGTCTGTGGTTATTCTGTGCTCTCTCACCACGTAGGTTTTGTTATCATAATGGTTCACAATGGATGTAGAAATATTGAGGGAAACCTGCCAGGATTAAAGTATGGCACCTGAACTAAGGGGAGGAGTTTGAGACCAGGGCCAGGAAGAGATGTGGGGAGAGGTCTCTCCAGAGAGGCCACAGTGGCGTGAATCTGGAAGCTGGGAAGGCAGCCAGGAGTGAAACACAGCTTTATGGAAGGAGGGCTGCTTGTGGGTATTCTATCCTAAGGGAGAATAAGTTGGAGCCCAAAATTCAGGGCTAGGCAGAAATCTGAAGGAAAAGACTCTCCAAAGAGGCCAGGGGCTGGAGTGGGAACAGCAGAGCTCCCCCTGCACTTAGAGGAAACTGGAAGTGTTGTGATAAATAGGCCTACAAATTTACCCTGAATGTGAACTTAACTGAAAAGTGAGTGAAAGTTTGTAAAATGTCATAATAACATATAACACCAAATTTTAATGGGAAAAGATGCAAGAGGAAGACAGACAGACTAAATTAGTACAGAGGGTCTTAGCCCATAGTTCTCAGTCCAGCACAAAATTGCTGCCATTGCCTATAAGTTTTGCTGATTTTACCTGGCCAAGTGAAACATAGAACTTTCTCATAATTAATTCCTCTTCATCCTCCTCAGGAAAAGGAGGTGTCCGCTCTCTTTTCATAATCCAGGGATAATACGTTGTATCTATAATGAAGTTAATACCAGTTCTGCTCCATTCTACCTGCGAAAGCAGTTTAGCTAACCTACAGTTAAATATATTAGGAGACAAATGAGTAGTTCAGTTTAAGCATTCATCAAGACATTCATTTGATTTATCTTTACAACTGACAGTAAGAAATGTTAGCATTCTCAAAATAAATTCTAAAGGGGAACTTCCTGTTCTAATTATCTTCTATTTTACCCCCTTGACCATATTTACATACGTGAAGAATGACAGCCATTCTACCGCTCATAGAGACAGAGAAGAATTCCCCCCAAAGCTAGGCATGGTATACATTAGGCTTGAGCCTGGAGTTTATATGTGAATTCAGATCCAAATCCAAACTTCACCAGAGTTACGGGGGGGAGGAGGGGTGGAATGGAGTGTTCTGATCTGGTGTTCTGGGTCAGATTCAGTCTCTTTTTCCCTCCCATCTGTGCTCACTGTGTCCTGATTCAGGAAGGTACTTAAGCATGTGTTTAGTTTTAAATACTAACTTCAGTGGGAATTAAGCACATGATTAGAGTTCATTTTATATAATTTTATTTTGTTTAATGAAGAAAATGGTTTGACACAACAGAAAAGGCTTGGGCATGACCATTTATTGCCTAAAGGGAAAATACAGCATTTCTCTAGGATTTGTTATCCTTTGTACAATTTTCTCTCCAATGTAAGCATAGTCTTCAGTATATTGAATATTGTTACAATTACTGCAAACATTTTAAAATATTTTTATGCAGCACTCAGTGCCCAAAGAACTGGTCAATTTCTACAATAAAAAAGGGACTTGGTAAGCCAGGCTACCAGGCAGCCACTCAGGGACTCACTAGCACAGCTGTGATCATCCTGCATACTACAGTCAACAGAACCCAGACATGAACTTTAGGGATCTGGAGGAAGGGCCTTCCCCAGTAGGTCCAAGGCTCTGGGACATCCTCTCAAAGGAGGTCAGGAAGAGTTCAACAAGTACATCAGGTCATGCTGCAAGACTCACCATTTTGCCATAGCATTCCTCAAAGAACCTGGGCAGAGGAAAATCTAGCTACATTCATAAAGGTGGAAACCAGTGATTAAAACAAAGAGGATAATGGAGAATTGGCTGTCCCTTCCACACAGATTCCACTACTTTTTATAATTCATTTACAGTACCTAGATATGGCTAGATAGATCCATAGAGTCGAAGGCCAGAACGAACCATTGTGATTATCTAGTCTGACCTCATGCATAACACAAGCAGACGTAGCAGCTTTATCCTAATTCTAGAATAGCTCAATCTTGTCATTTTATGGGCAAGGGAAATTAGAGTCCAGAGGAAGTGGAGAAAAAGCATCTGCCTCATTTTAATTTATCCACATCACTGAAATTATGTGGGTTACATGGGGCAAAAGATCTGAGAAAATGTTGTAAGAGTTATGTCAAGACAAACTAAATAGAGGAGATAAATTAACAAATTTAAAACTTGATATGACATTAGAGTGGGCAATACCTGTATTCAAAGTAACAATCACTTTTTAGAAAGGCTGGGAGTCTTTCTTTTTTAATCCACTGAATTCCCTGTTCTCGCTCAAGACGCTATTAAAACAAAAAAAAACATCAAATATCTATTAATGCTTCACTTCATTAAGTTTTATTTGCCACATGGTTAATTGATAGGTTACCTTGTAGTAATTCTAGCAAAGTAAACAACTTTCCCTCTCAAACATAGTCTAACCAGACAAGTGAATTAATTTACCTTCCTATAACAACTGAGGGTCTGATTCTGATCTTTCTTAAAACTGCATACATGGAAACTTAAGCCATTGGAATTTCCCTGTTCAAAACTAGTGCAAGTGACAGAGGAATGCAAATCAGAGTACCAGCTGCCCACAAATCAACTGCAATATGAAACAGGTAACTTTGCTGACTATACTTATTTTAAAAATAACCACAATTAGGGTTTTCATCAATATTTTGAGGGCTGAGGAAACTTTCTAATGGTCTTAACAAGAGCCCCAAAGCAGGAGAACTGTGAATATTTAAAAAAAAAAACATAGTTTTCACCCACACCGATATGATGTATTGAGGACAGTGTTAGAATTGCAAGGTATCACTTTAAGTGTGTGTGAGGGGTAGGGGCTGTTTCCTGGTCCTGCTTGCAGGCTAGGGCGCGCTGTAGCAAAGCATGCAATCCATATCTGTCTGGAAAGAGCCATCTTAAAGCAAAGTGGGATGAATTGTGCCTCTCTGCCTTAGGGAGCAGCCTGTAGGTTCTTGGGTGTTATAGTTTTGAATTCTAAGAAATAAAGTACTGGTACATAGCAACCGTCCAGCAAGAGTATTTATGTTTTTATCTAATTTTCCTGTGTGTATGCCATGAACATAATAAGCAGTTATATACTGGGTTAATTCTGACATCAGTGGAATTATTACTGATTTACACCAGCATACATGAGAGGAGAAGCAGTCTATCGTATCGTATAGTCTCTCTCTATTGGCTAATAAGAAATAAACCTAAAATCTGGCACCTTTGACAACTTTATAAATCCTGAAGCGTTTAGTTTTTTCACTTCTCTCAGGTGTATTTCTCTGTTCCTAGATTTTATTATAGTGACTTGATTGCTGGTGAAATTGATGGCCTGGAAGAATGAAATCCTCAACTTGTCCACAGGTGTAGTATAGGCAGGGACAAAATGATGGATATTTAGCAGTTTGCTACCTCAATTAATTAGTACTGGGCTAGGTCCTGAATTATCTTTCTGTGAGCTAATATTTCATAAGGGATAAGGGTTATTTCTGCTCCATAAATATCCCCAGGGGAGTTAAACTATCTAAATTACTTTGAAAAGTAGGTGGTTTCTTTTAAATAAAAGAAAATATATCAAAACGTGGAAGGCTTATGTTGGCTGTGGGTCATATCCTTTGTGGAAATGAAGAATAATTATTTTCATCCTTATAGTGTATGCCTCTTTTTGGTAACTGATAAGGTTTTTGGAAATACAGAAGGTTGTCTCTTTATTTTGGTCAGTCTCCCTCGATGTAAGAAAAATATTTGTAACATTTATGTACCAGTTGAATCAAATCCTGGTGTTTTATTTGAGTTATTTATAACATGTTTAATTCTCCTGTGAATGGATGATATGTAAAGTTATATTTATCATCTGAAGGAAAGCCTTCTCAGAAAAAGAGTTCTCAATTGAATACAGTAGATTTTGTAACTAGGGCAAGCTTTAGGTATTGTGGGACCCAATCCAGCATAGTTTTGAAGCATCTGTTTAACTTTAGGCATGTGGATGGTCTCATAGACTCCTCAGGTTTTATTTAAGTGCTTTGCTGGAACCTATGTAAAGTAAGATATGCAGAACCTCTACCAGTTTCCTTCTCTACTTGTTAATAGTTCTTCCCATTACTGCATATGCCTTTCCTTCATATATTTCACCCCCGATTGATTCTTGACTGACCTCAGATCAATGCATACATACCCCACATCTGTAATAAACCAACACATGTACCCTTTTCCTGTTCATAAGTCTAAACAGGCTGAGAGGGAGACGAGGACTGAGAAAGAGAACACAAGATGTATTATCGCTGTTGGCAGGATACAACAGCTGTGGCTGCTTTCTTCTACTTTGTGTAGCTGCTGTACTGATTTTTGGCATGCTGGTATGCCCCAGCAGCTTCTGAATTCATGCCTGTTAATCATAGGTACCACACAAAAGCTGAGGGGGCATACAAATAACCCATCCAGGATGCCAGAAGGAAGAACAGAGGTGCAACATGCCCCCACCAAAAAAAGTGTCAGGAATGCCCTGAAGAATATTTTTCTTTATAAAGGTCACAATATTTCCCTTATGTGAAAAATCCCATGGAGGGTCAATTATTCTTAGAAACAATGCAGCACTGTCCCCCTCTCCCAACCTATGTGAGAGGCATTAGTGGTGGTGAAGAAGAGGCAGGATATTCAGAGAAACCCAGCAAAAACCCTGCTGATCTTAGGAAGAAACATATGCCCTCTCTGCAACACCACTGAAATCAATGTACTTGATTATTTCAAGGCTGAATTTGACCTAGAGCAGAGGTTCATAACCATTTTTGGTACCTTATCTGGACCTTGGATGTTGAACCTGCCTATACTGTGGTCTCTATTACTTAGTGACTCCAATACCATCACTTCTTGAATTTGCTCCTGTGGGTTACTTAAGACTAAGTCAGGAACAGCTTCAGTTCTCGTATGCGCTATAACTTGTTGTTCCAAGAAGCAGTCACTTACGATGTCAAGAAATTGTTTCTCAAACTTTGTCCCATTGTGCCATTGGACTTGTGTATATGTGAGCAGATATAGGCGGTCAGTACTATACTTTTGTTAGATTTTGCTGCCTCTTTGACCTCTCTTAACATTGTGCATTCAATTTTGTTTTCTTATCTGGAGGCCGATATAGTGCTACTGCCCCATCTCTTCAGCCTCGTCTGTCTTTCCTGTTTAGTTTGCCACCAAATATTGCAGTACTGCAGATATTTTTCTCATTCTGTTGTGAGCCAGAATCTCTGCTTCACCAAGTTTATGCTCAGCAAAGCAGAGAGGCAGCCGGTTAGAGCTCTCTGATTCTCTAACTGGCTGCCAGCCCTGGCATAAGATAGAGCAGCCTCATTCCTAATTTTGACAGGGCATTAGAACAGGGCTGTCAAAATTAATCGCAATTAAAAAAATGGATCGCTATTAATCGTGCTGTTAAACAATAATAGAATACCATTTATTTAAATATTTTGGATGTTTTCTACATTTTCAAATATATTGATTTCAATTACAACACAGAATACAAAGTATACAGTGTTCACTTTATATTTATTTTTATTACAAATATTTGCACTGTAAAAATAAAAAAAAATAGTATTTTTCAATTCACCTGATACAAGTACTGTAGTGCAATCTCTTTATAATGTAAGTTGAACTTACAAATGTAGAATTATGTACAAAAAATAACTGCATTCAAAAAGAAAACAATGTAAAACTTTAGACCCTACAAGTCCACTCAGTCCTACTTCAGCCAATCACTCAGACAAATAAGTTTAGTTATAATTTGCAGGACATAATGCTGCCCATGTCTTGTTTACAATGTAATCTGAAAGTGAGAATAGGCATTCGCATGGCACTGTTGTAACCGGCATCACAAGATATTTATTCATATGTCCCTTCATGCTTCAACCACCATTCCAGAAGACATGTGTCAATGCTTATGATGGGTTCTGCTCGATAACAATCCAAAGCAGAGAGGACCGATGTATGTTTATTTTCATCATCTGAGTCAGATGCCACCAGCAGAAGGTTGATTTTCTTTTTTGGTGGTTTGGGTTCCGTAGTTTCCGCATCCGAGTGTTGCTCTTTTAAGACATCTGGAAGCATGCTCCACACCTCATCCCTCTTTTGGAAGGCACTTCAGATTCCTAAACCTTGGGTCGAGCGCTGTAGCTATCCTTAGAAATCTCACATTGGTACCTTCTTTGCGTTTTGTCAAATGTGCTGTGAAAGTGTTCTTAAAACCAACATGTGCTGGGTCATCATCCGAGACTGCTATAATATGAAATATATGGCAGAATTCGGGTAAAACAGAACAGGAGACACACAAGTCTCCCACAAGGAGTTCAGTCACAAATTTAATTAACGCATTATTTTTTTAAAGAGCCTCATCAGCATGGAAGCATGTCCTCTGGAATGCTGGCTGAAGCATGAAGAGGCATATGAATGTTTAGCATATCTGGCATGTAAATACTTTGCAACGTGGGCTACAAAAGTGCCATGTGAATGCCTGTTCTCACTTTCAGGTGGCATTGTAAATAAGAAGCAGTGAGCGGTATCTCCCGTAAATCTAAACAAACTTGCTTGTCCTAGCAATTGGCTGAACAAGAAGTAGGACTGAGTGGACTTGTAGGCTCTAAATTTTTATATTGTTTTGTTTCTAAGTGCAGTTATGTAACAAAAAAAATCTACATTTGTAAGTTACACTTTCATGATAAAGAGATTGCACTACAGTACTTATATGAGGTGAATTGAAAAATACTATTTCTTTTGTTTATTCATTTTTACAGTGCAAATATTTGTAATAAAAAATAAGTGAGCACTGTACATTTTGTATTCTGTGTTTTAATAGAAATCAATATATTTGAAAATGTAGAAAAACATCCACAAATATTTAATAAATTTAAATTGGTATTCCATTGTTTAATGGTGCGATTAATCATGATTTAATTTTTTAATCCCAGTTAATTTTTTTTAATTGCGTGAGTTAACTGCAATTAATCAACAGCCCTAATTAGAATAGCCTTGAATAAAAGAAACTAGAGTCACATAATTTACTCCAATGCGATATAAGCAACAATGGGAATAAACCAAGTTTCTCAGTATACTGAATGTTATTTTCTTTCTATGCTGCTTTGGCAGTATAGCTGGGTCTATACTAGGAATGCCTTGTTAGTAGAGTACTGTGGTATTCTTATACTGGTAAAGTGCTCCAACCGTAGACATGGCCTAACTTTTGTCTTAATATTAGTGAGCATTCAGACCACCAAAACAAATTCTACTTTACAGGATGCACGTGTGTAGTTCAGTTCACTTGAACGGAAGACCTATGTGCATCTCAAGACATAATTTGGCCCATCATACTGTTTTCCTAACACACAAACTAACATTTTTCCCAAGATAACAAGCCAAACACAACAGTAACTGCTGTCAGTATCAATATAATTGGATTTAAATATAAAGTCACTGGACATAACGTGCTTACCATAATACTGTAATTTGGGTCAACACTGAAGTCTGGAAAAATGCTGCTCTTTTTGGAAAGCTGCCCATCATTCTTTGCCTTCCTTGTAACATCATAAATGGGACTGGGAGGTTTCTGATTATGTAGAATTTTTTTCAGCTGGTTTTCCAGACATTGTGGGGTATCATTAACTACTTCAAAAACGCCAAAATCAGGATTAAACTTAACTGGCTCTGCAAAGGTCTGCAAAAGAAGTTGTAATAAGAGAAACCTTTCATATAAAAATTCCTGTTTCTGCAGTAGGGAAGCACCTTACAGAATGCAAGATAGTATCATTAAACATTTTCCTTCTTCGTTCCATGGCTTTTGCTAGGGACTGCAATAGTAAATCTGCATGCTTGCCACTTTTCCTGCTCATTGTAAGGTTTTCCAATAAATTATTACCACAGCTCTCAACTATATCTAATTACAAACTATGTCACTCATTTCAACCCTAATTCACCTTCTTCCCATGCAAATATAGGCCCCAGTACAGCAAGTGCTTGCTCACGCACTTAACTCCCATTGTCTTTATTAACAGTTCTGCAAGAAGCTCACTTATAGGATCAGGTCCCCACTTCTCGGTTTATACCACAAATTATTGAATCCCATATCCAGTGAAGCTTCTTGCTCTACTTTTTTGGTGGGTGGATCATTCTGAGTGTTTGGCATATATAGTAAAGGCTTATGCCTTGTATTTAGATATAGTAGGTCAACAGCCTACCAAAAGTCAAATCCAAGAAACTTACCATATACTGCCAATTCAGTCAGGTACTGTGTAGTATATAGGATGGGCCAAATCCCACCTTTAGCTATGCATATGCAACTTTTGCCAACTCCAGGGGCTGTCTGAGAAATACCCAAAAGCAGGGTATGGTCATCATTAGTTTGTTGAGTGTTGTGGATACTAGATTTTCCACTGCCATTTTTCCTATAAACCCAAACTAATCATACCTTTCAATTTTTACATTTAGCAGAAATGTTGGGGGAAATTACAGATAGATCTAATCAAAAATCTTGGATGATGCCCAAAAACATTGTGAAATTGAGGTTCTGTAAAAGCAGAACATACAAATAGCCCACAATCAAATTGTAGGACAACAAACATTTTACATTAAAAAGAATTTCATAAAAATTAAAGGTGAAATCCTGGTCATCCACTCATTGGCAAAACTCCCTTTGGCTTCATACAGTAGGGACAGGATTTCACACAGAGTTTGTAAAATTGGTGTTTTACCTATATTGGAGAATAAGATTATTTTTTTTCAATTGGCATATTTTTCATTTCATTTAGCTTCTTGTTTTTTTATGAGAATGCATACCATAGGCCAGATTCTGTTCTCTGTTGCACCAGTTTAAATCCAAAGGAACCACGTTGAACTCCTTCCAATTTGTCAATATCTTTCTGGTAATGAGGTGCCCAGATCTGAACACAATATCTTAGGCTACAGCAGAACCATAGAAATGGTCTGTTACATTGCTTTCACATCATGTAATTCCTCTACCTATAGGCCCTGATTCAGCAAAGCATTTAAACACATGCCTAACTTCAAGCATGTGAGTAGTTTCCATAATGTCAGTAGGACCATTCACATGCTTAAAGTTAAGCATATGCTTAAAGCTTTATTGGGTCAGGACCATACTGTCCACAACTGTAGTGGTACGTTTCACAGCCATATCACTCTACAAAGGCACATCTAATGTTCTGTTCACCCATGAATCTCTTTTGACATTGTTATTTTCCAGGTTTCTTTGTGGCTTTGATTCTTTTTCTCCAGATATATTAGCCTGCATTTTAAAGAGGTTCTGTTGTTGTTTTGTATTGTCTCCAGAACTCCCCCCAACCTAATATCTGCAAATTTCTTATATATTTAACCTTAATTTGGGCATTTTTTGATTTTTGAGTGATTGTGCAACCTTAATACTGACTGAACATATTTTTTATTATTTCATTTCCTATTATTTTTAAAAAGAGGGTCATGGGGGAGAAAAAAACCCAAATTTCCCAAGCTTTGATGTGTTCTCCCTTGCAGAAAAATGCAAACGAGGCATAGAAATTCCATAATCTGGAACTATTTGAGTAGACATCACCGGATTATTTTAGTTCTATGGTATTTAAATTGAAAACTAACCAAGGACAACATTAATTTATCACTCATATCTACTTTTACTCAATCTCTAGTACTTGATTCGTAGGCTGGATTTTTCATTGTGCATTCTAATTAACTGAACAGAAAACATCTGGCAACGTTAATGTAGTGAAACAGATGCCAATGACAACTTTTTAAATATAAATTGTGTTGTCATTTTGGATGTTTGACAACAAATCATTTATAAGACATATACACTAATGGAATGAAAAAAGTAAGACTTCAAATAATGTGTATGAGACCAAATCAGCATCAAAGATGTAGTTTTCTTTCACCAGGCTTAGTATGTGCACACATACACACAAGCTAAAACTCTACCAGATAGAGAATATTATCAGCGCCTCAAATAGAAACACCCTTAGAACTGTTAAAACCTTTATGGGGAAGGAAGCATTTACGTCACTGCTTAAGAAAAAAACAATAAACATTTATTGTTATTATTATGATGATAATTTTATATCTGTGATAAAATATGCAGTAAATCCAGGACCCTCAAAAATGTTATGATAAAATTTGAAAGGCAAAAATCAACTTAGTTTGGCCTGGTGGCAAAACACCCCCTCCTGCTTTTGAAAGCCATAAGTGACAGCCGTATCCTAAACATCCAGTATGTGGGACATCAACTCAGTTTCACAAAAGTCACTAAGCCAAAAAAAAACAAAAACAGCTGTTTTCATATTGCTGTTTAGGAAAAAATTTAATAAACAAACAATCATACACAAACAGTTGAAAGCAAATAAACCTCTCAGATATCAAATGCAAACACAATAGCTGAATATGGTCTTGGCTGAAGAACAAACTGAATGCACAGTTCTAAGTTGTAAAGCCTTATAATTAATTGTACTGATGGCACTGTCCTTTATTCCTCCCAAAACAGCAACCATCACTGTACGCCCAGGACATCAGATGTATCCATCTCTATGGCCTCAGCTCTTACAGCTGTCAAAAATATTTAACTTCAGCTGAGGTTCCTAATATGTAACTATGCTCACCAAACCCCACCCAGTCTCATAGCCTAAACCCAAGAGAAAATGAATGTCAACCGCTCAGCATCTCTTAGGATCAGAATCTGAACAGGGAGAAAATGAACAGAGTAAGTCCTAATAAATCATACAATATCTTTTTGACTTTGCCAAAACTCTCTTAAGATGTATACTCTACATAAATGTCAATGAAAGTCCAAACCATTACAAGTGATTAAGCAGCTTTAGGAGTCCAGGGTGAAATCCTAGGTGAAGATAAGTCAATGGCAAAACTCCCACTAACTTCAGTGGGGCCAGGATTTCACTCCCAATGCTGAATAAGGAGCAAATCATGAGCAATTGGTAAAGATTTAATTAATGGAGAAGAAATTAGCTGTTTGTCAATCAGTCAATCTAGTGTCAGTAAGGAGAGAAATAAGGACAACTTCTTCTGATGATCTAGATCAGTTGTTCTCAAACTTTAGCAACCCGAGGACCTCCATTTTGATTTAAAAAATTTTGCAGCCCCCCCAAGCCTTCCCACTCAGCCCCAGGCTCTGCCCCCACTCCACCCCTTCCTCCAAGGCCCCACCCCACCTCTTCCTGCCCCCGTTCCACCCCTCCCTTTCCTCTTCCCCAGGTCTTTCTGCCCCCTGCCCCAAGCGTGCTCTGTCCCCACTCCTCCTCCTCCCTCCCAGCGCCTCCTACATGCCAGGGAACAGCTGTTCCCTGGCATGTAGGAGGCACTGGGAGGTAAGGGGAGGAGTTGATCAGTGGGGCCCGTGGACCCCCCTGGAGTACCCTCATGGACCCCCCAGAGTCTGTGGAACCCAGTTTGAGAAACAGTGGTCTAGATTACTTCTTGAAGGCTTTCATTTAGATTTAGTCCTAGGTTAGGACAGTTTCTGGCAACATAACCTAGGGTGCAGGGACTCAGTAGTGAAAAATCCACTTGGAGACAGGTTGTAGTGGTGCCAAGGCACATGCAAATTTCCTCTGTGCAGCCTGGAAATTATGGGGATCTACTGACCATGATATGGTGCTTCCAAAGAGGTTTAGAGTCTAAAAACAGGGAATACTCTAACTTTTGTCAGCCATCTGACTTGCTCTCTCCCACCCATCCACACTCTGATTTTGCTCCAGTAACATCAGTTTCAAATCACTGTACTCCTGATTTAAACTGGTATAAGTAAGAGGGCAATCAGACTCTGTAGCAGGGTGGTTACCCCACTCCTGCCTGGAAGGGTTTAAAACAGCCCTGGCAGAGGGCTGGGGCAAAGGGAAAAGCTACTGGGCTGATTGGGGAAGTAGCCACAGCTGGGCCATGCCCCAATCAGGCCCCCGTTGGCCTGTATAAGAAGGCTGGGAGCCAAGAGCTCAGCAGTCTCTCTCTGTATTCAGAAAAAGAAGAGTCTGGCTGCAGGGAGTAGAGACAGAGTACCTGCAGTGGAGCAGGGTTGAGGAAAGGCTGGGGAGCTCCAGCCTGGATAGCCCCAGGCTGCTGCCTAGTGGAAGGCCAAGTGGTACTGGGGGTTGCAGAGGGCTGCCTAGGCCAAGGACAAGGCAGCAAGTCCAAATCCTCCTTGGCAGTGATGAGTGGCCTATACTGCAATCTGCCCCAGGGTATTGTCAGGGGGCTAGATAGTGACTGGCAGTAGCCTGATACTGAAGCGAGGTGGGGTTAGTGGGTGGGGGTTCCCCTGGGAGGGGAGACCTAGTGTGTGTGTGGGTATTGCCAGGGGGCAGCACCCAGAGCAAAGGGCACTGGGGTCTTGGGAGGGACACGGGAGCTGAGAATGAGTCAGATCACTGGCCTGCAGAGGGCGCTCCAGAGGCTGGTGAGCTAATTCCCTGGATGACCAGTAGGAGGTGCCGCAGGGGTGAGTCTGCTCCTCTTACAGACCCATAGTGTCTATTTTCTGAAAGTGCAATTAGCCTAAATGTTATTTTATTTCTTTTGTTTAATTTATTTTCAGGATAATTTCAATGGGCCAAATTCTAGAGTCCTTCTTTACTCAGGCAAAACTCCCATGGAAGTTTTGCCTGCATAAAGATTCCAGATCCCTACCTAGATTGTGTGTCTAGGTATTTCTTCTGCAGCCATCACCATTATACCTGGGTGCCAATAAAACCATATAACAAAGTAATAATCAATCTGCAGGACTATATTTGTCTTCCTCTCCACACTACACCATTAATATCTCTGTGTGTGTTTGTGTGCACTGAAGAGAGAGGAAAATATATCTATTTTTAATACCATAGAAGTGTTGAAATATTTTTATCTCCAGAGAAGTAACATTGTCCATTCTTTAGGGCACTTATAGTGGAAAGACTTTTGAAAAGAAGCAGGTCTTAAAATCTGAAGTTGGTAAAATTCATGATCATCCTGATTTCTGCTGTAAGGGAATTCCACAGCCAAGGGCATGCCACCAAGAATGCCCACCTCCCTGTGAGGTTTCAAGCTGGGTATTGTCAGCTCCAGCATCCCTGATTAATGCAAATATTGTGGTAAGTCACAAAGAAAAGGACAGTCCCTTAGATAACCAGAACCCAGCCCACTGAATGCTTTGAAAAGGACTTTAAAAGGGATCTGGAATGCAATGGGAAGCCAGTGTGGCTTGCAGCGTGCAGGAGAAATGTGTTTCCATTCAGCTGTATTACTGTGTAGATGGGCCTGTATACAGTGAAGCAGATGTATCTATCTTGTGTCCTTAACTGTCATGCTTTGGTAAACTATATTCCTGGAGGTGACGAATGTATAGTTCACAGTGCCCAGATCCATATCCAACAAAGAAGGTGTAGCTACCTGGCCAACTGGAGATGGAAATATGCTTATTACAATATTTATGTTTTAAGTATTTTATAAAGGACCATTGCTCTTAAATTAGTCACTTTCTCAAATCACTGCACCTCAGACCAAAAGAAAAGTGTCCTTTTGGCTATTCTGTATAATTTTAGCTTTCAAAGGTTTTTTTTTTTTTTTTTTTCTGACAACTTCATTAAAGTATACATCATTTGGTGTCAGAGTGCACTGAATAATATAACCAAATTGTTTAAAGAATGTACTGTGAACTACAAGAGTATTGCTCTGCGCTATACAGAGTCACTAGTGCTATATTTTTACCATACACTGATGGTATATTCTAAATCAAAAGAGAGAGTGTCTCAAAGTAAATATATGCTGCCTCTGATTTGTTGCATCAAGTCACATGATATTTCTTCAGTTTAACTAGTTGCCTAAATACTAACAGACCTGGGTAATTATGTTTCTAGGCAACAGCTATATCAGCATAACAAAGTCAAAAAGACAGAATTTTCAGTGGAGTGCTTTGAACAGGAATGTTGCACTATCTGAGAGTCAATCTTCTGGAAGAGGAGGGAAGTTGGGAATATAAAATATTCAGGCTACAGTCAGTATTCCAGATAATAAAGGAACTTAATCCTGAAGAGAGAACCCCCTCAGCAGAAATCAAAGAGAAAATAAAGGTGATGAGACCACTATTAATAAAAAGGTCTAATAAATATTAGTTTACATTAAAATACTTCGGATAAATGTATAAGAGAGACTCTGTGGCATTGTTCCTCCAGAAACCCTCAGGGGTTACCTATGTAAAACAATACTTGCTCAGTCAGCATTGCCAATGTGAGTTGTCTTCTGTAGATTTCAGGGACTACTGCAAGTGCTCAGACCATGGAAGCATGGCTCAGGGTCTGTGCTGCCATGGAGGCAAGATGGTGGACTAAGCACTTTGGAAACATAGGGACTTCTGACAGACAGCCCGGCCCTGAACTAGGTGTCTTGAGATTTGTGCAGGGTAGGTCCAAGGACATCCATGGGTTTAGGGAAGCAGACTCCATCCCCACCATCCTTTGTGATGGAATGATCTGGAGGAAATTCAAATGGAAACTCAGTTTCCAAACAAACATGGGGTGGAGGGGGTATTCTTGTGATGAGGAAAATCTGACCCATTTAAGATGTAAAATTGCTACATCACAGAACAGTCCAGCTTTCTCAATAGATGGCCTAGGCTTAAAGAACATCAGGTTTAGGTTTGGATTCACACATACTAAAGCAGCTGGAGAGAGAACTCCCGTGTTCTTCTTACAGTGCCTTCACTGTTTAGTTGAGAGAGTTTCCCAGGAAACTTGCAGTGAGAGGTACTATACAGTATAAAGGGAGAGAGCTTCTGTGGGAAGACAGTATCATCACTGTGGGCCATACCCACACTCTGGTATATTCCTTTACATGCTCACAAATTTTATTTAAAAATCAAAACTGGTTTTTAGAATCCAATTCTACCATCTTCACCCAGGCAAAATTCCCACTGAAATCAAGGAAATTTACTTTCAGACAGAATCAATAATGGTGTATGTGGGGGGGAGGTGCATCTCTAAATTAAATCAGTGGAGATGCACCACTGCTGAATTGTTCTTTAGTCTCAATGACCCAAGAGATGAACTAGGACTAATATTGGCAAACTTGAATGCCTTAAATTAGACACCTAAATAAAAGTGGCCTGATTTTCAAAGGTATTTTAACATAAGCACTAAATATGTCTTCTTCACTTCTAATCTATAATATTTTGATGAACTGCAAGTTACATATATAGATTGACCTGAAGCAAGATAAATTATATCCCAAGAAGTCCAGATACTATGTTGTATTTTATAGATATTGGCAAAGCTTTACTGATGATAACATCTTAAGACATTAGATACTACCATTAAAATATAGAAGCCCTTCAAAAGAATTGGAAAGCCAACAGAACACTTTAATTTAAAAAACACAATACACGTTTCCAAGCCAGTTTGCTTTAGTACTAATCACAATAAAGTTTTTTCTTGGGTTTAGGAAGAAATTAATATAACATACTTACTGGAAGATTCAAGAATTCGTTAAAGTAGTTCACAAGCATATCATCTGTCGCTAAATAATCTTCCTATGGGAACATGAAAACACAAGACAATGTTTAAAGTAATCTATGTTGATGTGTATTTGTATATATTATAGTCTGTTATACTATGATTTGCCTTAAAGCAGATCAGAATTTTTGCACAAAAGTAGACTTTTCACTGTGTCATTGTATTGTTATTTATATTGATTGTACATGTAAGCAGAGTCAGACTGAGCTCTACTCTGACATCTGGTGGTAAATTGTGAAAAAGGATTTCAGGGGCTGATCTCATTTGCATGGGCACACCCACCCACCCCCCAGCATGAAGGGACTGCTTGCCCAAATAGTCACTTTGGCTGCTGTGGGACCCCCAGTCTCTTTGTTATCATGGCAGGAGTAATAAAGTGGTGTTATCCTGGTTATGTGAATCAAGGACAGTAGAACTGTACTTGGCATTTTATGATGGAGGGACTTGCCCTCAACTAAGTAGCACTCGCTAGGCAAGGGACATGGGTTCCAAAGCCCAGTGAACTAAGAGAGGCTGGGAACAGATATATGTACCTGGTAATGTGGGCCCCCTCTTCTGAGGGCCCTAAACACCATTTTGACCCCTCCTCTCTCTGCTGTGTAATAACAGAGCTAATTTCGACTCCATTAGTAGTCTTATTACATGCTGATTCTTAGATCTAAGCATTAGACTTACTTTGGGCGAGTGGTTCTGAGTGTGCCAGCACTGGGGCCCCCCTAGTAACACTGAAATCACTGAGAGCTGTGCTAAGTGTGGGGGGGAGACTGAAGACATATTGTTGAGTGGCTAGCAGGATGGCTAGTGGAGAGGAGAGGCACGGCTAGCAGGACAGCTGGTGGTGAAGACTGCAGCAAAACCCTGTGGAAAGGCATGGCAATTGGCCGTCGACCCAAGCAGCGGAGCATGTAAGATGCCACCATACCTCCCCCCACTTCCACCCAGGCTGGGAGGTAAACTCTGCAGATGAACTTCTGAACTCTGGGGCTGCACTAAGGACAGAAACTGTGGGAGGGGTGACTTTAGGGTTTCTGGACTTAAGACCCTGAGGGGAAAAGGACACTGCCAAACTTACTTGGTGGTGAGTCTTTTGCTCATGGTTCGTGTTATGAATCCTGTTTGTGGTGTACCCCAACATAATGCTGCATTGTTTCCCTCCTTTACTAAAAGGCTTTTGCTACACTCAGACTCTGTACTTGCAAGAGAGGAAGTATTGCCTATTTGAGGCACCTGGGGGGTGGTATGTAATTGTCCCAGGTCACTGGGAGGGGGCTTGAGCCGGTTTTGCATTGCGTTATTGAAACGGAACCCCTAGATACTGAAACCGGCCCTTGTTGCTGTCAAACAGTGATGTGCTCAATACTATACAAAACATACAAAGACAGTTCATGTGCCAAAGAACGTATAGATAAAACACTTGTAAACCTAAAAGCTAGTAAAAGTAGGAAATTTGCAAATTTACTTCTGAAAAAAATTGATCTGCAAGTAGCCTATATATTCCTGACTTATTCCACACCCTCCCACCCATCTGCACCAGGGAAAGAGGAATGTAGCTGCTTCCATCCCCCAACTGATACCCACAATGGGGTAGCCACCAAAGGTGAATAAGAGGGTGCTAATGAGATCTGAATTTGGCCTGCTATATCAAGCAGTAGTATGCCATAGTTGGGGCCATCCCAAACTGGGAATTTCCCCCGTCTTAACTGCTGAAATCAATGGCAAAACTCCCACTCATGTCAATGGGCAAAGGAACAAACCAGCATAGAATATATTCTCTGTTGGCTTTTTAAAAATATGTCAGCTTCATGATAGAGAATCCTGTCTAGTTTTTAATAATGTCAATTATTAATGGGTCAAATACCTTGAGATAACCTGCGACAATACAGAAATAAGCCCCCTCCAACCACACACCCCTACTTGTCAACTATACCACATACTGGAACTCATACGGGGTATATCCTTGAACAACTACAACCCATAGTCAATGGGTACCCCATCCTGAAAGAAATTGTTCCTGAGCCCCCTCTTCTGGCCCAAGCAACCCCCCAACCTCTCCAGGCTCATCAGCAGAAGCAAGCTCCCCACAGACCAGGACACCAACTCAAAGCGGCACCAAACCCTACCAGAAAAACAGATGCAAAACTTGCAGACAAAACTCCACTGCTACAATGATCAACACGCCTCCAACACACCTCTCAAGATTCCTGGGTACTACCCATGCCTATTACAACACGTGTTGTACCTCATCCAGTGCACTAAATGCCCCAATAGCAACTATGTGGATGAAACCAGACACTCACTGTGCTCACGAATGAACTCACACAGGAAAATGAAAAAGAACATATCACCTGTGGGTGAACACTTCTGACAAAGTGATGGCTCTATAGCTGATCTATTAGTCCTCATCCTCAAAGGAAACCTGCACAACACTTTCAAAAGACAAGCCTGGGAGCTTAAATTCATAACTTCGTTAGACCAAAAATCATGATCTTAATGAAGACTCTAGATTTATGGTTTATTACAACAATCTGTAACTCACTTTTTGTTTTAGGACTGCAGGGGTATTAATGGGCCACTTCACCTTGAATGGTCCCTTAGAATATGTGCTATTTATGTTAAACTATCCATTCAATCTTGTATTCAGCTGTGATACTCTGAGTACCTTTCCCAGACCTGAAGAAGAGCTCTGTGTAGCTCAAAAGCTTTGTCTCTCTCACCAAAAGAAGTCAGTCCAATAAAAGATATTACCTCACGCACCTTGTCTCTCTAATATCCTGGGGTTGACACAGCTTCAACAACACTGCATACAATTTCTCAAACACTTTATTATTTCTGAGCATAAAAACTGTCTGTAGTCTAACTCTATCTATTGGCACTGTTAAAGTTCTTAAGAAGGCAAATCCTGACGCTTCCTCCATGGTGATTAAGTGCAACTATGCACATGGGGGACAGTATTTGATGGGGCATATAGGGCTTCCTGTGTACCAGCACTTAGGACCTGGGAGAGGCATGGAAGGGGAAGGGCAAAGATACAGTGAAACCTTGCAATAACGCGCCCCGCAATAATGCAAAATTGCATATAACACGATCATAAGTTGGCACCCCTTTAAGGCCGTAATACTGTACTGTTGCGTTTTGCTGGAATACTGTACTTTTTTTAACTACATTTATAAATAAACCACGTTCTTCCAGTCTTATAGGATAAAGTGACTTGTGGCCATTGCAGGCCCATTGCACTTAGTTCTCGGGTTGTACACGTATATGGTGTTTGCCTATGAACTTGTTATTAATTTCCTATATTTTTAAAAATATTTTACCGTTATGGATACGCCAGTTCGCATATGCAAGTCGTTTTCTGCCCAAGAGAAGTTGTACGCCCTGGATCAACTAAAGAAGGGCAAACAAACAACTCAGCTTGCTAGAGATCTAGGAATTAGCGAGTTCACTCTGCAAGGGTGGAAAAAAGAAGAAGAAAAGCTCCGTAGCCTACCCTGCATTCTTGAAGAGGAAACTGATTTACAGTGTAAAAAGGTCAAGTTTGCTAATGACGAAAGCCTAGATTCAGCCTTGTATCAATGGTTTGTCCAGGCTCGCTCAGAAGGGGTTCCTATTTCTGGCCCTATTCTGAAAGCTCAGGCAGAGAAATTTGATCACCTTATCAATGGAAATGAATCCAAATTTAAGGCGAGTAGCAGCTGGCTGGACAGATTCAAGAAAAGGCAGCCTATACGCCAAGTTCTTGTGTCTGGGGAAATCAGCTCAGCTGATAAAGAGGCTGTCGATTCCTACCCAATTGAGCTTAAAAAGTTGCTGGAGGAAGGTTGCTACACAGCCGATCAAGTTTACAACTGCGACGAGACTGATTTATGCTTTAAAATGTTACCAGATTACACCCTCGCAACCAAGACTGATAGTCACAAACGAGAAGGCTTTAAGCAGAGGAAGGACCGAGTCACTCTCTTGTTTTGCATCAACAAGTCTGGCAGCCACAAAGTCAGACCTCTGATGATCGGAAAAGCAAGGTCTCCCAGATGTTTTCATCATGTTAATATGAAGGCCCTTCCCTTTGAATACACCAACAGCAAGAATGCATGGATGAATAGCTCCATATTTAAAGACTGGTTCCATAAAACTTTTGTGCCAGCCGTTCGGGCTCATTTGCAAAAACTCAAGCAGGAGGAAAAAGCTCTCCTCCTGCTGGATAATTGCCTTGCCCACCCCCCAGCGGAAAATCTTGTCAGTCGTGATGGCAAGATTAAAGTCTCTTATTTCCCGAAGAACACTACGTCAGAAATCCAGCCACTGGACCAAGGCATCATATCGGTATTTAAGCAAAACTATCGTCGCAAAATGATCAAGCGGATGGTAGCGGATAACAACTCCTCTGTCGACACATCACTGACATCACTCAACTTGAAAGAAGTCTGTCACCTCGGCGGGAAAGCCTGGGATGCTATCTCCGCATGTTGCATTGAACGATGCTGGATAAAGGGTCTTGGTCCAGCTTTTCCATCATCTACACACAATGATGGTAATGATGACGAGCCTGAATTTACAAGATTCATTGAAGATGACGTATGTTTAGCCAAAGAAGCTAACGTCATCATGATATCCGCAACTGGTTTTCAGCAGATGACATCTGCCCCATATATGAACACATATCAGATGATGGAATTGTTGCAAATGTCAGCGGGAAGAATGAAGCTGCACCACCAGAGCCCGAAACCAGTGGCGATAATGATGACGACGATGATGGCACCTCAACTCCCCCACCAAAAGTGTCTGAGGCAGTAAAGCACCTAGAAGCCAGTTTGAGGTGGCTGGAAACTCAAGATGTGGACAGTGTCAAAATCCTCCAACTCAGAAGCATACTTGACTTTGCTAGAAGCCAACAGTTTGCGGCAAATAAACAGACCACACTAGATAGCTTTCTTAAGAAGTGATGAAATTTAAAATTATGGAGTCATGCAGCCAGATTGACTTTGCACTCTGCGCAATGATTAGTATAGTCGATTTAACATGTTTCTTTCATGTACATGTAATTAAATTACTACTTTTGTGTTTAAAACATGCTGGGATAACCGTTGGTTTTTTTACAAGACTTAAACTGACAGGCTTGAAATGGTAAACTTTCGTAACCCAGCTATAAAGTGACCCCGCATTTATCACGATCGAATTTTTTTGGACCCCAATTATCGCGTTATAGCATGGTATCACTGTATTTGAACTAAGCATTAAACAGGAGAATTTGGATCAAAGGGTTTGATCCAAAGCATAGTGAAGTCAGTGGAAAGACTCCCATTGACTTCAATAAGCTTTGAACCAGGTTCTTAGGCCCCAGTTTGGCAAAGCACTTAAGCATGTGCTTAACTTGAAGACAATGAAAAGCACATGCTTTAAATAAACATACGCTTAAGATCTCTCCTGAATCAAGGCATAAGGGCCTGATCTAGTGCCCAATGAAATTAGTGAAAGACGCCCATTTACTTCAATGGACATTGGATTGAGCCCTCCGTGCATAAGGACTTCCTTATTTATGTGAAAAGTTTTGTTAGAAACAGGTTGTGCATGTATAAAAAGTATCTATATTTCACATTTGCTGGGCATAAGTAATACATCATTAGATTTGAAATGGATAAAGACTAGTTTGATGATGATTAGATACAATAATATATAGTGTAAATACTTCTCTCATCTAAGTGAATTATTTGAAACAAAGTATTACTCACTGATTTAGAAGTCCTATGAAAATATACAGGTACATGTGTTTTTTATTTGCCAGGAATATGTTCTTTAAAGTCTTATATAGCAGCAAGAAATATAAACGAAGTGGGTCATTAATCCATACTACACTGTTAACGCAAGCTTTGCTACTTATTGCACTTATCTGCAAGTTTTTTAAAGAATATGAAAAAACAATAAAACTTTCCTATGGGCCTTTTATTTCAGCAACCAGTCTTATTTTCATTTCAAAATAATGTTTACACACTTACTATTTGCCTATTAGAGTCCATATAATTTTATATACAAAAAAACATTTTAGATGTTTGTGGCAATAGGCATTTTCTTTTAATTCGTTCCCTGATGTGTTCTATGGTGTACAATCCAAGTTATAATTATTAAAAGCAGCTCATGATTCCAATAGGCAGTCTGGATGAACTACAAATGGCTTGAATTTCCAGTGCTTATGCAGGCAAAACTTATTGAAGTAATTGGGAATTTTGCCTGCATACAGTATACAGGTATCAAGGGTCCTATTACTGTCAGTCTTAAAGCAGTGAAGGGATGATCATTTTGTCAGTAGTATCCTGTAAAAATGCTGTTTACATTTTCTCAGGAAACATATCCCATGACACTGTATCTATTCTATATACTAGCTTTCTCCATATCACTACCGTGAGTGTTCTAACACAGATACAGAATGATGTTTTAAGATACCCAAGGAGGATCTGAACACAGATAGACTTGGTAAGACAATAGAACAGTACATTTAATGCTGCTTTTACTGAAATAAAAAGTGCTCATAGATAAAAATCCAGTGCTCACTTTAAATGTCAAAGCCTTAAAGTGATGATAGAAACCCTGATCCTGCGCTGAATTCTGTATAGTGGATCCATGCACCTACTTGAGTTCCACTGAAGTCAAGGGGTCTGCCCACATGGAGTAGATTGTAGAATCAGAGCCTAACCCAATGTAAACTTTTGGTTTAGCTAGGTTATTAATATGTTATTATACATATTTTTGTTTATTCCTAAATGAAATTAACCTGGATTTCAATATATATTATTTATATTAGAGTAGCACCTAAGGGGTCTCCATCAGAGATAGAACTAAATATGTTTTTAAAACATGCATACTGCATAGGCATTCAAACAGGGAAAGGGATGTCATTTGGTATGAAACAATAAGCAGAGAACAGATGAATCAGCTCTCAAAATGGTAAGAAAAATGTATCTGTAGAACATATCAATTGGACCTTCCATCTATTTTCTTCCTTCCTTCCTCTACCATTGTGCTTTTCTTTATCTTTGCAATCTTATTCCCTTTAAATTTCTGTTTCACTTTTTCTAACACTGCAGCATTTTTTTTCTTAATCAAATGAAACACTGAGAAACTTTTTTTTTTTTTTAAAGAAACATTGTCAGAAGTAGCAGTATTCCTGCTGGGAAAAACATGTCAATGCTCAGCTACTACAATGGAAGAAATAAGAAACCATATAGTAGTAGACCTGCTATTTTCTCTGTAGTCCCAAAACAGAAAAATAATTATTGGTCCTTTCAAAGTTTACTTACAAATGCATCTTCTGTTATATCTGGAGGCTCTGAAACACAGATATAAAATACTACTTGTTATTCATCCAACACATTTCCATTTATGTTTGTTGAGGTCAATTTGACTGCACACATAATTTAGAGATTACTCTGAAAAATTAAATAAGTGATGGGACTCTACTAATTCCCTTGGTTTTCTGAAATAAAATAACCTGATCTGAGGAAATACAGCATTTCCTTAGAGTTTGTTTTATTGCCAACCCCAAGCATTTAAAAATCATGAATCAGATCTCAAAAAAATTATGGGATTATCTTAAATATCATGAGATCTTTTTTGAAAAATCATATATTGGGGATATTTGTCTTCTGCTTTTGAGCCTTTATGGTGCACTTGGGTCACATTTTCCAGCTTTACTCTGAAATCATGAAGACTAAAAACTTGCTCTTTTGATAAAGAAAGTTGAGATTCCCATGTAATTCCATGACTCAAGAAGCTGGGGCTAAACACACTAGATATTGTGAAACTCATGATAAAATCATGAGAACAGGCAACACAGGAAATGTTCCCAGGTGAAACAGATATGCTCCAAGTCTCAGCCACTTGAGAAACAGCTTCCCTTCTTTGGGATGCATATGAGGGAAGTGTTTATGATCTTTCATTCTTAGGACTGAAGAATTTTGCTGTATGAATTTCAAGGATATAATTTAAATCTCCCTCCTGGGAGTTGTCATCCCCATAGCCTGAGACATAGCCCTAAGTGGTTACTGCCCCTTTGTCCTGTTGGGAAAGCTTTACATACCAGTGGTCAGCCTCTTCTCCCTCATGTTGGAACTTTTTGTGCAGAGACTGAGTCCCCCGTTGTGTTAATGCTGCATTGTCCCTGGGACAGCCAGGAAATCCGTGCTCGGGGACCTGGAAAGAGGCTCAGCAGAACCTTGGCTCAGGGCACACAGGCTGCAGCAACCTGGCCTGGCTTTCTTGTGTGGTTCACAGCAAGTCTGGGTTGCTATGGAATTACAGACAATGCATGGAAAGAACATGAGCCATTAGCAAATACTTTTCCTCCTCTCTGAGCGTGACTCATCGAAACAAACTCACCAATTGGACAGGCTGGTGAGATTATCACTGTTCATCTCCAGGGGAGATATTATTTACTGATATGAGGTGGGCACAGGCAGGAAAAAAGATTAGATCAAACAAACTTCCCTAAACCAAACCTAAACAGCTCTCTTCCCAAGAGGATTCTGTTTTTCCCTGGAGGTACCACGCTCTCTCTTGCTTGTCTTGATTCAAGGGGCTGAGTATTATATGCACAGAGCCACTGGAAATCCCAGGCACTGTCTGCAATTCCCAATACACACCAGCAGAAAGGGGAAGCGGGGAGGGGTTGTGTCACTGAGTTTGAGGTGACATCCAGGGTGTTTCTTTAACAAGTACAGCAGACTCCATTGTGATGTTTTAGCTGCTGCCCTTGTGACAGCCTTCCCCTGTGAGCTTTGTAGCTGCTGATGCTCGCAGGGCCCTGACTCAGCAGGAACATAAAGATAGCTGCATTTTCCCATATTCAGGGAGGCACTATAAATAACCTGGGTGGGCAGGGAAGAGACTAAGGGAGGCAGAAGAGGGGGTGATCCTGGTCTAAGGATGTTAGTTTTTTCCTTCCCTGAGGAGAGCACTCTGGGAAAAGAAAGGAAACAGCCTTCCTTTTGAAATAGATACCAGAAATCTTTTCTTATACCTACAACAAAACAAGTAGCCAATCCCTATAGACTATATCATTAACGTGAATAATTGGTTATCTTTTTCTTGTGCCTGAAATTATTGACATGGTGGTGACTTGAAGCCTGGTAGAAAGAGAGAACTGTTATAATCCAACTGATCAAAAAAGCTTTACATGTACAAAACAGCCAACTTAGCCTAAGATGTTTTGTTAGTAAAGAAATATCCAGCTAGGCTGAGATTTTCAAAGGGGCCTAAGGGAGTTAGGCACCCAGTTCCCAGTGAAATCAGTGGAATTTGGGCCACCCAACTCCCTTTGGCTCCTTTTAAAATCTCAGCCTGGAAATTTTAAATCAAACAAAACACATTTAAGGCTATTTGGTGTTCTCTCCTCAGTTCAAACATCCTTTGTGTAGGTACATTTACCTTAGGTGGGGTACCAAGTCAGCCTTAGTTTTTTTTATAAGGTGGAAGGGATAGCTCAGTGGTTAGAGCATTGGCCTGCTAAAGCCAGGGTTAGGAGTTCAATCCTTGAGGGGGCCACTTAGGGATCTGGGGCAAAATCAGTACTTGGTCCTGCTAGTAAAGGCAAGGAGTTGGACTTGATGACCAATGTCTCTTCCAGTTCTAGGAGATAGGATATCTCCATTTATTTATTTTATAACACAGTTGTTTTCAAAGACATTATTTCTCAAGCTGAACTGGGTGTTTTTTTCCAAATATAAAATACGTTTATTGGATATTATTACTCTCCAACTGGAAGTTCCTTCCCAGAGTAAGTAATGTTCTGAAAACTAGCCAGAGAAATCCTGCTGGTATGACTGCTGTTGAGTGAGAATGCTGCTGAAATCTGAACTGTGATAATAAAGCATTATAAATGAGACTGGTTTAGTGCTGGAAGGAAAATGTTAGAAATTCTCCAAATTAAGTGGAAATTACAGCCAGCCAGGTAATTAAAATACTAATACATCCAACTGTCTAGATGAGAAACTGTTAGCTGTAACTGGTGTTCATTTAAAGTACTACCCTCTATTTAAGCAATAAGGCATAGACTGTACAGCAGTGCTGAATAATATAGCTGAGGTGTGCAGTGAAAACAAAGGTAAAGCCAAGTGCTTCTCATACATGGAGAACTGTATTATTAAAACAAGTGTAATGCAAAATGTAAATAATTTCAATCCTCTCAAATTAAGTGGCTTATAGATAATTACAGTATTGGTATAGTCAGTATTCTAGCAACTGATTAAAAAGTGTTTAATTACTTGCAAGTGGAGTTCCATGTAGGTAGTTTATAAGGAATGCAGACCAAAGGTTAATGCTGAAAAATGCACATCTGAATGCATCATTCACACCTGCTACACAATTTGGCATTTTTATTGTAATTATAAAATAACTTAAAAAAAAACATTTTAAATATTTAAAGTATTTTTTTTTAATTCTCCCACACAGTTCTTTGGAAGAGAGAAAATAGCAGCAATAATTTAACATAATATAATTTAAATACTTTTATATTTTAAATAATATAATTTTAATTCTTTCTAACTGACCGCATTACACTGCATTGAATAAACATTGTAATGACAACTAATAAAATAATTTTAAATATGTTAAATCAATTATTAAAATAGTATACCAGTCTCTCTTTCCTGCTCTCTAGGTTTCTCTAGGCTTCTGATAGCCCCTTATCTGCAGCCAGTTGCTTATTTTTAATTAAATAATAATAATAATAATAATAAATGGAAACTGGTTAATGTACCCTTTTTGAAAATAAAAAGTGAAAGCTACAAATCAACTCCATTGTGAGTGAAGTACCTTAAAAATGCAGCCATGTGATTCCATTCTGATCACTTGGATCCTCTAATAAGCTCACTCAACAGAAAATAACTTATTTCTCATACATATTTCTCATATTCTCAATGGATGAAATTCATTCTGGCATAAGGCACCTCAAAGCCCTCCAGAATATTGAAGTCCCACAATGGGACTAGGAAGTAGAGTTGCAGGGGACTTTCCATTTTCTGCATATCTTGGAAGGGGACTCAAGACCAACTCTGAATAAGCTTGTGTGTATTATTAGGAATAATAATAATTATGACTATTTGGGATTTTAGTAATGTTTGAAAGCCCTAATCAAGATCAGGACTTCATTGTATTCATCACTAAAAAAAAAAAAAAACACATAAGAAGACACAGACCCCGCCCTAAAGATCATCCATTCTGGAACTCAATTTCAGCTGCTTGTCTGGTTTTTCCTTCACGATCTCATCTCACTGCTAAATAGTTCTATTTGCAAAAGCTCAGTCTTGACTATCATCTGTGGCCTAATTTCCAACTGCTCCTCCTGTTTCTTAATTTGCAAGGCCTAAATAAGTTGCTTTTTCTTCAGAAACTGGTATCATATCTCTCAATCACATCCCACAGATGGTCAATTTCTCCACTGGGATTGGAGTCAACTTTCACACACAAAATAAAAGTTGCAAGAAAAAAAATCCTTTCCTGTGCACCTTGAGTTTAGACTGTCAGGATTTTGAACTCTTTTAGTAATGTGTGTGTCCTACCACTCACTATCAGTTTGTCATGGGCTCCTCTGAATTTGTTGCCACCACCATTCTCCCTAACCTGGGACTAGACATCCACACTTATATGAAATGCAAAAGCCCACAAAGGACCCCAGTTAACTTAGTGTTTATAGCATCTCTTTGGTTGATGGAACATTACAAAGAAGAATTTATGAAGTCACTTATCCTACTGTATACAGTCTTTATTTACAGAACAAAAATGTATGTAGGTTAAATATGCCAAAGGTCAGAACCAAATCCCAATAAAAAAACAACTAGATCAATCAATGAAAACCAAAACAAAAGAATCCTTCCTGTCCAATAGAACTGTAATTCTGATGCCACCAATTCCATGCATTCTGAAGTCATCACATACTACTGTCTTCCCATCACTATAGCATCCAATGCTTTCTTTGTTGCTAAGTGCCTAGATTGTCACTGTTATATTTATATCTATTTTGATTTGGAAAAAATATATACAATTTTGGTGACTTTTGCCATTTGTGGCATCTGGATTATTCCATTAAATACAGTGTTTGCTTGATTTCCTTTTTCTGCCATAAATCTATAGGTAATATACTTTAAAATACTGTCTAGATGCCTATCCCAGCACAAACATAATCAATATTCCCTCTTCTCTTCCCTTTTTTCTTCCACTTTCTCTCTCCTCCTTTCCCCTTTGTTCTGTGGTATATTTTGCTATATAAGCCTTAAGTCTATAAGTTTATAAGCCTTTTCCTTGTACTGCACCTTTAAAGCTCTAAGGACTCTTTTGTCTCATATTTCGGTTGCAGTTGAATACAGGTCATCAGAAGACACACACTGTGCTCTCTCTCATGGAGAATTTGCTTTTATTTCCTCTTGCTCTCTTAATCTAGGAAGGTACTAAAGATCATTCTGATGGAATGTATCTTTTTGGGGTTTGTGTATGGAGAAACTTAACACTTCCTCCCCATCTCCTTTCTCACGCCTTCTCCTTTTCTATTGCCTGTGGAAAGACCATCGGAGGGTGGAATTATGACATAAGAAGTAGCTCCTACTCTTTTTCCCATTTCTTTTCTCCTTTCCTATCTCTCTCCTTCCCCCAGTATTAATTGTCATTTTGAGTGTTATGATGATTAAATATTTAGAGCGTAAATCTAAAGAGTGTTTGATAAGCATAGGTTAGATATGGTCTGACACCTGTTAAACAAGATAAGCACAATAAGAGATATAGAACAGGAAGGGAAGGTAGTGGAGAGGTTATTGGGGAGAAGGTGATAGGAGGAATAACTGGAGGAAGTAGGTCTTAAGAAGGGATTTGAAGGGGGAAAGACAGGATGCCCAGCAGAAAAGTGATAGGAGGCTGCTCCAGCCAGAGGGGCAGCATGATATAAGGCACAAATCCAAGAGACAAAAGGAGGAGTAAAGCAGGAGGACTTGGGAGGAACGTAGAACTTGAGTCGGGGGAGTAGGAGGATGTGTAATAAAAATATAGGTGGAGGTGTGATTAAACTGCTTCAAAGGTAAGTAGGTTGAGGTAACACCTCCTCTCCCCATCATCATCCCTTCCGACATCCCCCTCCATCACTGTTGCCCTAGGAAGAGCTATTCTTGAGTGGTGGATTTGTAATAACCTCCCACCCCCTTGTCTTTCTTTTCTATCCTTCCTCTTATCTTCTTCTTCTTCCAGAAGTTTAAAAAAAATTGGTATCTGGACAGCTACAGGAAAAGGTGATTCAAAATACCCCACTCTTATCCAGATCAGATTAGAACTGTAAAAGTAGTTCATTGCACATAGAAACAGGTCTACAGAATACACTGACTTGATGTGTGAGCATGTCTCCCTCTAGTGGCTAGTCTCAGTGAAGATAAGAGCTGGTTCTTGGGTTATTCTGTTAGCTCAAATGAAATCTGGTTGTACTTTTGGTGTTAAAGCAAGTTTGGTCCTGCTGGAGATCATGGTGTCCATATGTAGGCTGCCAAAATTCATAATACCTGTAGGAGAGGATTTTCAAAAGCACTAAGTGACTGAGGAACACAAGTCCCATTGAAACAAGTGAATATTTATGTATGATATTATACAGGTAAAGAACACTTACCTTACAGAAACTGTGGTTCTTTGAGCTGTATTGTCCATATGGATTCCATGTGCCCCATGTGCCAACCTATGAGATTGGATTCTTTTGGCCAACAGTGTTCACTGGGGCTACACCTACACTCTAAATGTCATCAGATCCCCCTCCCATCCCAGGGCATAAAAGGCACAGCAGGCCCAACTGTTCCTCTGTTAAGAACATAAGAACAGCCATACTGGGTCAGATCAAAGGTCCATCTAGTCCAGTATCCTGTCTTCTGACAGTAGCCAACGCTAGGTGCCCCAGAGGGAATGAACAGAACAGGTAATCATCAAGTAATCCATCCCCTGTCGCCCATTCCCAGTTTCTGGCAAACAGAGGCTAGGGACACCATCCCTGCCCATCCTGGCTAATAGTCATTTGTGGATTTATCCTCCATGAATTTATCTAGTTCTTTTTTTAACCCTTTTATTGTCTTGGCCAGGTGATTTAGGACTCTTGTAGGGGGGAAAGAGGGAGGACAATACATCTCGAAGCATCACAGTTACTGTAAGGTAAGTAACTGTTCTTTCTTCTTTGAGTGACTGTCCACATGTATTCCACACTGGAAACTAGCAATCAGGAATTCAGAAAATATTTGAATGTCTCTGAATTTGCATTTTTAACTGAAAAAGAATTTTAGTTGAAAAATTTCAGTTCACTCTACCCTATGTTCTTGAGGAAGTTTCTCCATAAACTGCAATACCCTGTCCCATTTCGGGTAATCGTACTTTGACAAGAGCACCTGATAATTTGCGATGTGCATCTGCAGACTTGATAAGTAATTTTTCTTGCCAAATAAATCTATTTTTTTTATCCTGGTCTCTTTGAGTCATTTTTGGGGGTGCATGCTGTCTGGACCTTTCATACATTGCCACCACTTCCAGAGACTCAGGAACAGGGTGCTGGTAAAAATATTCAAACCCATTTGAAGGGATTGAAACCACCAACCTTGCCTTTTTAGACATAGGTGCTACTGATGCTGGTGTCTGCCATAACGTTTTTATTGGTTTCAACAGTCCTTCATTAATTGGCACAGCAAGATTTCCTGGCATGGAGGACTGCAGAATGTCCAGTAGCTTGTGCAATTTTTCCTGAACTACCTCCACAGGGATTTCTAATGTGTCTGCCATGTCACCCAGACATTCCTGAATTGTTTTGAACTCCTCTGGCTGAGTGGAAATGGAGGGCACTATTACCTTTTCTGGTGAGGCAGAAGAGATCACCGCTGGAACTGAGTGCTCTTTTGTCCACAAGTAACCTTCCTCACATTCCTGTTCCTTCTGGAATATAGTGTGAGTCTATGTTTGATATCTCTCTTCAACAAAGTTTTATGGGGAGGGAGATTAACTCTGGGCAGTGGTAGAAAGATAGGTTTCTTCTTCTGTTTCATACCCCAAGAGGCATAGTGGGGTCAAGATTGCTGAGGTAAGAGACTGGGGGCCAGTGTGGTGGATACCAAGGTGACTGTTCTACCTGAGATCCCATAGGTCTCTGCCTACAGTCACAATAGCTAGATTCCCTTTCAGACCAATAGGGGTCATACGAATGAAAATTAGGTGAGTGAGTGGGGACTCCTCCCTATTGTGCTCTGAAGGGGAGGAAGAAAATGAGTATTTCTCCTCTAATAGTGGGGTTACCTTAATATCTGGAATTCTAGGGTGAATTTGAGTGTCCTATACCAGTATAACTGAAGAGCTGACTGGTACCATAACAGTTTTGGTAGTCAGTACCAAAGTACAGGTTAATCTTAGCTGAAGATAGTAGTGATTCAGGCTGTGCTATCATCATAAGATTGCTTGGTACCAAAAGTAACGTAGGTGCTGAGAAAGTTGGTGCTGGGAGCAGCTGCACCACAGATGTTGTCACTGGAGTTGTTGTCACTGGAGTCATGAGCATATGGGTCACAGGCACCAATGTCAGTACTGACAGATTGGTACCAGGTAAAGTGTGAACTGCTGCCTGGGTGTCAGAGAGACCAATTTGGGGCCATTATCTGCCCTTTTACTGAGTAGTCTGGGACCAATGACTCCTTTTACTAGGGCTGAGGGAGGGTGACCTTGGTTTGTGCTCGCTGTGGGAAAGATATTCCTTCCGACCCCTTTCAGACCACTGGGTGGAGGAGAATTTAGCTGCTCTGCCAGTCTCAGTGGATGATAGTTTTGATGTCTTAGAAGAGTGCGCCTGGGAGCTCAGAACTGAGCTGCAGCTCACAGGAACATTAACTTAGAACTTACAGCATGTTCGGGGCCAGTAGACTGTTTTGCCTCCAGTTCTGAGGAACTCTCATTAAGCACACCAGGAGAAAAAGAAATTAAGCAGACCTTTCTCTCCTTCTGTGTTCTCTTGGAGAAGAAGTGACAGATTGAGCATTATGAGGGATATGTTCTTCTTCAAGACAAAAAAGACACTTCAAGTGCCTGTCATTAAGCAGACTAGCTGCAACACAAAAGGGGCAAGTTTTGAACTCCTGGGACCTTGTTTCAGCCATAGCAGCTAAATCCCAGGACTGAGGAAATCTCTCACACTAATACAAGTGATATATACAAACACACACACACACACACACACACATATATATATATATACATACAGACAACAAGTGTAACAAGAAGGAAAAAAACCTACATTGATTATACTATACTATCCCTCCACTATACTAACTCTACTAATATTGCTAACTGTATATGTACAAATTTAGTAAAATCATACAGTGCACAGAGAAGCAGACACTGCAGGGTTCTGTCTCACAGCCACAGATGGTAAGAAGAAACTGAAGGATGGTTGGGCCTGCTCTGCCCTGTATAACCTTGGGTGGGGGAGGCACACAAGGGCATCCATGGCACAGGCACTATCTCTACAGATACTGCTATGTACCAGAAGTGGAATACATGTGGACAGTCATTCAAATAACTGAACTACAAGAATATCAAGGGGTTTTGGTGACCTTAAAACTAGAAGAGTGAAGTTTGTGTAGTTTGCAATTGCATAACAAATGGGTATAGCCATAACCACATATTTCTTGTGTTGTTTTACAAATCTGAAAGAAATTACAAGTTTGTGTGACAAGTCATAAAGACAAATGCACAAAAGGCCCAGACCTGCAATCATTCTGTGCATGGAACTCTCATCAAAGTCAGTGAGAGTTTTGCCTATGGACAGAAGGGATCTGGTTTTAAAAAGCTGTACTATTAGTAAAGGAGGTACAGGGGAACATGAAAAAGAGCTTTAATGAGTTAATAAAAAGCAAAAGGATAGCAAAGAAAGTGCAAGTTACCTACTTAACAGAGAAAGAGAACCAATATCCAAAAATAAAGGCAAGGCTAAGATACATAACTATTTTGCTTTAGTCTTGATTAAAAAGGATAATGTAGCTTTAACAAAATATCTAATCCAGTAAAAACTAATAAAGAAAGAGGGGGGTCACAAGACAGATTCAGGATGAAATAATTTCAATAACAGTTCAAGAATTCTTAGCTAACTGGAATAACAGAATGAGTATCAGAAGCACAGGCCATTATGGTGAAGAACTCCTGGATGAGGTCTGTTATGATAAGTGGGCCTATAAATTTACTCTAATTGTGAGCCCAACTATAACTAGTATGTAAAGGTTCCAAAAATGTTACAATAAACTGTAATAACAAATGTTGATTGGAAAGGGTATGAAAATTAGACAGACTGAATTAGCTTAATCAAAAAGAGCTGCCAGCATGGTTCAAGGACTATGTTAAAATCATGCTTGGTAAAAATAGGATGTGGAATCAGAAATTAATCAATCAAAATTGGTATGTTGGATAGTAGGCCTAAATGTTGGACAAAATAAGGAGAGAATGGGCTATTCCACCTATCACTCCTTTTTTGGATCCTTAAAGAAAGAGACTTGTAGGGAAAATAGAAAAGAACAGATGCACACTACAGAAGTAAGCTTCACCTTTATGGCTACCACCTCCACAATCTCCTGGGACCCCAGGCCTTTGTCATCCTAATCCTTAGAGATGTTCTGATCAGACCAGACCAGAGGGAGAGACCCAGAAAACATCACCACCTCTACTGACCTGAAACCCTAGCGCCACCTGGGATAAAATGGGATTTAACAACAGCTCCAGCCAGAGGCGCCAACTCCCACGGGGGGAAATTGGTGGGTGCTCTGCACCCACCGGCAGCTCCCTGCCTCGCCCCCCCGCTCCAGCCCATCTCAACTCACTTCTTTTTTCCTCAGACAAACTCTCTCCAGCTAAAGGGAAAAAAGAATGAAAGAACAGATGGAGGCTGCTGGTGTGAGCTTCACCATCATGGCTGCCATCCCCATCATTTCCTCAGACTGTGGGGCTTTGTCATCCTAACCCTGGGAGATGCATTGAGAGGGCCAGTTCTAGGTTTTTGCCGCCCCAAGCAAAAAAATTTTTGGCTGCCCCCCACCCCCAGTCCTGGGCTCTCTCTCTCCCCCCCCCCCCACCTGCACCCCCTGCCACCCCAGCCCTGGGCTCCCCACCACCAGTGATGACTCTGCCCGCTCCCCCCTCACCTCCAGCCGGTCCGACACTGGCAGGGTCGGGGTAAGCAGCGGGGCTCCCAGGCCACGCCTCAGCCCAGAGTCCCTCCATCCAGGGCTCCCGCCTCCAGGACCGGCCAGGACCCGGGAGGGCAGAGCCGGGGGATCACCCCGGCAGAGGGCTGAGGAGCCGGGGCAGGGTAGCCCCAGAGGCAGCGGAGCCCTGGAGAGCGGGACGCAGGCCCCTCACGACAGCGCCCCGCCCTCTATGGCCCCGCTGCTGCTGCTGCTTCTGGCCGCCCTGCCACAGTCCCTGGGCGGCTTGGGCCGCTTCGCCCAGCCCTGGCTGCAGCGCTGGGGGTGGCTGCCCTGCAGCACCTGCAGGCAGCTCCATGTGCCCCGTGGGGTGTCCCCCAGCATGAGTGTCCCCCACTCGAAGCCTGCCCGGCCCAGCCACAAGGTGTGGGCGCTGCTCCCCCGCGGCGCGAACTGCAGCGGCCCCAGGGCACCCCCCGCACACGACGCGCTGCTGCTGCCAGGGCTGGCTCTAGGCTTTTGCCACCGGAAGCACAAAAAAAAAAAAATGGCCAGAATGCTGCCCTTGAAAATGTGCTGCCCCAAGCACATGCTTGGTTTGCTGGTGCCTAGAGCTGGCCCTGTGCATTGACTGGGCCAGAGAGAGGGATCCAAATGACTTCACAGACTATTGGGGGTGGGGAAGGGGTGGGAAGGAGGTTCCTTCTAAAACTCTCTCCAGTTAACAGGAAAGGGAACAAGAGTTGTTGTTAAAATGAAAACCTTACTTAATACTTTACATTTCAAATGCTTTAACTGTTGTTTCTTCTCTGTATCTTTAATAAAAGGTTAAAAGGATTTTTAATGGTGTGTTTGTCATGGTACTAAGAAGGCTGAGGGCTCTGTATACCAAACCCCAGACCTTGTTTAACACTGTTTAATGTTGGACAGTGACTGGGCTATGTTAACACCTTTAGCTCATATATTACATCTAAATCAATACAACAGGTCCCAAATGAATGAAAAGGGCAAACACAGATGGGGGGGGAAAGGTTAATTCATGGAATTATAAAAGTATAAATTACGTTTTAATATCTGGAAAATTGGTAAAAATAATAAGGAAGTTAATTTGTAACCACCTATAGGGAGATAAAGTCATACACATAGTGGTAGGCAATAATGATTTATCAAAAACAAATCATAAGTATAAATGTATCTCTTTGATATAACAACAAGCTTACAGGGAAAAGGAAACAGTTATTTCTCAATAGGATATATGTCAGCTATAAATAAGCCTTGTGATATCATTTCATAGAGAATTCTTACGGGGAAACTGGAAAAATATGTATTAGAGGAAACTCTAATCATGCTGATACACAAATTATTTTAAAAAATCAAACTCATTGAACACTGAAAGCTTGATTATGTTCCCAGTTATACCTACTGGTTTTACACCAGTGTAAATCCACTGACTTTAATGGATTTAATCCTGACTTATCCCAGTATAAGAACAGAATTGGGCCTAAAGAACATACAATAAGATACAGTACGAGTAAGTTCTGGGTCCAATTATATTAAATATTGTATTGGTATCTTAAGAGAGTTGAATAGTATTGTAATCAACTTCACAGATGAATTTTGAAAGGAATCATTAATACTTTAGTGTAAAGGATAAAACCTCAGTGAGATCTTGGTGGTTTGGAGAAATGAGTTAAAAATAATAAAATGAAATTCTGTGGAGACAAATATGAAGTATAGAAAGGAGTTACCAAATTTACAAATGTAAATCAGTACAACACAAAAAGATCATGAGTCAGCAATGAAATAATTACAGCAAGATGTGTGTCAATCGATCGATAGATTCTTTTAACAGAAATATTGACTTTCTTGTCAGTGGTCAAGCTGCAGTTGGAGTATCATTGATTTCAATGGGAAGTGAAGTCACTCAGCACGTTACAGGATTGGGTGCACAACAGATAGACAATGAACTATGATGTAGTCTTACTTTCTGCACTCTTGCTGTCAGAGTTGAGATATGTTGGTGGGACAGTGTACAGAAGCTTGCACTGTTACTGCCTGTGCTGTTACTGTGCTGAACCTATCTTGTGGGTTGACAGAGGACTTTAATCCCTAGGACTGGCTAGCACCTTTCACTATCACTAAGTGGGCATGGGCCCAGACAGACTTACTTTTTTGAATTTTTGTTGTTGCTGTTAACATGTTTAATACCAACCCCCAGCCCTGGAATTCCTCAATCTCTGATGAAGGTGGGGTGGGGTGGGGTGGGGTAGAGTGTTGATACATAGGTGTTTCACTGAATAGAGCCCTGCTGGAGTTCATAAACATCTAGTTAAGATTTTGTTTTAGAGTAAGGAGAAGTGGGAGATGAACACATTAGTTTCCCAAATTCTAACCCAATTTTAACCCCATCTAATAAGATAACATTAAAGGGACACAACATCTTAATATCTAAAAACCTAATAAGTTTTTTAAAAATGAACTGAGAAGATAGTTTCAGGTACTACACATTCCCCTAGGTCCCCCTCCTACTTTTTTTTTTCTTTACAACTACATTTTCCTATCTTAAAAAAATATTTTTCTCTCCCCTGTTGCTATGTGGAAGACCCACATAAACAATAGGGGAAATTACTGTATGCAAAATACTGAAATGTATACACTGAAAAAAACATTTCCCCCTAATCTCCTTCAGTTATGGTAACTTTGTGCATTGCTTATAAATTAACAGTAGTAGGTAAATATAGAGATTTTTAATATTAATAAGCCATTTTTTCCAAATTTAGCGACTATCAGAGCATTAAGCTTCTATAGTATAAAATGTTTTTAATATTAAATTAATTTGCCAGTCTTAATGCAAGTAAGGAAAATAATTATAAGTACTAAACAGTTTTCTTTCTTTCACAAATCTTTGGTGTCCCCTAGTGGTAAAACCTTTCAAACACACTCTCTGCTGCTCAATAGGCAACATTTAATTAATTTCAAATTAAGGGCAAAGTTCGGGAAGAAAACACCTTCTGAAACATCACAATGTGAGCATATCTAAATGATTAACTGAGCAATCTTCTGTGACCTGTGTGCTTCCTCTCCTCCTTTCCCTGTTGTATAGTATAGCCTCACTTATCTGTTACATCCATCAGACTGTAAACTCTTCAGCATAGGGACTGTCTTCTGTGTGAAATTCCTAGCACACTTGTGAACGCTATCTAATAACTAAAGTAATTAATATAGTCCTTATTCATACAAACTTCATAATTTAAGCAATACACCTATATTCTAATCCAGTCTATCCAGAAAAAAATGAGATAAAGAGGATAGGTAAATATTTTCAAAAGTGCCTACATGATTTAGGAGACTAAGTCTCATTGAAAGTCAGACTTAAGGACTTATTTTTAAAGGTATTTAGCCACCTAAACATGCAAAATTTGGCCATTAGGCTCCTAATTTACTTTTGAGAATGGAATTTACACTCCTAGCTACTTAGGCACTTTTGAAAAAAATACCCATAATTTTAAGTTGGAAGAACTATCAAATTAAATAGAAGTTTTTCAGTGAAATACAACCTCAAAAAGGAGAGGGCTTGAACTGACAGGTATAATAGATTAAAAGATTCTTCTTCTTCTGTATTGCATTTTTAGAAAATATTCTTCCAGTTCATGTAGAGACTGATCCAATTCCCACTAAAATTAGGGGAAAGATTCTACTTGATTACAATGGGTATTGGATTCACTCTCAAAACAAATTGCTTATTTTGGGGGACTAGTGACAAATATAAGTGTGATCTTGTAGTTAAGACACTGAACTGTGGCTCAGAAGATCCAATTTCAATTCCCTTTTCTGCCATAGACTCCATGTGACCTTTAGCCCTAGTTTCTCATCTGTAAAATGAGGATATTGCTACTTTCCCACCCTTTGTCTTTCTCAATAAGTTAGACTGTAAACTAGTTGGGAAGGGATGTTCTATCTCTTTACTATGGGGACATCCAACATGTAGAACAATGTGGCCCTGATCCCAGTTGAGGCCTCTAGAATCTACCCCAACATAAATAATAATAAGAGATGGTGTTGCAGGCCTCTAAGGAGAGTTAATACAATGAGATTTAAGGAAATGCACTAAAGTGCTATAATCTGCATTTTATAAATGAAAATTGAGTTCAGCGCATATTTCTATGGTGAATGTTCCGACTAACCAGGCTGTGAAATACAGTCAGTACTTTCTCATTCACTGAAGATAGAATGTGAACGTGACACACTGCTTTTTTTCTTTTTAAATACATTGTATTCTATATAGATATTATTATATCACAGTCATGACCATCCTATCTGAATGCCTTCCAATAGTGCATTAAGCAACATACCCACACATCTGTCACTTGTTGTTTGTTCTCTCATCCTCTTTCCAGGAGAGACTAACATCAGAGAGCCCGGAAAACTCATTGCAATTCATAGTATTTGCAATGTTAAAGGAAAATACATTGTGTGATAGCTTCATTGAACCAGGAATTACTAAGAGGGATTAATGATAGGGGGAAAGAGGACCCAGTGTGTGAACTTTTAAAACTTTAGATAAACTTATTTCTGTGATCACTGTCTGTACAATCTGGTTAATGACTGAGACATTCAGCACAAACAACTAAATATCAGAGGGGTAGCCATGTTAGTCTGGATCTGTAAAAAGCAACAGAGAGTCCTGTGGCACCTTTAAGACTAACAGATGTATTGGAGCATAAGCTTTCGTGGGTGAATACCCACTTCGTCAGACACATGCGAAAGCTTATGCTCCAATACATCTGTTAGTCTTAAAGGTGCCACAAAACAACTAAATGTTTTTCTACTGATTGAGTTAATTGCACTAGCTCAGGCCCAGCTGAGAACATGAGTATTAATACTGTACAGCAATAACCTGCAGTATGTCTTTATATCCACTTGCTCAGTATATTAGAAAGTTATTTGAAGCAAATAACGTTATTAGTTTTTATAATAGGCTTAATTTCCCATTACTAACATTGCCTGATATTGTTACCCTTTGTTGACCCAGTTAGCCACAATTTGGGGTCTGACTGATTGTTTTGGTTAGGAACAGAAATTGATGAAATCAGGTATTTATTTGATGCGAGGTTGTTTATTTACAAAGAACGCACACATTAACTGTTTCCCTGAAAAATAGTAGGAATCAAACAACAGGAGACAGTTTCTTTGCTCATAGTTCCTAGCCTCTTTCCAGTCAGCACTTAACCCAAAAGCACTTTCTCACTGGGCTTTTCTCAGGGCAAGATTGCCAGTACTTGTTCTGGCTGTATCCTTGGCTTTCTGCTGATTCCAATACTGCTTTTCTGGTGTTGCTTCTAATTCTGTCACACATACCTCCACTAAACATTACCCAGTGTGATATATCAGGACACAATCCAGGCTAGTGGGGAGCTGTCTTTCCCCTGCCCTGCAACCATGGGTGCCTTACAATGCCTTGGTGATGTAGCTCCCATCTGGGCCATTCACAAACAACCTTCCAGCATGCAAGCGCCACCCTGAGTGTCTGTGTGTAACTGCAGTCTGCCATCTATATCCTGGCTCTCACCAACCTTGGTTATGCTTAAGGTTAAGATTTTGTCATGGGCAATAAAGTACTTTTAGTAAAAGTCATGGACAGGTCATAGGCAATAAACAAAAATTCACAGAAGCCCGTGACCTGTCCCTGACTTTTACTAAAAATAAGTGAGACAAAATAAGAAGGGGGGAGGGGGTCCAGCACCAACTGCTGCTGCAGCTCCAGATTCCCCTACCACTTGTGGTGTCTGGGAGCTGCAGGGGGCCCCATGTTGCAGCTTGGAGCTCCAGGGCCAGTGGCTGGGAGCTCCTGGGTGTCCCCCCATTCCCTGCGGCTACAGGGCTGAAGCAGAAAATGTCACTGAGATCTCTGGAAGTCACAGATTCCATTATTACTTCAAGATAATAAGTCCATTATTCCTTTAAGGGAATAATATGCCATTTTATTATCTTAAATAGAGTTATCCAGACACTTCAGTTTAAACAGACTGAGTTAGTTAAAACAGTAAAACAAGTTTATTAACTAGAAAGAGGTAGATTTTAAGTGAGTACAAGTAATGAGGCATAAAAGTCAGAAATGGTTACAAGAGTAATAAAGATAAAATGCTTGCTAATATCTACCTAAGAAACTTTCTCATCACATGCTCCAGCAGATTACCTACCAAGTAAACTTCAGGTGAGGGCCCTTCCCCCAAAATCCAACAGCTGTTTTCTTTTGTCCTCGCAGGTGCAGAGAATACAATGGGCGGGGTGAGAAAGAGGGATGTGTGCTTCTTCTTTTTATAGTTCTTTCCCTCCTTTGAGAAGCATTTCCAGCTGGAAGCAAAGCGATAGGCAGTCTGGTGAAGAAAGGAAACTCCATGCTGTTTCTTTGTTAAAAATGTAGATTTTTGTCTCTGCTCCCTTCCTTGCCAAAGAATGGCCACTTAGCAGGCAATGGTCCATCAACTTCGTTGACACCTGGCTGAGGCATCAACTTGTCCTTTGTCTCTGAGGAACTGGTTTAGCCACTCCCCAGATTTATCTGGGAAACATACTTCTGTCATAATTTCAGTTTATGTTCATAACTTTATATAATGTTACTATGCATTTTGCCAAGATATTATAGATCAGCAAATTATGAGTTTTTAAATGATACCTCACAAGGCGTATCTTGTACAAACATTATTACAATAGTGTGTAGGGTATGATCACAGGTATATTCTGTCACATCCAGCAAAACCCCTCTTCCCCCGATTCCATTTCTGAGATATTACATGTACCTTTGTTTTGGCAGAGACACACACGTGTTTGGGTAGATGATCCTATTTTAAATGAAGTGCAGTAGTTACAGCTACTTTCTTCAATGAGGTATCACCGAATCCATAACAATATTTATATATTTTCAGTAGATTTTAACTGTAGTTTAAGAGCTTGTGCACATGCTATCAGAGCCCTTTGTTAAGTTTGTACAGTAAATTACAAAGGATAAAAAGAGGTGGAATGGTTAGATAATTGCACTAATGAGTTCAGAGCCTACTTTTGGTCCTCCACTATTATGTATGCAAAACATATGAAGAAGTTACTCACCTTGCACAGTAACAAGGGCTCTTCGAGATGTGCGTCCCTCGGGGTGCTCCACTTTAGGTGTTGGTGTGTCCCTGTGCTGCAGATCAGAAATTTTTGGCAGCAGTGCTTGGTCAGGGTGTGCATTTGCAGTAGTCATCATGTTGCCATTGGTGCCTCATATAGCGTGTGTGCGACCCCATCCTTCAGTTCCTTCTCTACCGCAGAGCTGGATGAACAAACTCTGAAGCAGAGGGGAAGAGGGTGGGTAGTGGAGCACCCACAGGGGGACACATCTCAAAGAACTCACATTATTATACAAGGTGAGTAACTTCTTCTTCTTCAAGTAGTGTCTGTAGAGCAATGCCCTACTGTGGATGGTAGGGGCTTTGGAGTCGTATGTGTTGTGGCAGAGAGCATGGTAAAGCCTAGTATAGCATCTGACATAGAGCATTGAGTGATGGCATAGTATTTTGCAAAGGTGTGCTCTGATGCCCATGTGAAAGCCCTACATATATCTATTAGAGGGACATTGTTCAGGAAGGCTATAGATGTAGCCATGGCCCAGGTAGAATGAGATTGGATGCCCAGTGGGGGTTCCTTGTTGAGCAAACAGTAGCAAAGTTAGATACAAGTAGAGATCCATTTAGATAGTCTCGGGGTTGATATTGCACAGCCTTTGGAGCATTCTGTGGTGGAAATAAGCAGCCTTGGGGATTTCTGGAAGAGTTTGGTTCTGTCTAAATAGAATGCTATGGCTCATCTGATATCGAGTGTATGTAGGATGGCCTCTTGTGAATTCCCATATGGCTTTGGGTAAAATATGAGTAGGTGTATGGTTTGGTTTACATGGAAAGATGTCACTATTTTGGGTAAAAATTTGGGGTGTGGTCACATGATCTTGTCTTTAGTGAACACGGTGTAAGGGGGCTCAGCCATAAGTGCCCCGATTTCACTGACTCGTCGAGCTGAGGTGATCGCTACCAAAAACACGACTTTCATAGACAACGAAGGAGTGAACAAGTCACCAGTGGTGCTCTGGTGGGCATTTGAGTACAATATTCAAATCCTATGGGGGTGTAGGTTGTCGGACTTCCGGGAACATGTTCTGTATACTAATAAAGCAGCATCTAATGGTTGGATGAGCAAAGCCTGACGTTCCCCACACCTTGTAGTGAAAGACTGTAATAGCCGCTAGGTGTAGTTTGAGCTTATGGATACGCCCGATTCTTTGGGTATGTCTACACTACGAAATTAGGTCGATTTTATAGAAGTCAATTTTTAGAAATCGATTTTATACAGTCGATTGCGTATGTCCCCGCTAAACACATTAAGTCAGCAGAGTGCGTCCTCACTACCATGGCTAGCATCGACTTACAGAGTGGTGCACTGTGGGTAGCTATCCCACAGTTCCCGCAGTCTCTGCTGCCCATTGGAATTCTGGGTTAAGCTCCTAATGCCTGATGGGGCAAAAACATTGTCGTGGGTGGTTTTAGGTACATGTCATCAGGCGCCCCTCCCTCTGTGAAAGCAACAGCAGACAATCGTTTTGCGCCTTTTTTCCTGAGTTATCCGTGCAGATGCCATACCACAGCAAGCTTAGAGCCTGCTCAGCTCACTGTCACCACTGTTGTTGTGAGCACTGTAAACACCTCACACATTATCCTAGAGTATATGTAGAACCGGACTAAGAGACGCCAGCACGAGGAGGATTTTGATGAGGACATGGACACAGACATTCCTGAAAGCACAGGCTGTGGCAATTGGGACATCATGGTGGCAGTAGGGCTGGTTGATACAGTGGAACACCGATTCTGGCAAACAAGGTAAACAAGCACAGACTGGTGGGATCACATAGTGTTGCAGGTATGGGATGATTCACAGTGGCTGCGAAACTTTTGCATGCGTAAGGCCACTTTCCTCGAACTCTGTGAGTTGCTTTCCCCCACCCTGAAGCACAGGAATACCAAGATGAGAGCTGTCCTGACAGTTGAGAAGCGAGTGGCGATAGCCCCATGGAAGCTTGCAATGTCTGATTGCTACTGGTCAGTCGGGAATCAATTTGGAGTAGGCAAGTCTACTTGGGGGCTGCTGTGATCCAAGTAGCCAATGCCGTGAAAGGTGCATGACGCTCGCATATTTAGGAACTCCGGGCTGTTCGAGCAGCTGCAAGAAGGGACTTACTTCCCAGACCAGAAAATTACCATTGGGGCTGTTGAAATGCCAATAGTTATCCCTGGGGACCCAGCCTACCCCTTGCTCCCATGGCTCATGAAGGCACAGGCAGCCTGGACAGTAATAAGGAGCTCAACAGTAATAAGGAGCTCAACTATAGGCTGAGCAAGTGCAGAATGGTGGTAGAATGTGCCTTTGGACATTTAAAAGCTCGCTGGCACTGTTTGCTGAGTAGGTCAGATCTCAGTGCAACCAACATTCCCATTGTTATTGCTGCTTGCTGTGTGCTCCATAATATTTGTGAAAGTAAGGGGGAGACGTTTATGGCGGGGTGGGAGGTTGAGGCAAATCGCCTGGTGTCCGATTTTGAGCAGCCAGACATCAGGGTGATTAGAAGAGCACAGCACAGCGTGCTGCGCATCAGAGAGGCTTTGAAAACCAGTTTCATGACTGGCCAGGCTTTGGTGTGACAGTTGTGTGTGTTTCTCCTTGATGCAAACCTGCCCCCTTTGTTGATTTTAATTTCCTGTATGCCAACCACCCACCCCCCTTCGAAATAAAGTAACTATTGTTTTGAAACCATGCATTCTTTATTAATTTTTTAAAAATGAGATAACAGACAAGGTAGCCTGGGTGGGGTGGGGGAGGAGGGAAGGACAAGGCCACATTGTTTATTGTAGCCACACTAAAAATCAAACTGTTTGAATGACAGCCTTCTGTTGCTTGGGCCATCCTCTGGAGTGGAGTGGCTGAGTGCCCGGAGCCTTCCCCACTGCGTTCTTGGGCATCTGGGTGAGGCAGATATGGAACTTGGGGAGGAGGGCATGCAGTTATACTGTGGATGCAGCGGGGGTCTGTGCTCTTGTTGGCTTTCCTGCAGCTCCAACAGATGCTTCATCATGTCCGTTTGCTCCCCCAACAGACACTTCATCATATCCAAGTATCAGAGGGGTAGCCGTGTTAGTCTGAATCTGTAAAAAGCAACAGAGGGTCCTGAGACACCTTTAAGACTAACAGAAGTATTGGGAGCATAAGCTTTCGTGGGTAAGAACGCCTTCATAACATGTGGGAATGTTTTCAAATTGCAGCGCCCTCCTTTCCCAGAACAAGCAATGGGTTGGGTTTCATATTTAAAAGGAGGGGCTGCAGTTTTCGGGTGGATGTGCAGCACACACCTACCCCCACCCTACCGCAAGGCTATTCTCTGGGATGATCCCTTCACCCCTCCCCTCCGCCGCATGGCTATTCTCTGGGATGATTCCTTTCAGCCAAACGCAAACAGCCCAGCATGAACGGGGTCCTTTTACTGTTCCCTTACAAAAAATCCCCTATTTTAACCAGGTGACCATGAATGATATCACTCTACTGAGGCTAACACAGAAAGATATAGACCAAATGTTGCTTGAATGCGACCAAAACCCAGGACCATTCGCTGCCATGCTTTGTGCTGCAATAATTCCAGAATACTTGCTACTGGCTTGGCGTGGTAAAGTGGAGGACAAAATAAGGCACCCTCCCCAGAAACCTTCTGCAAAGGCTTTCAAAGTACGTCCAGGAGAGCTTCATGGAGATGTCCCTGGAGGATTCCCGCTCCATCCCCAGACATGTGAACAGACTTTTCCAGTAGCTGTGCTGGCTGTGAATGCATCCCTATTCTTCAGGGCAAATCAAACATTAAACACTATTCTTTTAAACCCTGTACTGTAGTTACAAATGTGCACTCACCAGAGGTGCCTTCTCCGGCTTCAGGGTTAGGGATCCCACCTTGGGAGGGTATTGGCTCCAGGGTGATGAAAAGGTCCTGACTGCCAGGGAGAATGGATTCACCACTTGCCTGCTGCGCATTCTCCTCCTTCTCCTCTTCCTCATCCACAAAATCCTCCTCTTTGTTGCGTGATACTCCCCCCTTGCAGGTGTCCACGGACAGTGGTGGGATAGTGGTATGGTCCCCCCCTAGAATGCCATGCAGCTGATCATAGAAGCGGCAAGTATGGGGCTCTGACCGGGAGTGACCGTTTGCCTCCTTTGTCTTTCGGTAGGCTTGCCTGAGCTCCTTAACTTTCACACGGCACTGCTGTGTGTCTTTGTTGTAGCCTCTGTCCACCATGCTCTGTGCGATTTTGGCATATATATTTGCATTTCTTCTTTTTGATCGGAGTTCAGCCTGCACAGATGCTTCTCCCCTTACAGCAATCAGATCCAGTGTCTCCCTTTCGGTCCATGCTGGAGCTCGTTTGTGATTCTGGGGGAACTGCATGGTCACCTGTGCTGCTGAGTGCTGCTGAGTTCACCAGGCTGACCAAACAGGAAATGAAATTCAAAAGTTCCTGGGGCTTTTCCTGTGTACCTGGCTAGTACATCGGAGTTGAAAGTGCTGTCCAGAGCGGTCACAATGGAGCACTCTGGGATAGCTCCCAGAGGCCAATACCATTGATTTTCGTCCGCACTACCCCAAATTGGACCCAGCAATGTTGATTTTACTCCCTCGTCGAGGAGGAGTACAGAAGTCGATTTTAAGAGCCCTTTAGGTCGACGGAACGGGATTGTTTGTGTGGACACAGTCATTTTTAAATCGACCTAATGCAGCTAAATTTGACCTAACCCCGTAGTGTAGACCAGGCCTTTGAGTTCCAGTATGTAGTGAAGTATGACCAGTAGAGGATCCATGACTGAAGTTAAATGTTTTTGTTGGCACCACAGTGAGAATCTCTTCCATTTTTGGAGGTAGGTACGGTGAGTGGTGGATCTCCTGCTATTTAATTACATCTGTTTCAGTCTTTCTGAACAGGCTAATTTGTCGTGTTGGAACCATGTAGGAGCCGTGCTTTGAGGGGAAGTTTCTCCAGATTTGGGTGGAGAGTCCAGCCTTTGTTCTGTGAGAGGAGATCCACCCGCAAGGGGAGTGCTCATGGAGCACACACTGCTAAGCACATCAGGGAACCAAGTCTGTCTGCGTGGACTCCTCTGGATGGTCGAAACAACAGACTGGACTTCTACATAGATTGCTTCTGTCAACATGCAAAGGCTGAAATTGTGGAAAAGCAACATCACTTGCCCCATAATCTCAGCCATGCTGAACACAACGCCAGCTACGTCTCAAGAACAACTCTGACATCATAATCAAAAAGGCTGACAAAGGAGGTGCTGTCGTCATCATGAATAAATTGGTTTATGACCAAGAGGCTGCTAGACAGCTCTCTAACACCACATTCTACAGGCCATTATCCTCTGATCCCACTGAGGATTACCTAAAGAACCTACACCATCTGCTAAAAAAAACCAAAAAACTCCCTGACAAAGCACAGGAACAAATCGGTACAGACACATACGTAGAACTCCGACCAGGGGTATTCCATTTGCTACCCAAGATCCATAAACCTGGAAATCCTGGATGCCCCATCATCTCAGGCATTGGCACCCTAACATCAGGATTGTCTGGCTATGTGGACTCTCTCCTCAGGCCCTACGCTACCAGCACTCCCAGGTATCTTTGGGACACCACTGACTTCCTGAGGTAACTACAATCCATCGGTGATCTTCCAGAAAACACCATCCTGGCCACTATGGATGTAGAAGCCCTCTACACCAATATTCCACACAGAGATGGACTACAAGCTATCAGGAACAGTATCCCCGATAATGTCACAGCTAACCTGGTGGCTGAACTTTGTGACTTTGTCCTCACCCATAACTATTTCACATTTGGGGACAATATATACCTTCAAGTCAGCGGCACTGCTATGGGTACCCGCATGGCCCCACAGTATGCCAACATTTTTATGGCTGACTTAGAACAACACTTCCTTAGCTCTCGTCCCCTAACGCCCCTACTCTACTTGTGCTACATTGATGACATCATCATCTGGATCGATGGAAAAGAAGCCCTTGAGGAATTCCACCATGATTTCAATCATTTCCATCCCACCATCAGCCTCAGCCTAGATCAATCCACACAAGCGGTCCATTTCCTGGACACTACTGTGCTGATAAGTGATGGTCACATAAATACCACCCTATACCGGAAACCTACTGACCGCTATACTTACCTACATGCCTCCAGCTTCCATTCAGGACACACCACACAATCAATTGTCTACAGCCAAGCTCTAAGATACAACCGCATTTGCTCCAATCCCTCAGACAGAGGCAAGCACCTACAAGATCTCTATCAAGCATTCTTAAAACTACAATACCCACCTGTTGAAGTGAAAAAACAGATTGACAGAGCCAGACGAGTACCCAGAAGTCACCTCCTACAAGACAGGCCCAACAAAGAAAATAACAGAACACCACTAGCTGTCACCTTCAGCCCCCAACTAAAACCTCTCCAGCACATCATCAAAGATCTACAACCTATCCTGAAAGACGATCCCTCACTTTCACAGATCTTGGGAGACAGACCTGTCCTCGCTTACAGACAACCCCCCAACCTGAAGCAAATACTCACCAACAACCACACACCATTGAACAAAAACACTGACCCAGGAACCTATCCTTGCAACAAAGCCCGATGCCAACTCTTTCCACATATCTATTCAAGTGACATCATCATAGGACCTAATCACATCAGCCATGCCATCAGGGGTTCGTTCACCTGCACATCTACCAATGTGATATATGCCATTATGTGCCAGCAATGCCCCTCTGCCATGTACATTGGCCAAACCAGACAGTTTCTACGCAAAAGAATAAATGGACACAAATCTGACATCAGGAATCATAACATTCAAAAACCAGTAGGAGAACACTTTAACCTGTCTGGTCACTCAGTAACAGACCTGAGGGTGGGAATTTTGCAACAGAAAAGCTTCAAAAACAGACTCCAACGAGAAATTGCTGAACTTCAATTGATATGCAAACTAGATACCATAAACTTAAGCTTGAATAGAGACTGGGAATAGCTGAGCCATTACAAACATTGAATCTATCTTCCCATGTAAGTATTCTCACACTTCTTATCAAACTGTCTGTACTGGGCTATCTTGATTATCACTTCAAAAGTTTTTTCTCTTACTTAATTGGCCTCTCAGAGTTGGTAAGACAACTCTCACCTTTTCATGCTCTCTGTATGTATATATATATATCTCCTCAATATATGTTCCATTCTATGCATCTGAAGAAGTGGGCTGTATCCCACGAAAGCTTATGCTCAAATAAATTTGTTAGTCTCTAAGGTGCCACAAGTACTCCTATTCTTTTTGCAGATACAGACTAACACTGCTACTACTCTGAAACAAGTCTGTCTGGGCCACGTTGGAACAATCAGTATGATATGGGCCCTGTCGGTCTGTATCTTGTGAATGACTCATGGGATTAAAGGTATCGGTGGGAATGCGTACATGAGTGCTGTGTCCCACGTGATGAGGAAGGCATCCCCTAGGGACTGGGGTGCTAGTCCTGCCCTGGAGCAAAAAAGTGGGGACTTGTGGTTCGTTGCTGATGCAAACAGGTCTACAGATGGAAAGCCCCATTTCTGGAATATCAATTGGCGGACACTGTCGTGTATTTCCCATTCGTGTTCCTGGGAGAAATTTCTGCTTAGTATGTCAGTCGTCATATTCTGGCACCCCGGGAGGTAAAATGCTGAGATGGTTATGTTGTGGTGAATGCGCCAGATCCACAATTTCATGGCCTCGGTGCAGAGTGAATGGGAGCAAGCTCCTCCTTGACGATTGAAATAGAACATGCATGCTATGTTGTCAATCAGTATGCATATTAATTTGTTCCGCATGATTGGGAGGAAGTGCCTGCATGCATTGTATTCCGCTCAGAGCTCCAGAGATTGACGTAGAACTGAGTTTCTGTCGCTGACCACTTGTCTTGTATGGTGTGCTGGTCCAAGTGAGTGCCCCAGCCTATCAACGACACTATGGTCATGATTATTAATGATGGTGGATCCTGTTGGAAAGGGATCCCTATGCAGATGTTTTCTGGTTTCGTCTACCACTGTGGTGATGCAATGACCTTTGGAGGTAATGTCACTCTTTTGTTTAGACTGTGTTTGCTGGGAGTGTACACTGTGCTCAGCCAGCCCTGTAGGCAACACATATACAGGCTCACGTGTCTCATGACGAATGTCATAGCCGCCATATGACTTAATAATTGTAGGCAGGTTCTGGCGGACGTTTGAAGGCTGCTGGTGACCGTCGAGGTGAGGTTGATTATTGTTCTGAACCTGCTCTGGTGTGTGTGGAATCAAGGTAGGCCCCAATGAATTCCAGTGTTGCATTGGGGTCAGTGCAGATTTCTGTATGTATTCACCTCTACCCCGATAGAACGTGACCCGATATAACATGAATTCGGATATAACGCGGTAAAGCAGCGGGGACCCCCGGGCCCTTTAAAGCGCCACCTGAGCCCTGCTGCTTTACCACGTTATATCTGAATTTGTGTGGAGCCCCAGGCGGTGATTTAAAGGGCCAGAGGCTCTAGCTGCTGCAGGGAGCTCCAGACCCTTTAAATCCCCACTCGAGCCTCGCTGCCAGAGCTCCGGCGGTGATTTAAAGGGCTCGGGACTCCCCACAGCGGCTGGAGCATCGGGCCCTTTAAATCCCTGCCGGGGCTCCGGCAGCCGGGCTCAGGCGGTGATTTAAAGGGCCAGAGGCTCCAGCCGCTGCGGGGAGCCCCAGGCCCTTTAAATCCCCACCCAAGCCCAGCGCCAGAGCTCCGGCGGTGGTGTAAAAGTACTGGGGCTCCCCGCAGCGGCTGGAGCATCGGGTCCTTTAAATCACCACCGGGGAAGTCGGTACAGTCCAGCACGGTGTACCGGATCTTGCCGGTACACTGTACCGGACCGAACCCAATATAACGCGGTCTCACCTAAAAGGCAGTGAGATTTTTGGCTCCCAAGGACCTCGTTATATTGGGGTAGAGGTGTATTTGCAATCCCAGAGACTGGAACAGCGTGATGGTGGTCTGCACCATGTTTGTCGCTTCTTCCTGTGTTGTACTTTCAGCAGACAGTCATCTGGGTACAGGAAGATCATCACTCCCTTTCTTCGTAAGTGGGCCGCCTTTACTGTGAGGGTTTAGGAAAAAATTCAATGGGCAGTGGAAAGACCAAAAGGTAGTACTCTGTACTGATAATGATTGAGGCCCACTGTGAATCTTAGAAATCATCTTGGAGTCGGGTGTATGGTCATATGAAAATAAGCATCTTGGAGGTCGAGGGCTGAAAACCAGTCCCCCTTGTCTAGTGCTGGAAAAATTGTGGCCAGTATGACCATTTTGAATCTGTGATTCCGCACAACTTTGTTGAGCTTCCGAAGAGTCTCCATCCACTGTTTTTCTTTTTGGTGAGAAAATAATAGGAATAAAAACCCTTCCCCTTGTATTGAGTTGGAACTTGCTCCACGGCACCCAATTGTAGAAGATGATTCACTTCCTGTTGTAAAAGGTGCTCATAAGAAGGGTCCCTGAAGGGGGACAGGAAAGGGGGTAGAGTAGGGGGAAGGAAGAAGAAAGGGATGGCGTAACCCAATCTTATAATCTCCAGTACCCATTGGTCCATTGTTATTGCCACCCAGGCATGATAGAATGGGCATAGGTGGTGACCAAAAGATTGGGTAGGAGTATCTGACAGTGCTCTGTTGTGGGGGAAGTCATTCAGACCCTCGACCAAGACTTCAAAACTGTGGCTTGGTGGTAGATGCTTGTGAAGACGAGGACTGAGTTTGAGGAGCCCTACATCTCTGTGAGCGCTGCTTATTTCTGTTCTGGTCAAAGTGCCACTGTTGAGGGCAGTGGAAAGAGGTGTCTCTGCCTTTTTGGTATGGTTGGTACCGACATTGTTTGGTGGCGTATGTATGTCTAAAGCGCACAGAGTGGCCCGAGAGTCCTTCATCAAGTGAAGAATGTCATCCGTTTTTGGGGAGAAAAGTTTCTCTCAATCAAAAGGTAAATCCTCCACCTTAAGTTGGAGCTCCTTTGGGATACCGGATGACTGCAACCACGAGGCCCTGCGCATTACAACAGCTGTGGCCGTCACTCTCGCAGAAGTGTCCGCTAAGTCCATTGAGGCCTGTAGGGTTGTATGGGCAATTAATTGTCCCTCTGTCATGATGGCATTTAATTGGGGACATTTTTGCTCAGGTAAGACCTCAAAGAATTCTTGCAGCTTATCGTAGTTATCGAAATTGTACTTGGCTAGAAGGGCCGAGCAATTGGCTACCCGGAATTGGAGTGTAACCAATGAGTATACCTTTCTACCGAAAAAGTCTAATCATTTGTGTTCTTTGTCTTGTGGAGTGGACTGGAATTGAGGTTGTTTGCTGAGATGTTGGCAGCTTCCACAACTAGGGAATTGGGTTGTGGATGAGAGAAGAGAAAGTCCATCCCCTTAGCTGGGATGAAATACTTTTTGTCAGCTCATTTGCTGGTAGGTAGTATCATGGCGGGAGTCTGCCAAATATTCTACGCCGGTTCCATTATGGCATCGTTTGTGGGTAATGCAATCTTGGATGAAGTGGTTGTGCTGGTTTTCTTGCACCTCTTCTAGGGGAATGTCTTGGCTGGAGAATACTCTTTTAAAAAGTTCCTGAAATTGTTTCAGGTCATCCACTGTGGTTGGAAGAGGTGGTATGACTGCCTTGTCAGGGGAGGAAGATGAGTTGTGGGCTGGTGAAATGGCTTCATGGTCCGTGTCATCTTCCTCCTCGTCTGCTATGCCCTCGGGTGCCTTTGAGGTATCCCTGCTTGGGGATGGAGGAGGAGAGAAAATTTCTCCTCAGGCTGGAGTTGAGGGACTAATGTAGTGGGCCCTATATGCCGCACAGGGATCCCAAGGGGGCCATTGCATAGGAAAGGGCATCACTAGACAAATCCAGGGTTGTCCGTACCATTGTTGCATCTCGCAAGATTGGTGAGACTTGGGCTTAACAGCATCCCATGGTGGTCTACACTCAGTGGGTGAGGAGTATTAGGAGGAGAAATGACTCCCCGTACATCCTCTTCTTCATCACTGGATATAGCTCTCTGTATGTGTGTATATATATATATATATATATCTCCTCAATATTTATTCCACTCTGTATGCATCCGAAGAAGTGGGCTGTAGTCCACGAAAGCTTATGCTCTAATAAATTTGTTAGTCTCTAAGGTGCCACAAGTACTCCTGTTCTTTTTGCGGATACAGACTAACACGGCTGCTACTCTGAAACCGGATATGGGTTGGGGAGCAGGTGAAGTGGGTAGCTGCTCTGCTATTTGGCCCGGAGGTCCCTCGGTGCTGAGCAGAGATGACTGTGGCACAGAATAGATCGCTATGTCCTTGTGCTGAAGAAACTGTTGCGGAACTGTCTGATTCTGTGCCAGCAGTGCAGCTGTTGAAGATAAGGACATTGCAGAGACCGTTTTGCGGGTAGCCTTGGTTGAAATGGTCAGTGCCGTTCTTGGTCTGTCCATCGGTGGCGACAACTGAGTTGGTCCAGGTGTTGGCGGCATTGCCAGTGGTATCAGTCTCGGTGACGACTCCCACAGTGGGGTGGTGGTGCCGTGGAGGAGGAGTGCCTCGACTCCGTGTTGGTGTGGTGGAGCTTGGCAGAGGTCCACAGAGGGATGGTACCGGAGGTGCCTGGAGCCTCAAAGGTGCTCATTCTAGTCGAGCTTGGCACCTTGCCGGGGACCTCTTCTTTTTCTGAGTGCCCCTATAAGGCAGGGGTTCTCAAACGGGGGGTTAGGACCCCTCAGGGGGTCGTGACGTTATTACCTGGGGGGGTCACGAGCTGTCATCCTCTACCCCGCTTTGCCTCCAGCATTTATAATGGTGTTTAATATATAAAAAGTGTTTTTAATTTATAAGAGGGGGTCGCACTCAGAGGTATGCTATGTGAAAGGGGTCACCAGCATAAAAGTTTGAGAACCACTGCTATAAGGAGAGGTCGTGGCTCATTCCTGGAAGTTTTGGAAGACCGAGCACTCCCATTAGCAGCCGTTTTGCTTGGGGAACCAGCTGCTGGTGTTGGTTTTGGTCCCTGAGGGGTAGGCTGAAGGGACTTCTCCACTAAAATCATCTTGAGGTGGAGATCTCTGTCACACCATGCCCTAGTTTTCAGGTTACTACAGTAGGCACATTTTTGAGGGATATGAGTCTCCCCTAAGCAACGGACACATGACGAGTGGCCAGAGACTGGCATTGCCTCACGGCAAGAGTCACAGCGTTTAAAGCCGGGCATCACAGGTGATAAAAGTTTCCCAAATAAAGGGGGAAAAAATTGGGGGGGAGAGGAAACTAGGTCTAACTAACTAACTAAGTAACTGAGACTTACTAAACTATAACTAATCTAATAATTTCTCTACAGAAAAAACAGAGGCAGCAATGCCACTGAGCTCCATTTGCAGCCAAGGATGGTTGAGAAGGAACTGAAGGGTTGGGTCGCATGTGCGCTACATGAGGCGCCAACGGCACCGTGAGATGACTACTGTGCACATGCGCCCCAACCGAGCACTGCTACCGGAAATCTCCGATCTGCAGCGCAGGGATGCACCGACACCGAAAGTGGAGCACCCAAAGGGACACTACTCAAATAAAAGCTAAAAAGTTTTGAGCTCCAAAAGAAATCTTGGGCAAGTGATCTTGGAGAAGGCAGATGTATTTGAGAGTGGCAGCCATTAACTCCCAGGATTTGTAAGATACCCTATAAAGTCATGATGGACTCAGCCCAAATCCAATCAGGATGCTTGCTAGAGGCAGGAAGACAAAAGCACATTTCTATTTAGGTACTTTCCAACACAGTACTTTGAGAGCTGAAATTTGTCATCAATATCTTAATCAAGGATGGTACAGAAAGGGAAAGCACGAAACAAATAAATTTCTTATTGCTCTGTATTCAGAGCAAGTGCAGTTGTGCTACACACAAAGAACAGAGATCTTGTTATAGATTCATACAGAGAAGAGTTGAACTGCAATTGCTGATTTTTTACAGTTTTGCCTTCTTCATTATACATGTTGTTTCTATGAAAACAGAAATGAAAAGGAAGGGAGTTAGGCTGCTGAAACAATCACCGTGGTTTTTCAGGTAGAAAAAAAATCTGTGTGAATGACTAATAAATGGAATATGACAAAAGATTGATCTAGATACTTACAAGTCCCTCCTGACGGATGCTGGTGAGGTGTTTAAGTAAATCAAACTTAAAGACAGAATAAATTGTGATGCTATTACTGTTTTCAGATATTTTGAGTTACAGTATAAAACATTAATGAAAAGTCTATATGCTAGAGAAAATTCAGAAAATTTATTACACAGATTTTGGTGATCTCTTCTGGTCCTGTCAGTGAAAAAACAAGTTTCAGAATCAAAATACTCAAAAACCAGTGGGAGAACACTTTAACCTGTCTGGTCATTCAGTGACAGACCTGCGGGTGGCTATATTACAACAGAAAAACTTCAAAAACAGACTCCAAAGAGAGACTGCAGAGCTAGAATTGATATGCAAACTAGACACAATCAACTCCGGTTTGAATAAGGACTGGGAATGGCTGAGCCATTACAAACGTTGACTATCTCCCCTTGTAAGTACTCTCACACTTCTTATCACACTGTCTGTACTCGGCTAGCTTGATTATCACTTCAAAAGTTTTTTTTTTTTTCTCTTAATTAATTGGCCTCTCAGAGTTAGTAAGACAACTCCCACCTGTTTATGCTCTCTGTATGTGTGTATATATATCTCCTCATTATATGTTCCATTCTATATGCATCCGAAGAAGTGGGCTGTAGTCCACGAAAGCTTATGCTCTAATAAATTTGTTAGTCTCTAAGGTGCCACAAGTACTCCTGTTCTTTTTTTTAGTGAAAAAACAATAATCAGAGTCATTTCATTTTCCCTTATCTAAGGCCTGGTCTACACTACGAGTTTAGGTCGAATTTAGCAGCGTTAAATCGAATTAAGCCTGGACACGTCCACACGACGAAGCCCTTTTTTTCGACTTAAAGGGCCCTTTAAACCAGTTTCTTTACTCCACCTCCGACGAGGGGATTAGTGCTAAAATCGGCCTTTGTGGGTCGGATTTGGGGTAGTGTGTACGAAATTCGACGTTATTGGCCTCTGGGAGCTATCCCACAGTGCTTCATTGTGACCGCTCTGGACAGCACTCTCAACTCAGATGCACTGACCAGGTAGACAGGAAAAGCCCTGCGAACTTTTGAATTTCATTTCCTGTTTGCCCAGCGTGGAGAGCACAGGTGACCACACAGAGCTCATCAGCACAGGTAACCATAATGGAGTCCCAGGATTGCGAAAGAGCTCCAGCATGGACAGAACGGGAGGTACGGGATCTGCTCGCCATATGGGGAGATGAATCAGTGCTAGCTGAACTCCGCAGCAGTAAACGAAATGGCAAAATATTAGAAAAAGTCTCAAAGGCCATGAAGGACAGAGGCCATAACAGGGACGCACAGCAGTGCCGCATGAAAATTAAGGAGCTAAGGCAAGCCTACCACAAAGCCAGAGAGGCAAACGGAAGGTCCGGGGCAGAGCCACAAACACGCCGCTTCTACGTGGAGCTGCATGCCATGCTAGGGGGTGCAGCCACCACTACCTCAACTGTGTGCTTTGACTCCATCAATGGAGAATCACGCAACAGGAAAGTGGGTTCGGGGTACGAGGAAGATGATGATGATGAAGACAATGAAGATAGCTCACAGCAAGGAAGCAGAGAAACAGGTTTCCCCAACAGCCAGGATATGTTTATCACCCTGGACCTGGAACCAGTAACCCCCGAACTCACCCAAGGTGTGCTCCCAGACTCTGAGGGCACACAATGGACCTCTGTTGAGTGTACCTTTGTAAATATTACACATGGTTTAAAAGCAAGCGTGTTTAATGATTAATGATTAATTTGCCCTGGCAATCACGGCCAGTACAGCTACTGGAAAAGTTTGTTAACGTGTATGGGGATGGAGCGGAAATCCTCCAGGGACATCTCCAGAAAGCTCTCCTTCATGTACTCCCAAAGCCTTTGCAAAAGGTTTCTGGGGAGGGCTGCCTTATCCCGTCTGCCATGGTAGGACACTTTACCACGCCAGGCCAGTAGCACGTACTCTGGAATCATTGCATAACAAAGCATGGCAGCGTATGGTCCTGGTGTTTGCTGGCATGCAGACAACATCCATTCCTTATCTCCCTTTGTTATCCTCAGGAGAGTGATATCATCCATGGTCACCTGGTTGAAACGGGGTGATTTTATTAAGGGGACATTCAGAGGTGCCTATTCCTGCTCGGCTGAACAGAAATGTTCCCCGCTATTAGCCACGCGGTAGAGGGGAGGGGTGAAGTGATCATCCCAGAGAATTGGCTGTGTGTGGGGGGGTAGTTGGGTTTGTGCTGCATGTTAACCTGGAAACCGCAGCCCCTCCTTTTACATTGCAAACCCATTTTAAATGGCCAACCCAACGGGTGGTTGGTATGGGAAATGAGGGCGCTACTGTTTGAAACCATTCCCACATGTTAAGAAGGTTAAAAAAGCCAAAAGACTGTGTCTTACCATGGCTGCCTGCAAGCTGAAATCTGTTGCCTGGCACTGCGTGAGTGATCTCTCACACCAAACCGGCAGGCCCTCAATATAAGAGGAAAAATGCGACCTTGTAACAAAAGCACATGTGCTGTGTAATGTGAACAGCAAAATTTAACGTGAAAGAGTGTACCCATTGTTCTCTAAAATGTGTCTTTTTTAACCACCTCTCCCTTCTCCTCCACCAGCTGCAAATGTTTCTCCTTCCCAGAGGCTAGTGAAGATTAGAAGGAGAAAACGGCAGACTCGGAATGATATGTTCTTGGAGCTCCAGAAGTCCTCCCACGCTGACAGAGCACAGCAGAATGCGTGGAGGCAGTCAATGTCAGAGTGCAAAAAAGCACAATATGAACGAGAGGAGAGGTGGCGGGCTGAATCGCGGGCTGAAGAGAGTAAGTGGTGGGCTGAAGAGGATAGGTGGCATCAGCTTGCTGACAGAAGGCAAGAGTCGATGCTCCGGCTGCTGGAGCATCAAACTGATATGCTCCAGCGTATGGTTGAGCTGCAGGAAAGGCAGCAGGAGCAGAGACTGCCGCTACAGCCCCTGTGTAACCAACAGCCCTCCTCCCCAAGTTCCATAGCCTCCTCACCCAGAAACCCAAAAACGCGGTGGGGGGCCTCCGGCCACCCAGCCACTCCACCCCATATGATTGCCCAAGCATCAGAAGGCTGGCCTTCAATAAGAGTTAAAGTTTTAAAATTTTAAACTGCAGTGTGTCCTTGTCCTTCCCTCCTTCCCCACCCCTCCCGGGCTACCTTGGCAGTTATCCCCCTAGTTGTGTGATGAATTAATAAAGAATGCATGAATGTGAAGTAACAATGACTTTATTGCCTCTGCAAGCGGTGCTCGAAGGGGGGAGGGGAGGGTGGTTAGCTTACAGGGAAGTAGAGTGAACCAGGGGTGGGTGGGTGGGAGGGTTCATCAAGGAGAAACAAACAGAAGTTTCACACCGTAGCCTGGCCAGTCACAAAACTCGTTTTCAAAGCTTCTCTGATGCGCACCGCACCCTGCTGTACTCTTCTAACTGCCCTGGTGTCTGGCTGCGCATAATCAGCGGTCAGGCGATTTGCCTCAACCTCCCACCCTGCCATAAATGTCTCACCCTTACTCTCTCAGATATTGTGGAGCGCACAGCAAGCAGCAATAACAATTGGAATATTGGCTTCGCTGAGGTCTATCCGAGTCAGTAAACTGCGCCAGCGCGCTTTTAAATGTCCAAATGCACATTCCACCACCATTCAACACTTGCTCAGCCTATAGTTGAACAGGTCCTGACTCCTGTCCAGGCTGCCTGTGTACGGCTTCATGAGTCATGGCATTAAGGGGTAGGCTGGGTCCCCAATGATAACGATAGGCATTTCAACATCCCCAACGGTTATTTTCTGGTCCGGGAAGAAAGTCCCTTCCTCCAGCTTTTGAAACAGACGAGAGTTCCTGAAGACGCGAGCATCATGTACTTTTCCCGGCCATCCCACGTTGATGTTAGTGAAATGTCCCTTGTGATCCACCAGGGCTTGCAGCAGCATTGAAAAGTACCCTTGCGGTTTATGTACTCGGTGGCTTGGTGCTCCGGTGACAAGATAGGGATATCGGTTCCGTCTATCGCCCTACCACAGTTTGGGAATCCCATTGCAGCAAAGCCATCCACTATAACCTGCACGTTTCCCAGAGTCACTACCCTTGATATCAGCAGGTCTTTGATTGCGTTGGCTACTTGGATCATAGCAGCCCCCACAGTAGATTTGCCCACTCGAAATTGATTCCCGACTGACCGGTAGCTGTCTGGCATTGCAAGCTTCCACAGGGCTATCGCCACTCGCTTCTCAACTGTGAGGGCTGCTCTCATCCTGGTATTCTGGCGCTTCAGGGCAGGGGAAAGCAAGTCACAAAGTTCCATGAAAGTGCCCTTACACATGCGAAAGTTTCGCAGCCACTGGGAATCGTCCCACACCTGCAACGCGATGCGGTCTCACCAGTCTGTGCTTGTTTCCCGGGCCCAGAATCGGCGTTCCACGCCATGAACCTGCCCCAGTAACGCCATGATTTGCACATTGCTGGGGCCTGTACTTTGTGAGAGGTCTATGTCCATGCCAATTTCCTCATCACTCTTGTCGCCGTGCTGCAATCGCCTCCTCGCCTGGTTTTGCTTTGGCATGTTCTGGCTCTGCATATACTCCAGGACAATGCGCGTGGTGTTCATAGTGCTCATAATTGCCGCGGTGATCTGAGCGGGCTCCATGATCCCAGTGCTATGGTGTCTGGGCTGAAAAAAGGCGCAAAACTATTGTCTGACAGAGGGAGGAAGGGAGGTAGGGGCGAGTGACGACCTGGCTTACAGGGAATTAAAATCATCAAAAGTGGCTGTACATCAGGGAGAAACACAAACAACTGTCACACAGAATGGCCCCCCCAAAGATTGAACTCAAAACCCTGGGTTTAGCAGGCCGTTGATTTCACGGAGGGAGGGGGAAGCAAATGAATACAGAAAAAATCTGGTCCATCTATTGTTTACATCTTATGCTGGCACCAGACGGTGCAGCATGACTGATAGCCATCGGCATCTTCTGGGTTCTTGGCAGAAAATGATGTACTACGACTGCTAGCCATCATCGTCAAGACGGTTCAATAGGCCAGGAGACAAAACATGTCTGCTCAGGTGCCTCTGATTGAACTCACTGAGGAATATGACGATGATGGACACCAGTCGTAATACACCATCCACTGCCAAAAGGCAAGGAGCTGCTGCTGTGTAGCAATGCAGCCCCACGTCTGCCAGCACCCAGATGACATATGGTGACGGTGAGCTGAGCGGGCTCCATGCTTGCCGTGGTATGTTGTCTGCCAAGTAACCCAGGTAAAAAGGCGCGAATCGATTGTCTGCTGTTGCTCTGCCGGGGGGGAGGGGCCTGACGACATGTACCCAGAACCCCCCGCGACACTGTTTTTGCATCATCAGGCATTAGGATCTCAACCCAGAATTCCAGTGGGCGACGGAGACTGCGGGAACTGTGGGATAACTACCCACAGTGCAACGCTCCGGAAGTCGACACTAGCCTCGGTACTGTGGACGCGGTCCGCCGACTTAATGCACTTAGAGCATTTTATGTGGGGACACACACAATTGACTGTATAAAACAGATTTCTATAAAACCAGCTTCTATAAATTTGACCTAATTTCATAGTGTAGACATACCCTAAATCACTTGAGGCTTACAACTGGGCTTCACAAGAAGAATGTCAAAGCATTGGAGAAAAAATTATAAAGTATGCTTGATATAATCACACAAGTGGTACATGACTCAAAAGTAGAAATACATGGAGAATGCTTAGTTTTGGAGAAAGAGTAAGAGAAAAATCATTAAATAGACAAAATAAATAACATAGAAAAAGCTCTTTATAAATTGTGAAGCATTTTAATGATTTTTCCTTTTTTTTCAAGCTGTAGTTTTCCTTATGAAAGGGATAGACTTCATACAGCCTTTTCATGGTTCATCTATTCTTAAGTGTTCTTCTGTATGCAAGTGGTCTCCTTTAGCTAAATGAGTCCATCTTCATCTCTCCCCCTATATTAAGTGCTATTAGGTATTTTCCTTAAGCAGGAGCTGAAAGATTATTTAGTAGCAACCATAGCTCTTAAGAGTAAATTGTCTACGTAGCTTGCTACTTCAAGGGGCATCCACATTCCAGAAGTATCCTATCTATACCGAGAACTACTGTTTAAATTGTCAATACATAAGCTATTCACTGAATCAGCAAGGGCTGGGGCTGTAACACGGTGCATCAAGGTCCTGATCTAACTTCCATTAAAGTCAATGGAAAGACTCCCATTGATTATAAGGGAATTGTATTGAGCCCCAAATGCACACTTTTCAGGAGACTTTACAAGGCACACTTTTAAAAAAAGTTGAAATGCAATGTAGGACCCAGTATGTTACCCTGAAAATTAGATTTTGGGACACTGCTATAACCACCTGTCTATCTCCCCCTTAGTCCGTTCTTCACGAGGTATAAATTCCTGGGGTTAAGGAAACACTAAAGGACATGGATAAAGTAATTGATGCAGGCAGTATTCTTTCCAAAACAAAGTATTTTTTATTAATGTACGTAATAATCCCTACTACAATATGATCTAAAAATCCTAAAAAAAGGCACAAAATCCCTGACACCAATCCCTTATTCCAAGTTAAAGAATTTTCAAATTACAATAGCATATAATTCAAATGATTCTAAGTGAAGTGATTTGTTACAAGTGTCCAGTTTGCAACAAATTGCTGACAGCAATTCTTAAATATACTGTAAGTTTTTCATAAATAAAATACAATTAACACACACATTCAAGCATACACATATTAAATACTATGCTAAACTATACTATACTAAAAATTATTTCAAAACCTGGCAAGCTGACTTTATAAATCCATTGGTATCCCTTTAAAATCACTGTTGCTGTTTTTAAAATCCTTAATCATTGTCTTTGTTCAGCTCCTGGTCAGTCAGCTTTGCTCTGCCCCAGTTTTCTTCTCTCTTTCTCTGCAGCAGCTTTTCTGACTTCTTTACAGCAGCTCTCTCTTTTCTGGCTTCCAGTTCCCCGTCATCTTCTGATCAAATTCTCTTTTTCCAGTCCAAATCTTCTTCTCTCCCCATCAACTGACTGCTCTGCTTTGTGTCTGGCCTTTTACACTCTCCTAGGACTTCCTTAAATACCCTTAAGCAATTATCCCATTCGCACATGCTCAGTACCAACCATTACCTCAGAATTATGATTGACAGCTCTGACCTTTAAAACAAGTTGTGACCAGTATGAGTGGGCTATGACCAGCTAGCTGATAAATTAACTGACCTCTCTGTCATTCCTTACTCAATAGCCATGCTTAATAGCCACCCATACTCAGTAGCCACCAATCTTGCACATGGCTCACTGTTGTCATTTACCTCAGAGCTGTGATTCTGCCCATCCACATACACACATACCTGATTCTTTGCCTGGGCACCATTTTAGAAATCCTAGGTTTTCACTAAGCAGGCCAGGGTCCACAGCATCCATTTCAGGGTGGAGCGATTTTTGCTTATTCAGAATAGAGATCAGAAATACAAAAGAGAGACTGGAGAATTTCCCTAGGAATAAGTGGACTGAATGGTATGATAACATGATGTTTGATTCTGTGTTGCAGTTACTACTATGCCCCGTATCATATTTGCTTATACAGCAAACATTGCTGATATTACTATTTGCTGCATTCATTTTAGAGTAATGAAGGAATTTGGATGCATAAAACTGGTAATTGTGTTTGTGTAGAGATGGGCTTTCCAACTGGGACCTTCGCTTAAACCTAATAATGGTATCAGCACACTATAGTAACCGAATGTTAAACAGCAACTATTAACATTAAACATTTTTAAATCTGCAGGGCCAGATAACACCCAAGAGTATTAAAATAACTTACTATTAATGTTGATTTTTAAACAAATCCTGGAACACTGGGGAACTTCCCAAGGACTAAGGGGGAAATCTAATGTTGTGCCAATTTTTAATAAAGAGCAAACTGGATGACCCAGGTAACTGAAGTCTGACATTGATTCTGAGCTAAATCATGGAAAGGCTGATATGGGATGCAATCAGTCAAGAATTAGAGGATGGTAGCATAATGAATACCAATCAACAAGGTTTAATGGAAGATTGTTTGACAAGACCTATGTCTTTTTTTATGAAATCGCAAGTTTGGTTAATAAAGGAAACTGTTCACATAACATACTTAGACTTCTTAAGACATTTGACTTAGTCACAAATGACATTGTAAAAAAAATTAACACTATACAATGGAGCCCATATTAAATAGATTAAGAACTAGTTAACTGATCAATTGTAAAAACTATAAATGGGAAATTGACATCTAAAGGGGTCCCACAAGGACTATTCTTGACCCAATTCTATTAAATATTTTTATCAATTGTCTGGAAGAAAATATAAAATCATTATTAGCAAAATTTACAGATGACACAAAAATTGGGGGAATTTTAAATGATGAGAACAAGTGAGTATTACAGACCAAGCTGGGTCACTTGGTAAAATAGGCTTTTTTTCAGCAACATGCATTTTAATACAGCCAAATGTAAAGTCAGACATTTATGAACAAAGAACATAGATCACACAGGATGGAGGACTGCATCCTGGAATATAGCAACACTGAAGACAAGTTAGGGGTCATGGTAGTTGGCAGTTGCACCTAAGCACTGAGTGTAATGCCATAGCTAAGAGGGCAAATGAGATCCTTGGATGTAGAAGCAGGAAAATATCAAGTAAGAATAGGGAGATGTTATTACATGCCATATATTACATTAGTGTGACTCCGTTCTGGTACCCACTTCAAAAACGAAAGTTGAAAGATTGAAAAGGGTTCAGAGAAGAGCTACAAGAGTGATTCAAGGTCTGGAAAGCAAGTTTTATAGCAAGAGACTCAAGCTCAATCCATTTAGTTTATCCAAGAGAAGGTTAAGTAGTGACTTGCTTGATCACAGTCTGCAGTTACCTACGTTGGAAGACATTTCTGATAGATGTGACAGATATTGCAACAGCACACAGTGGGGACCATATTGTTTTAAGTTTATGAATGGTTTCTGTGTCACTGTGAGCAACTCCAGTGGGGCAGGGTTACTACTGCTTCTCCAGGAAATAAAAAGAGTGAGTGTGGGGGTGACTAAGATGAATTATGCAGGCTGTGAACACCTCCAGTGAGGTACCATGCCCTGAGGAGGTTTGCATAGAGTGGTTCAAACTGGGTTTTCCAGAGACTGACAGAGAAAGGGGTTTTGGTATAAAAAGGCTGAGTTTAAACTGGGACACAGGGCCTTCTTTTGATTCAGCAAATGAACAGCAACTTTTACTCAGGAGGGGGCCCCAAACCCTTGCGGAAGGACTGGAAGGCCTTTGGTCTACTAGGGCCCTATAAAACTGATGGGTGAGCTCTAGTAAGCTTTTAGTGTGTGTACAGGAACTTTGACTGTTTTTGTAAGTTTTCTCTGCAATACTGTTATCACAAGAATAAATGTAATTTTTTGTTTAGAAAATGTAGAACTGAAAGGGACCTCAAGAAGTCATCAAGTTAAGTCCCCTACAATGAGGAAAGACAAAGTCAACCTAGACCATCATTGACAGGTGTTTGTCCAACCTGTTCTTAAAAGCCTCTAATGGAGATTCCACAACCTCCCTTGGAAATCTATTCCAAAACGTCACCTCTATAGTTAGAAATTTTTTTCTATTATCTAACATATACCTAAGTTGCTGCAGATTGAGCCCATTACTTCTCGTCCTATCTCCAGTGGACGTGGAGAACAATTGATCCCTGTCCTCTTCATAAGAGCCCTTAATGTATTTGAAGACTGGTATCAGGCCCCCCTCAGTCTTGTTTGCTCAAAGCTAAACATGACCAATATTTTAATTTTTCCTAAGCCTTGTATCATTTTTGTTGCTCTGCTCTGGACTCTCTCCAATTTATCCACATCTTTCCTAAAGTGTGTCACCCAGAATTGGATGAACACTGTATTCCAGCTGAGGTCTCACCATGGCAGAGTAGAGTGGAAAAACTATCTCACGTGTCTTATGTACAAAACTCTTGTTAATATGCACCAGAAGTATATTAGGTTTTTTCACAACTGCATCAGAATGGACTCATATTCAATTTGTGATTCACCGTAACCCCCACATTCTTTTCAGCAGTAATGCCACCTTGCCAGTTATTCTCCCTTGTGTAGTTGTGCATTTGCACTCACCATTATTGGTCTGAATTTAACAAGATGAAATTCAATCCTCCAATTTGTCAAGATCATTTTGAATTCTAATCTTGTCCTCCAAAGTGCTTGCAACCCCTGCCAGCTTAGTGTGCTCTTCAAATGTTATAAGCATACTCTCTTCACTCCATTATCCAAGTCATTAATGAAAATATTGACTAGTATCAGACCCAGGACTGACCCTTGCAGGACCCCATTAGATATGCCCTCCCACTTTGACAGTGAACCATTGATAACCACTCTGAGTTCAGTCTTTCAACCAGTTTTGCACTCACCTGATTGTAATTTCATCTAGGCCACATTTTCCTAGTTTGCTTATGAGAATGTCACATAGGATTGTGTCAAAAGCCTTACTGAAATCAAGATATATCACATCTACCCCTTCCCACTGATCCACTAGGTCAGTAACCCAGTCAAAGAAGGAAATTAGGTTGATCTAGCATGATTCGTTCTTGACGAATAGATGGCAGCTATTCCTTATAACCCTATTCTCGTGTAGATGCTTACAAATTGATTATTTCTTTTTTCCAGTATCTTTCCGGGTATTGAAGTTAAATTGATTTGTTTATAATTCTCTATGTCTGTTTTGTACCCTTAAAAAAAAAAAAAAAAAAAAAAAAAAGGCAAATATAGTACCATTTTCCAGTTCTCTGGGACCCTATCCAACTTCCATGAGTTCTCAAAGATAATTGCTAATGGTTCTGAGATTGCCTCAACTAGTTCTTTAAGCACCCTAGGATGAATTTAATCAGGCCCTGCCAACTTGAATATACCTTACTTATCTATATATTCTTTATCCTGTTTTTTCCCCTGTTTTGGCTTGCATTCCTTCCTCCTTGTTGTTAATATTAAGTGTGTTGAGTATCTGGTCACCATTAACCTTTTTAGTGAAGACTGAAGCAAAATAGGCAACAAACACCTCAGCCTTGTTGATATCATCAATTATTAGCTCTCCTTCCACGCTAGGTAGAGGACCTATGCTTTCCTTTGTCTGTCTCTTGCTCCCAATGTATTTAAAGAAGGCTGGTTAGTAACTGGTATACACTGTTGCAACCCCTAGAGAAAGGTTAACCACAGGTGCTGGTTCCCAGTCAGACCTGCTGGGGAAAATCACAGTGAGGTGCAGAAGTGGGACTGCAAGAAGAACTGCAAGCCTAAATGCCCAGTCAGTCTTGAGGGAGAGAGATGCAGGTCTCTACCCAACAGAGGTGACAGCTAGGAGCCTGAAACCTTAAGTGGGTGCCCTTGAGGAAGACTAGGGGCAAGGTACAGCTAATCCTGAAACTGTGACAGATGGCTCAGTAGTAGAAAAAGGCATAAAGTCCAATGTATGGAAGCTGATTTTAGACAAATTCAGACTAGAAATAAAGTGCATATTTTTAAAACAATAAGGGTAATTAACCTCCAGAACAACTACATAGGTGGATGTGGTGGATTCTCCATCACCAGAAATCTTTAAATCCAGACTGGATATCTTTCTAAAAAAAGATATGCTATAGCTCAACCAGAAATTATGGACTTGATGCAGAAGTTACTGGATGAGGTTCTTCAGCCTGTGTAATACAGGAGATAAAACTAAATCAACATAATGGTTCCATCTAGCTTTAAAGTAAAAAAAAATATTGAATATTCTATCTTAGCAACATTGTCTATTGACTAGGTGGTAGTATTTCCTCTGAGTCGGTTCTTATCTAATGCTTCATCACAGCATGTTTTTAAAAACTGTAGTTTTAAAAATGTCTCATAACAAAACCTATAGAAAAGATTGAATCATAAAAACTCTCTTTAATTTGCAATTGAGACAAGAATCACAACTTTAAATTTTCAAGTGATGTAAAATAGATATTGAAGACTATATTGAAAGTACTTTATTGAAAAATTAAGATGTTGGAAGTGTCTGGCTACATGATGGATAAAACAAGACATTAAAAGTTTAAAATTTTTTTCACTTTTTTCAAAAACTTACCAAAATGCACTAAGTTAATTTAAGATATGTACATGAGAAATAATCAGCTTAATTATTGGGCAAAATGACAATATTACTTTCAAAATATGCATAATTAATAAAAAATATAGACAAGATCAAAAATTGAGAGAGAGTAGGGAAACCTATGTTCCTTATAAATTTAGAGTCGTTTTAAATTTCTCTTGCTTTGGGCACTTCCTGGAAGAGCATCTTTTTTATTTCGCCGCTTTGCAGATGAACTACTGCATTCTTTTGACCCGTGGAAGGTGCACAAACACAAAATACAAAAGTCAAATGCACAGGCTTCTCGGCTACATAGTCCCCTTTTCTTTAAGGGCTGATACTTAGCTGGGCACTGACATCTTGGACAAGGTTTTAAAGCTTCATCAATAAAAAGGGTTTTGGCAATCTGTGTCAATAGGGGAGAAAACGACATTTAATATCTGCAGTTCTTGACTGTACATCTTAAGAAGTCCAAGATTAGTCTTAAGAAATCTTTATTTTCAATGCTAACACCTGGCTACATTGCTTACCTTAAGGTACTCTTCCTGTTTACTAGTTGACTGGGGAACAGAACTGCATCCTGTAGGTGTTATAAGCTCATTGCAAGAAGGTGGTGTTTGTAACACAGCAATTTTAGCTTGAGCTTGAACAGGTCTTAGAGCAGATCTACGTAGCATATTAAGTCTTGTGGCGGCATCTTCAACATGCAAGAGACATCCCTGTTATAGATGATGATGATAAGAAGAGAAATCAGCTTCAATGCATACCAAGATAACCAGGGCTTTGTTTAATATAGCTTGCTTTGTTTTTGTTTTAGAACTATTTTTATTTTTCACAATAAAGAGGTACAAAACATGTAAATTTCTTCAAGTACAAGTTTAGTATTTAATGGACAGGTGGACAAAACAGGACCCATTGGAGGAAATATTGTGGTCTATAAAGATCAGTTCAGGGTGACCAAATTGATTCTCCTTTACCACTTACAAGACCTCATCCCTCATCAATTCCATCTGATATCTTTCCTACTTCAGAAATCTGAATAGGAAACACTTCCAACTGCTTATAGGATAGTCACTTCACATCAGATCACTTCAAGGAATCCCTACCCTAGAGGTAAGTTAAGCCACAAAGAAAAAACAAATCAAACAATTGGGAAGGAGTCACAATTTTAGTCCTACTGGACCTACAAGCAGGGATTAAAATGGAAGAAAAAGAAAAAGGTGTTGAAATGGGGCATATTAGAGATTAAGAGGAAGGGACAGGATTTTAAACCCAAACCTGGTTCGCTTTAAATTTGTTATAATTTGAGGAAAATCCTATTGATTCCAAGCACTACATGTTTTAAACATTTTCCTTGAAGTGTGGCTAGAGTAAAAAGACTAAAAATGACATTTTTTACTCAGAATAGGTCTCTGCGTGTATTCTGAGTCATATCTACTGGGTAAAGATTTTACAACTCTCGTTGTCAGCTGGGAGATTTCTGCAGTTTGCTAGGATCTTTACATTCTTCCCCTCTCCCCAAATCTTTCCAACACGCCCAATATTTAGAATACTCCCTTTGGGAGATACATTACCCCAGCTTCCGCCTTCAGCTGTTTTATGTACAGCTTTCTCCTGAGATATGCATTTTTGTCTTGTATAACAATTTCACGCCAGTTCTTGCTTACTTTCCAAATACTGAAACAAAACAAAAAAATACCATCCACCTTTCAAATCTTGCTTAAGTTTTTATGAGTGGTATAGTTTAAGATCCTAATACTAAAAATTAATCCCTTCAGTTTTATCATGACTTAAAATGTTATCTTGATCATTTTGCAGAATGTTGCAATATACTGTAACAAACTCCACTTTACAGACTTGACTTGAAACATAACATTGCCTCACATATTCTTCTGCATCACCATGTGGAATTAAATACAGATGGGGTAAGGGAGGGCTCATCTCCTAAGACAGAACACAAGGTAAAAAACCATTGACTGCTTTGCATAGGGTAGGAGAGGGGGGCAGATTGAGAGCTGAGGGGAAGAGGGTTGGAGCAGAACTAGGGGGCTGGATCAGAGCTGCTGAGCGTGGTGGGGGGAGGGCTGGAGTGGAACTGGAGGGACCAAGGTGGGAGGATTGCATCAGGCCTGCGGGAGCTATGGCTGGACTGAAGGAGGTAGAAGCTGGGGGAGAAGCTAGGTATCTGGATAGGCCGGGAGCTAAAGAGGAGCTAGGTAACGGGGTTAAGGGGACTGGATTGAGGCTGTGGGGGGACAGGACTGGAGGGAGGTGAATTTCGGAACTGGGAAGGGGGGCCCCCTAACCTATTATAACACTAGAAGTCTCTGGGGTCTTGTTATGCTACTGATATTTTAGACTTGCAACAAAATATTGCACCATCATAAACTGATGCTCTGGGAAATGAGCTAAGCTTAACATTTATGAATATTTTCACTGATTACAAAAAAAATGGGAATTAATACCCTAAGTCTTTATTATTAGATAGAACTTAATTACAAGTGACATTCTTTCATCTCTTTGTTACTTCAAACGCATCAGTAGCAAATTAATGTTATTTTTGTTACATGGGAGTAATACTGTTCAGGCCACTGTTCCAGCTCCCCAACTCATTAGCAGGGAAAAAAACCTTATTTTCAAAATTTTGAAAAAAGGTATATAGTTGTATTTCTTACCTGCATAGGCTTTCCACAGTCAAAGCACCTAAAACTATAGCAAGAATATGCTTTAAATCTCTGTATTTTAATTCTGTTAAAATATCTAATTTTTCAAGGCCCATTTTTTTGCCTATGAGTCCAGCAAGAATATATTCTAATACAGACATTTCAGCTCTTTCAGAGTTCTCCAAGAGTCCATTTTGCTCTGGTCTTTTTCTTTTGCTTCGCATGAAGATTTCATGGACTACTTGTAAAGCAGGCGTTCTTGATAAATCCCCAAGATTTAGAATCAAATCTGCACTATTCTCCTCATTAAAAACCAATCCACTGTCTTCACTGGCAGGGTCTCTTGCTACTTTTAATTTATATTCTGAATTAATTAGTGTAATATCATAGTCTTCCTCTGTCTCTGACTGTGAACCCCGTTCCCGAAGGGTGGATAACCTCCTCACTCGGTCTAGTTTTCTTAACTTTCTTTTAGCATCCAGAAGTTTGGAAACTTCCTTCTGTTTTTGAAGGAGTTCTTGGAAAGATCCCTCATGATCTGAAGAGGAATCTTCTGATTTATCTAAGCCAAGGGAATTAAACCCACTGTCTTCAGGCACTGAAAAGTCCAAGTCACTTACCACATGAGTAGGGGGAGTATTTGTGTCAAGTAAATCAAAGTTAAAATCTGCTATTAGGTTGCTGACTGGAGTCAGAAATTTATCCTCATTCGTCTCAGACAACATACAACATGTAGGGGTTCTAAGCAATTCCAGGTAGGTGCTTTCATCATTAATGCTTGTAAGGGCACTATCACTGAACTCATTAGGAGTCTTGTCAATAATAGTGTCCTTAGAAGTATTAAGGTGAATTGGAGATAAACATTCAGGTTCTGACAACAAGTTGTTTTTACATTTGGAATCATCTATTGTAGAAGTCCTTTGCTGTGAAAAGGCAAGTCTCAATTTTTGGCAAGCAGGACTAAACTCCTCAGTTTTTAAAGTGCTAGTAGCTAGAGGTTTGTAAGTGTTATCTCTTGGAGAATACGAAGAACTTTTTGAAAGTCTTTCGTCAAAGCTGAGAACATGAGATAATGTTTTTTTCCTACTGCAATCCGACGAATTGGCTTGTCTTTCAAAGCATCCTACAATGCCTCCCAAAGCAGTTTTAGACAGAAGCAGTCTCCTACGCAGTGATGAGTCTTTTTTACTTACTTTTGGAGTTTCAAAAAAATCTGTAGCTACATTTGCCTCTCTTCTTTCAGATAAGGAGATAGAATTCTTTCCATTTTCGATGGGAGACAACACTGGAATTACTAAATTAGGGTGTGAATGTTCAGAATACTCATGTAGTAATGATAGATGTCTCGTGCTCAGTTCATCTTTATGTTCTGCTTCAGTATGATCAAAGCTAGGGTCTTTTAATGATACATTAAATCCACTATCATGAAATATGGAGGTGGAACAAGAGTCTTTAAAGCTGGAGTATTTCACATTGTTGCTGGGAGAAGTCAACCTGCCTCTTTTAAGAATAGACAGCACTGAGCGACTTTCTGACATCTTTCACTTGGAATTTCTCTGATTCTGTAAAGTGAAGACAGCATTTTATTTCTAGAATGAGCCATAAAGAACTTATTTTAAATACAGTTACCAATGGATATCAAATTATATCTAAGATGATTTATTTTCATTTAAATAACATTCTTTCACCATCAAAATAGTAACCATAGTGAAAAATATTTTTATTGCATCTCTGTGGAAACAGAACTCACACTCTAGCATGATGGATGCACTATCAATATTTAAAAAGATAAATAGATAGTAAATATTTTACTGATGTAAAATAATGGGGATGAACAGCTTAAAAAACATGGCATAAGAAAAACCAAGTATGTGAAAAAACATCTGATTAAACAGCTGATCTACCAGTCATCATCATCATCATCCATGGAGAATAGGTTCAGTCCGATCATAGACAATGGGCAAAATTTTGGCCCCATTGAGGTGAATAGCAAAACTCCTACTGACTTCAATAGGGTCAGAATTTCACCCTTCATGTACATAGAGTCCCTCTACGTTCTGCCAGTTCAGTTCTTGAGAGCCAACAGGGGATTGAAACTCATGAATTAGTCTATTTTATTAGTGCTGATGGGAGAAAAGAAAAAAGTCTTTGTGGCAGTTTGGTTTGTTTAAAGAAAGAGAGAGCCCTGGTGGCTGATAATCCTAACTAATTGTCTAGAGAGTCAGCAAGCTTCCACAAATTTATTCAGATCCTTCAGTCCTTCAACACTGGAAACAGTTGAGTTCCAGTTACACAAAAGGGACAGTCTAGTGTTGGTCACTACACTGCTCCAAGACATTTTCTTTACAACTTCGAACAGAAACCACCAAGAATTTCTGCTCAGTCTCTTGGTGATCTGGGGTAATATAGCTCCTACCTTGTGGTTATACAATTTATGGGCACTGGAGAACTAATTAGCACTCTTCCCGTATATGTGGGGAGAAAGAGATACTCTGCCCTATGGTAATAAGCTTTTTGCATAGTCAGAAAGGACACATTCTTTTCAAGGGAACAACAGAATTAGGTACTTATGTGATTTCTCTCTGAAGGATATGATTACCTAAGGCATTGATTCCTATTTCTATAAAGATATAAAAACGTATTCCCTCTCCTTCCCAGATCAGACTGGCAAGGACATAGACCAGGTTACTATTTTGCAAGCCCAGGACACAGCAGACGTAAGAATATTTTGAATAATGTAACCATAAGGACAAAGATCTCATGAGCCACCAAAGCTAGCAAAAAGTTACACATCTTTTAATTCCAAGCTTTGCAGCAGTGTATAATAGTTTCTAACTCTAGTAAAATGGGAAATATACCTAGAGATTGTCACTGGTCTCTCATACCAGACAAAAATAGGTCTTCATGGGCCATTTACCAGAGTGGGATGTCTTCAGTGTACCAAGGACCCTGAGCCAGTTGGGCCTCCCACTACTAGAAAAAAAGTAGTTGTGCCACCCTCTGTTATACAGAATTATCTTTTGATGGATTTGGGTCATTGAATTACCCAATATCCCAAAGATGAAAGGTCCCTTTTTTTTTTTTAATTCCATTTGCTAGTGGTGGATGTGTAAAGGGGAGAGTTTTTCTTTGTAGCAACAAGACTACAGCACACAGTGTGTGGGGAAACTAACGCTTAGGTAAAGGGCAAGGATAAGGCAGACACAGAGTATTGGCAGGTGAGGAGGCAAAAGACTGAACAGTAACATGGGAGGTAGGGTTTTGCCAGTAGGATAATAAATGCTTGTAAGTGTAGGCTAGGGTAAAGAGATGATACATGACCAGGCTTGTATTGGGACCAACAGATGGGGAGGACCACATGCAAGAGGTCCAAACACCTCCAAAGTAAGTGGATCATAACAGGACACAGGGACTTAGTAGACCTAAATGAACATTTTGGGAGTGCTCAGAGCAGAGCCCCTACAGAGTACACAACAGAAACATGCTGAGGGAAGCAATATGAATCAGCCAGATGCATTGAAAGGCATTCTGCCTGCAAAGAGATGCCGAAAACCTTCTAGAAGGGAAGGAGACAAAGCTGTTTTAGAATTAATTGCTAAATAGTTGTAAATAGCTTTTAAAATAGCCATTCAAGGCTCCAATATTGCAAAAACATAGATACTGTACATACTTATCTTTAAACACATTAATAGTTCTATTGAATTTAATGAGACTATGCATGCACTTAAAGCGAAGCATGTGCATAAGTGTTTGCAGGATCTGGTCCTTGCTTTCCAATACAGTCAAAATACAGCGGGAAAGATGGAGGGGTGGGGAGGAGGATGACAATATTTACTTTTAGTTCTAACATTACAAACAACTGAAAGTAGAGGATATCAAAAGCTGTAATTAGGATGCTATACTTTTAAAGAAGTAAAAGTTGATCATTTCTCTTTGTCTCAAAAGGAACAGAAGGTAAAAAAGGAAAAAAAGAACTCATGTAACTCTGTAACAGAGATCTGAACTGGCAGAGAGATATGGCAAAAATAATTTTTGCCTTATTAAAATAATATCCAAAAGCACTACAAACTTAAAAAAAACAAATGTGGGGAGGGAGAATGGGGGGAGAAGAGAAGAGCACTTCTGAGCTTCTTATACACTTCCTTGAATTGACACTATATATTCTTAACATTGTAGGGGAGAAGCATTGAAATAGAGCAGACAAACAGAACATGATCCGTAATCATTCTTGGTAATGCTTCCTAACCCGCACCCCCATCTTGCAAACCTTTATGCATGTATTTGATTTTTATTTCAGTGGGAATACTCACAGTAGTAAAGTTCAGCTTGTGCATAAGATTTTGCAGGATTGAGGGCATAATGTTGCAAATCCAACATTAAAAGGGGAAAAAAACCTTTTCAAAACTTACTAGTATACATTTATGCATCAAATTCTTACAAACCAAGTCTCATTTCATTTGAGGATTGATATCTCCCACTGGAGTGAAATATTTTTTCTTTGTAATTCAGTGAGACATTTAAAACCTCCCTTAGTATTCCTTTTTCAAAATTTTCTTTATTCAAGTTATTCTAGATTTGGTGTTTTAATGAGAGTTTTCTCCTTTAACACAAGGAAACATGTTTAAATCCAATAATTTAGAAGCCTAATGATACTTAGATGTTACACTTCATTTTTCAACCATAGATCTCAGAGTACTTTGCAAAAGGAAGTGTCATTATCCCCATTTCACATGTGAGAAAACTGAGACACAGTGAACCAGTGGCAGATTAGCCACTGGGCCAACAGGGCTGTGCCCAATGTAGGGTGACCAGATGTCCCGATTTTATAGGGACAGTCCTGATCTTCGGGGCTTTTTCTTATATAGGTGCCTATTATCCCCACACTCTGTCCCTATTTTTCATACTTGCTATCTGGGCACCCTAGCCCCATGCTCCAACCCACTCGGCACTCCTGCCGGGAAGCTGGGTCAGGACACTTGGGCTTACCCTGCTCCGTGCGCCTTCCTGCTGGGGGAGGGGAGCAAGCCCCCACACCCTGACCCCACTCCCTGGCAGGAGCACCAGTGGCTCTCAAACACTGTGGCTCTCAAACAGTGGTCAATGGACTACCAATGAGCCGCAGAGTGCTTCCTGACAATCTACAGGATGAAATATTTAGAGAACCAAGCCATGGGAGGATTAGGATGTCTAGAGAGGAGGTGTTCCATGTGAAGATCCCTCTTCTGAAGTGGCTCAAGGATGCAATGATTACTGGGAAACAAGAAAGCATAGTGGCTAGAACAAAGAACTACCAGTCAGAGGACTGGGTTCTGAACTGACTGCCACAAGCTTCTTTTAGATTAGTAATATAAAAGGTGTACGTTACCAGAATCACCGAACTTATTTCTGTCCTCCTTTCTCAGTGCACCTGCTATTTTAAGCAAAGGGATGGAGACGCATTCTTGATATAGAGATGAATAGTCTTTTCCAGTATTTAAATCAAGTCTGGTCTCTGCAGCAAACAAACTTTACCTGAAGAATCATCAAGCTGTGCAAGTATCCCAATCTAATTGACCCAAAATGAGTCATTACAACCCAACAATATTAATTACTATGAAGGATGCTGTAGCTAATCCCCCCAGCACAACGGGTATGCAACTTACCCAGCTTTGTGAAGCAATTTGAGATCCTCGGATGAGGAAGTGCTATGTGATGCGAACAGCCGTGATACTTAACTGGAGGACAGCGTTCCAGAATAAGGCAGAGGCAGAAGCAAAAATAAATCAATGCATTCCAAAGGTATTACGCAGCTCAGAGGCAAAATACGTTCCAGTCACAAAACAATTAATTTAACCAATTAGTCTATATATTTATTAGCTGTAACCTCTGCAGTTAGTGCCCGTAACAACAGCAACGAGGCTAATTGACTAGACCAACCACCTAAGGAATAACACCTGTCGGACTCTCAGTCACCTTGAATGATGGGCTCCAGGAAGGCAGGAGCTTCACCCCCGCATCCTTCTCCGGCAACTCCGTGGGCAAAGGGAAATCTCTGCCCCACAATCCTGGGGCTTCTCCGAGGGGGTCAATGGGGCTGAGCGATGGGGACTGACGTTAATAACATGCTGCAAGCCGGACTAGGAGCAGTGAGGGGCACCGACCCTGCTGCCCCGCGGGGCGCTGCTCCCTGCCTCTTGCCGAGGCACCGCCGAGCCTCTCTCGCCCCCGGCCCCACCGCGTTGCCCTGGTGAGGAGCCGCCGCCTCTAGCCAGCACCAGTTCCCCGCATGCGGCTGCTGTTGGTTTCCCTCGCTTGGATTTGAACTGCCCGCCCTTATCAACCGCTGAAGCTTTCCCTCCTCCCCCTCAGTGCTGCCTCCTGGCACGGGGGCCAGAGCAAAGAAGGGCCCAGGAGCAAGCCCAGTAAAGGCGGGAGGGAGACTACCTCTGTAATTCCCCCCCGCCCCCCAGTAGTCAGTGCGAGTGACGGTGGCATCTGAGGGAGCTCTGTTGCAGAGACCGACCCCCATTCCCCCCACCCTCAATTCTTCCAGGGCTGTGTCCTCCTCATCCCCACTGCACCTTCGGAGGCTTTTTGCCTCCTCGTTTCCTCCCTCCCCCCGTGCTATGCTCGTGTTCCTACTTCTTCCCACATGTGTAGGGCTGCTGCTTCTCTCCCCCTTTCCCGCACTTTTCTATTGCTACTTCTCCCCCACAGCACCTCTAGTCACTCCAAGGGGATACTGCTTCTAGAGAGCCTGACTGAGGTGAAGAGGCTTCACCCTAATGTGAAACCTTTAGGAGCCTAGCTTCGAGCATGGCCAAACAAAATGTTTTTAAAGGAGCTAAGCCCGGTCTACACGACCAGTATATCTATAATAAAGAAATTAACGTGAGTTGGATGATTGCCAATTAACTCAAATTAGCCTACACATTTGTACGTGGTGATAGTCCCGCAACAAACATTTGTGGAGTAGCATATACAAACATGGTACCTCTCTCTGGCTTGCTGACTATCAGTTAACTTGAGTTAAAAAAACAACAACCTAGAACAGATAAACCCTAGGTGCTAACGAGTTAAGGAGCACCCTGTTAAAACGTGTCAGCTAACGTATTAAAACAAAACGAACAAAACACATGCTTTCATGTTCTAGAGCAGCCAAAAATCCCCTCTCCACTGCCACTGACTTCCCACACACTCAAAATTAATACACCACAAGGCAGGACAGGGAGATTGCATCCAGTGGTTGAGAAGACTTGACAGGTTGTCTTGAACTCTAGTTCTACAAATTGGGAATGAAGACATTTATAATGCAAGGGCATGTGAAATACCAAATAGTGTGATGTAAATTGTAGTTGTGCTCTTTCTATATTAGGTATTATTTACTTTCTCCCCCATTTCAGAGGTCATGTTCTCAAATTTTTAGTCTTTACTTGACTCTTTTCCCTTCAACCTCCATTTTTCTCCTATCTTTAGGACAGTGTCAAATCTGAATGAGTGATTTGAAAAAAAAATTTGATTTAAATGTCTCATTGAAACAAACATCAAAATCCATCCTAACAAGAGGGAAGGACTCAGAAATAAGGTAAAGCCAAAATCCTCAGGCATGAGGTTTGGCAAGTGTGCTAACTCTGTGTGTAACTCTTTCCCCTTTTCACACCAGCTTCTGTTTTTCCTACCTTTTAAACCAAAACAGCAACATGTTCTGACACCAGGGTGATGAGAATGATATCAATAACTAGACAGACTGCAAAGCCTCACAACTTTTGGGAGCCTGAGGAAATCTTATTTAAAAGGTTATAAAACTAAAGGGCACTAAATGAGGCATTCTTAAATTTATTTTACTTTTTATGTAAAACATAATATTGTATTAGATTAATGCAACTGCAAATGTATCAGATTGACCCATTTGGGGAATATAACAAGTATTGGGGAAAAAGAAGAAACAACATATTGATAGGTACTATTCTTTGTCCTTCTGTGAGGGATTTTTTTCTAAATTGCTTTCTATTACAGTATTTTGATAGTCTTTAGTTATTATTGGAGGGTGCAAACCTAAAAGAAAAAGACAGAAGGGGGAAACAATACAATACTTTAGTATTTTAACAATAAATAGACTGGAAATGTTTACTACAGCAATACAGCAATATCTGTTTCATAAGATTTGGAAGATCCTTATGACTAAATAAAACCATTTGAGGGGGTTTTCGTTGTATCATTGGCAAGAGTTTAGCTTTTTTAAAGATAAGCCTGTCCAGAAGTTGTGGGAAAACCCACCTCTGACATTCAAACTCAGGTGGAACTATTTTACTTCAGTCAAAAAATTTTAAGAAGGTCTAATAAATTGTGGTGGTGGGATTTAGGGGCTTGTGTTCTCCTGATCAACTGACAGCAGTATAAGCAGTATAAGTGAGATATGGTGGATGAGAAAATATATTTTACTGAACCCCAACTTTAATTCACCCACTTTGTCTCTCTAATATCCAGGGCCCAACATGGCTAAAACAACACCGCATATAGCAGTATAAGTGAACATGACATATCAGAGTGATTTAGACTAACAACATATTCACCTCAAAACAAAAAATATCCCGTATATCTTCCCCTTTTATAAGAGGGGGGAAATAATCAGCTTTCCAAAAAAAAAAAAAGGTGCAACGGGTTCTTTTTTTTTTTTTTATATGCTGAATATTTAAAATAAATGAAGCAGTGAGCATTTTTAACTTAACTCTTCACACACCCCTCCTACCTTCTTTTACAGATCCAAAGCACATGCTTTTGGCGCTTAAACTACACCAAAGGGAATATCTCAGCTAATTACACATATCAGGGCAGAGTTTGTAAGGAACATGTTTAGTGTTAACTCTTGAAACTAAAGTCAACTCTTGAGGTTTTTTTCAAACCCCAAGTTCTCTCAAGGGAACAAGTTAGATAATTAAACAATTTATTGCTTAATTTATTAAACCTCATTTTCAATCAAACTATATAGTTAAAGTGACTTTTCTTAAGGTTAGATTATGAATAGATTACCTTGACAATATAATGGACCCCGAAGGAGCAATACTGGAGGAGGACAATTTATGAGTTTGTAAAAAACTCTAGTTTAATGCACTTAAAGTGTACTGGAAAGAAATAATGACTGAGTTAATTGGAAGAGGCTGAATGGACACTGCTGATACTGGTTAAGGACACTTACAGAGATTGGCTGGGTAAATCACCAGTTTTTATTATTAGTGTGTGACTGCAAGAGTGCAATTTAAAAAAATTTCCTCCATCAAAAATTCTGGATTATTTTAAGATTTGAAGTTTTGGTGGGGAGAGAATTTTGGTGCTATGGTAAAAATAAATATAATAATAATGGAAGTGTTATTATACATGTGAGTTGTGTGAATCTTAGCTCTGTTTTTACAGTACATTTCCTACTCCTTTAACAATATTTTTAAGATAAATTCAAATGTAGAAAACATGAAGTAAACCAAAATGATTAACTAGTTTAACTCCCAACAGTTTATTTTATATATACCACCAATCACATGCAAGGTTAATTTGGCAATATTAAATAAATATCTGGAAAACATATCCAAACCATAAAACCATCACACATTTCAAAAAGTTTGATAATTTAATCAGACAAAACTAAGTTTAAGAAAGACAAAACTAAGTTTCTTTCAGTATTTAGGAATGCTGGTAGAATTCTTAATGGAAGTGCTGAATGTATACTGAATGTTCTACAATATTTATTTAGTATTTTGTAGGGGAAAATTTAATTATTGTGGCATTGATACACCATGGCTAAACCTATATAATGACCATCATATACACAGGATTTATCCTAAAATTTGTGTTGAGCCTGTGAATAAGAGAGCAGTTGGCATTTTTTCCACATTTTTGTTTGTGACTGCTGATGTATGCACTGAAACTGTTGAAAACTGATTTGATAACAAAATCCTATTCTATTGCATTGAAAATATATTTGTATTTTAGCTTGAAAGTTTGCCTTAATTAATGTGGGGGAGAATATGGTAAGACCCACACACTATATATCTATATTTTCATTTACCTTAATCTTTCTCTGTGGAGCTTAAGTGATATACTTCTGAAAATAAAAAAGCAGCTTCAAGCAAAGACCAGCCCTCCTTGAGTTAAAATTCTGCGATCATGTCTGAGTCACATGTTTGCTTTCCACAAGCTATATAGACCAGCTCAGGTACAGTCAAATATATTCTACTGAGGCCAGTAGATTCCAAATTCATTGTAACTTGTAGTTTTCTTTGCATTTGCTTATGAAATCCATGTAGTTATTTATATGCACGTTTATATTTCATCATTTTTTTTTCTGTTTTCAAAATGAAAAATGGTGATACCCCAGCATCGGTTGCCTCAATTTCCTTCAGTGTTATGTGCTCAGTAAGCCAGATTCACTCCATACTGGTGTGGGCAATAATGCAGAGATCAAAGGGTGATGGTGGCTTGTGTTCCCCATTGCTGGGGACTGGCATAGCCCCCTTGCACAGGTTAGGGCAGCCCTTAATTTGCATCCCTGCTGCAATAGCCCTTATGAGCTGTTGTGCAATATTGCATATTACTCAAAGTATTGGTTTGCCCTTGCCATGGCAAGCCTATCTCCACCAGTCCCTGAAGTCTCCCCCAGAATGATCCCTGCACTGGGGGGCTCCTGCAAGAGAAGGGTGACACTGCTATGCCATCTCTGTGACTTCTTGAAAGGTCCCTTAGTTCTAGGGTGGTGGTGGGAAATTCATTAGGGTTACCATATCCAGCAAATAAAAAAAGAGGACCCTCCACCCGCCCATTCCCCACCCCAGCCCCGCCCCAACTCCGCCCCCTCCCCGCCTTAACTCCGCCCCCTCCTCCCTCCCACTCCCAGCCACGAGGAAAGGGCTGCCCCAGCGCTACCGGCTTCACGGTTTGCCGGGCAGCCCCCAGACCCTGCGCCCCCGGCCGGCGCTTCCCCAGCGCAGCTGGAGCCCGGGAGGGGAAGCACTCAGCCGGGGGCGCAGGGTCTGGAGGCTGCCCTGCGAACCGTGAAGCCGGTAGCGCTGGGGCAGCCTGGCTCTTAAACAGAGCCGAAGAGACAGGGGAGGAGCAGAGCCTCCAGCCGCGGCGGCTCTGCTCCTCTCCGACTCTGTTTAAGAGCTGGGCTGCCCGAGCGCTACCGGCTTCGGGCAGCCCCCTTGCCTCCGGACCCCAGCCGCCGGCGGGCACTTCCTCTTCCGGGCTCCGGCGGCGCAGGGTCCGGAGGCAAGGGGGCTGCCCGAAGCCGGTAGCGCTCGGGCAGCCCGGCTCTTAAACAGAGTCGGGGAGGAGCAGAGCCGCCGCGGCTGGAGGCTCTGCTCCTCCCCTGTCTCTTCAGCTCTGTTTAAGAGCCAGGCTGCCCCAGCACTACCGGCTTCGGGCAGCCCCCATGCCTCCGGACCCTGCGCCGCCGGAGCCCGGAAGAGGAAGTGCCCGCCGGCGGCTGGGGTCCGGAGGCAAGGGGGCTGCCCGAAGCTGGTAGCGCTCGGGCAGCTCGGTTCTTAAACAGAGCTGAAGAGTCAGGGGAGGAGCAGAGCCGCCATTTTCCCGGACATGTTCGGCTTTTTGGCAATTCCCCCCGGACGGGGGTTTGAGTGCCGAAAAGTCGGATATGTCTGGGAAAAAGAGGACGTATGGTAACCCTAAATTCATGGCTGCTGTACACCTGTATATTCCCCACAATATTCTTTTTCTTGTTCAGGAGACTGATCGTATAATTGCATTAGCATATTTGTATTCTTATGGTTTGTGATTTTCATCCACACAGATTCATCTTTATTCTCCTCTCCACTCAGAAATTTTATCTGATTACATTCTGAGGACTCTTTTAGGTAGTGTAACTTCCTTAACTCTTATGATCTAAACTTTCTATAAACTTAAATGCACATATGTCTCATGATCATAAAACAAAACGTGATTGTAATGCATATGTACAAATCAAAAGATTTGAGAGGGTTGCTGTCAAATCCTTAACTTTGCTTTTCCTACTTTTATACATGTGCCAGCAATGCCCCTCTGCCATGTACATTGACCAAACCGGACAGTCTCTACGTAAAAGAATAAATGGACACAAATCAGACATCAAGAATTATAACATTCCAAAACCAGTTGGAGAACACTTCAATCTCCCTGGCCACTCAAATACAGACCTAAAAGTTGCAATATTACAACAAAAAAACTTCAAAAACAGACTCCAACAAGAGACTGCTGAATTGGAATTAATTTGCAAATTGGACACCATTAAATTAGGCTTGAATAAAGACTGGGAGTGGATGGGCCATTACACAAAGTAAAACTATTTCCCCATGCTTATTCTCCCCCCGACCACAGTGCCTCACATCTCCTTGTCAATTGCTGGAAATGGGCCATTTTCATTGTCAGTACAAACAGTTCTTTTTCTCTCCTGCTGATAATGGCTCACCTTAACTGATCACGCTCCTTATAGTGTGTATGGTAACACCCATTGTTTCATGTTCTCTCTGTGTATATATATCTTCCTACTGTATTTTCCACTACATGCATCCGAAGAAGTGGGCTGTAGCCCACGAAAGCTTATGCACAAATAAATTTGTTAGTCTCTAAGGTGCCACAACTACTCCTGTGCTTTTTGTGGCTACAGACTAACAGGCTGCTACTCTGAAACCTATAAAGGTGAAGGGGGTTGGGAGACAGGAACAACCTACAGGAGAGGAGCTGCTCAGGAGCAGTCACAGCTGCAGGGGCAGGAGGCGCTAGGGCGAGACGAGGTTTTGGGCACAGCACCAGGTAGCAAGCGATCTTCGGGCGGGGACACAGACAGCCCCAGCACGAGGGGGCTGCGGCTGGAATAACGCCGCCCTGCAGCAGAGGGAGCAATAGCTCCTCCCCCATGACGACCCGCGCTCGAGTCCTCCTCGTCCTACGTCAGGGCAGCTTGGGGCGGAGCTGGCCCCGATTGCTGCCTCTGCGCGCTTCGGGAGGAGGCCTCGCGACTCGCCAGTCGTCGCAGGGGTCTGTCCCGTCCCCAGGCTGGGCCCGAGAGGAGCGGAGCCCGCTCCGGACAGGTACGGAGCGGTTTGGGTGTCTCTTCTCCTCCCCAAAGCTGGGCTCCTCCAGAATCCCGCCCCCCCCCCCCCCCCCGTTGCCCTGCTGCTATCGAGGTCTTGCCGGATACTGTCCCCGTCTTCCCCAGCGGCGGTGTCCGGATCCCCCTTCCCTCCCTCGTGCCTGGGGGGAGGCGCCCCTCCGCGCGAGTGAGGCTAGAAGTGTCTCTGTGCGTGCGGAAGGGGCGAGCGGCGGCATCGTGCCCCCACCCCGCTCTGGGCGCAGTCTGCGCGTTTATTCAACAAACCAGCGATTGTCCCCTGTGCCGCGCTCCTGCCGCCGGGGGAGGGCGCGGAGCAGAGAGCCTCGCCCCGGGGGCAGACGCTGTTCTGCTGGCAGGCCAGGTTCTGAACACGTGGTGAAGCTGCTGGGGTTCCTCAGTTCTGCACGGGGAGGGTGCTCCGCAGAGGAGCGTGGTGGAAGTTATGTAGGGCCCCGGATCTGGCCCTGTGAAGATACAGGCCACCCAACCGTAGGTGGGATGCACAGAGGTCAGGCCAATTTGTGGTACAATACTTTCACCAGAGTCTCACCCTTGCAGCAAGTGTCTTCATAACACAATCGTGCCACCATGATGTGTGTCTGAGCTTATCATCCTGCCTAACTGCGTTCATATCAGGTTTCAGAGTAGCAGCCGTGTTAGTCTGTATCCGCAAAAAGAACAGGAGTACTTGTGGCACCTTAGAGACTAACAAATTTATTAGAGAATAAGCTTTCGTGGACTACAGCCCACTTCTTTGGATGCGTTCATATCCGTGTAGTCTTGATCAGCTACTGACGGGGGTGGCTTGCCTACAGAACATGCATTGACAAGATGCATGGCGAGGGCATAACGTTTAACAGAGTCTGTAACCAATTAGTGAAATATCTGACTTTAAACATGGTTTGTATCTACACAATGTAGTTAATGTATGGTAAATAATGGCAGCTCTTGCTAGTGTAGTCAGTTGGCACATGGTTGTCTACCATTACCAAATATATTATTTTGCTGTAGGGATAGGATCTCTTGTGTAACTGAGTTAATTGGTCCTTTTTCCAGATCTTAGTAACTATGGTTATAGACACAACTGTGTTTAGAGCCAAGGATGCAACTAGTTGTTACAAACTCTGTAGAAGTCTGTGGAGTAGATGGGACCTAGATCCTCTGTGCAAAAAATATCTTATTCTGGCATTATGAGGGCAGATGTTGTCCTAAAATTAGTCAATATAACTAGGTGTTAATGATTATTTAAAAGTTCCTGTCAACTATTTCACTATTGATTGGTTTGGCAGTCAGATCCAGCTACCCTAGGATTGTGAGGCAAAGTACTACTACTTTTCTGCCTGATTCTGACCCCCAGGTTTCTGTCCAGCATGTCCATCAAAGGTAGTGCAGGATTAGACAGTGTTTTAAGTGGGTGGAATAGTATGGCTGGGTTTATCCTGTATATACAAGTAGTGATGTTGTCCATTCCCAAAATGATGACAAGTTAGTGTATTGAAACTTGAGTGATATATAGTTGATTATATTTTTTATAGTTGTAGCAAAATCTTTCATTAGTGGGAGAGACTAATGCTCCCCAAGCTTTATCTAAAGAAGGATATCTAGCATATTTATTTATTTTATTTTATTTTCATATTGAATGATGATGGGGTTGGCATTAGGGCTATCTTCAGAGATCTTTGTCTCCCAATCCTCCCTCTCTAATCAAGAGCATGGATTTTTTTTTTTTTTTTTTTTTATTGGCAGAATATGGATTCCCAAAAGGATGTTCAGCCTCCAAAGCAACAGCCAATGATTTACATTTGTGGAGGTAAGAATAAAACCTAACGTTTAATAATGTTTGCTGATCCCCAGCTCGGTCCCACTAACTTTTGTATAATATTGTTGCAAGTCTTTGCTTTAGAAGCTGTTTTCTGGAAGTGGTCCTGAAAGATGAGTGTATGGTCAGGAATGACACTGAGGTATATCGGCTTTGGTTTGTAATGCACAGTTTCACAACCAAACTTGACAGTGAGAGTGTTTTGTGTGATTCTGTTGTCAAGGTGGAAAAAAGTAGAGACTACTGATTTTGGTCTCAGTTGCCACTCTAGAAAGTACTCCTCCATCATCTTATAGTCAGATGTAAGGGTCACTTCAGGTTCCTTAAAGCTGTGGGCCTCAGTTGCAAGTGCACTGCCCTGGTGCTACAAACATCGGCCTTGGCCCTGGTATATCTAGTTGCAAAGTGCTGTGCATTGATGTGGACAAGAAGCTGCCATACCCCATTGGTGGGTAGGCAGCTGAATCAGACCATGCGAATCATCATGGGGACTTTAAAATCAATGCCTCTACCATAGCTTTCTGTATGAGTAAACATCGAACCTCCAGCTATCCATCAAGATATAGCTGCAAAATCAGAACATAAACATGCTGAAGACTACCCAGAACTTTCCATCTGGCAGGCTATGGACAACATCCCCCAACGATGTCTGAGATCATGTGGACCACACATGTCTCTGGGTCTGGCCAGGGAATGGCAAAGTGTCTGGACCTCATCTACAATTCCAAACAAGCATGTTATCACTGACCCAATAAGCCACTGTCCCAGTTTCAACCTGCCATGCAGACTATGGACCACGCTGAATCTCATCTGAACAAAAATAAGACATCCCTTCCTGTGACTGTGGTGAGAACATGCAAACCATTGAACACATTGTAACACAGTGCACCAAATATGGATTCAAAGGTGAATTTGATGATATCCACAACTTCAGAGAGAAGGCCTTGAAATGGCTTGTGGACCTACAACTGCATCTGTAGAATGTTGCTATGTAGATGCCGTGTGTGTGAGAGAGAAATAATATCTGTTGAACCTAACATCACTATTAGTAGTAAGTTGCAGTATTTGCTGAGGGTGGCATGCCATCTAACTGCAAATGGTGCAGAATAATTATACTAAGATGATGGATTTTTTGCTTCATGGAGTGATGATAATGTGGAAATAGCTCTTTAGAACTTCCATCATTGGGCACAGGTCACACATTGCCAAGTACCTTTATAATCTTCTCTGTTTTGTAATGTGGTGCAATGTTTGTAGAGAAAATTTGCACAGGATTCCCCCTATTTTATCTATGTAAATAAGAATAAAACTACCATCACATCTCAGAGAAAAGCCTATGTGGTCACTTTACTTTTAGCCAAAATTGTTATGGGCAGTGTTCAAATGCAATAACTTGTAAAGGGATTACAGTACTGTTACAATTTGAGTCTGAGATACTGTTTTCTGGGAGCTTTTTTGAATACTGTACCTTCCATTTGGAGCAATCAAAAGGCAAAATAATTTTGTCCTTAAGAAATATCTTTGATCCAAGGAGAAGCCATCCCTGCAGATGGTGTAGCACAGGGGTGAGCAAACTTTTTGGCCCAAGGGCCACATCTGGATGTGGAAATTGTATGGTGGGCCATGAATGCTCATGAAATTGGGGTTGGCGTGCAGGAGTGGGTGAGGGCTCTGGCTGGAGGTGCAGGCTCTGGGATGGGGCTTGGAATGAGGGATTTGGGGTATAGGAGGATACTCCAGGCTGGGACCGAGGGGTTCGGAGGTGGAGGAGGGTGGGATCAGGGTTGGGGTGTGGGCTCTGGGCTGGGGTCAGAAATGAGGCATTCAGGGTGCAGGAGGGGACTCCAGGCTGGGACAGGGGGGGTGAGGGCTTTGGCTGGGGGTGAAGGCTCTGGGATGGGGCTGGGGATGAGGGGTTTTGGGTGCAGGAAGGTGCTCCGCAGGGACTGAGGGGTTTGGAGGATGAGAGGGGGAATCAGGGCTGGGGCAGTAGGTTAGGGCATGGGAAGGGGTCAGTACTGCAGGCTCCGGGTGGCACTTATCTCAAGCAGCTCCCGGAAGCAGCAGCATGTCCCCTCTCTTGCTCCTACGTGGAGGCACAGCCAGGTGGTTCTGCACGCTGCCCTGTCCGCAGGTGCCGCCCCTGCAGCTCCCATTGGCTGCAGTTCCCAGCCAATGGGGGCTGCAGTTCCCAGCCAATGGGGGCTGCGGGGGCAGCGCCTGCGGATGAGGCAGTGCACGGAGCCCCCTGGCTGCCCCTAAACGTAGAAGTCGGAGAGGGGACATGCCACTGCTTCTGGTAGCTGTGACACATGCGCTCGGAGCGGCTCCCAATCCTACTCCCTGGCGGGAGTATGGGAGCAGGGCAAGCCCCAGACCCTGCTCCCCAGTGGGAGCTGGAGGGTCAGATTAAATTGGCTGGCAGGCCGGATGTGGCCTGGGGGCCATAGTTTGCCCACCCCTGATTTAGCAGCAACCAGAGAGAAGGGTTGTACTCCACAAAACATAATCTTTCTTAATGCCTCCAACCTTTTAGAGTGAATAATGATTGTTAGCACCACAGGGCCCTGCTGCACAGTCAGTCACTTTGGTCAGCTATATAATATTTTGGATTGCAATATGTTAATACCACTCAGCTGCTAGCATAGTATGGGCAATTATTTGTGAGCACATTTTTGTAATATGTCCATGGATTTATTCTAGGTAATTTGAATACCACATATACCTCTACGCCAATATAATACGGTCTGATATAACACTAATTCGGATATAACGCGGTAAAGCAGCGCTCCAGGGGACGGGGTTCTGCAAGCAGTTCCTCTGCGACCGCCCATTACTTGCTGCGGCCCTCCCTGGGGCTCCCCCGCACCAGCTCACCTCCGCCTCCTCCCACGAGCATGCCGCTCAGTTCCGCTTCTCCCTCCCAGGCTTGCCACGCCAAACAGCTGATTGGCGCGGCAAGCCTGGGAGGGAAGGGGGAGAAGTGGGGCTGCGGCGCGCTCATGGGAGCAGGCGGAACGCAGGTGAGCTGGGCCGGTGGGGCCCCGGGGAGGGCCGCAGCAAGTAACGGGGGTCGCAAAGGAACCGCTCCCCGCTCCAGCTCATCTCCGCCTCCTCCCCTGAGCGCGCCGCCGCTCCGCTTCTTCTCCCCCTCCCCTTTCCAGGCTTGCCGGGGCCGAACAGCTGATTGGTGTGGCAAGCCTGGAAGGGAGGGAGGGAGAAGCGGTGTGGCAGCGCCACGCTCAGGGAGGAGGTGGAGGTGAGCTGGGGCGGGAAGCGGTTCCTCTCCCTACCCTGATATAATGCGGCCTCACCTATAACAAGGTGAGAGTTTTTTTTGGCTCCCAGGGACCACGTTGTATCGGGGTAGAGGTGTACTTTGTCATCACTAAAGGTAATAGAACATAAATTGTAACTCTACAGGTTAGCTAAGTGTTTACCCTGAAGAGAAATCAAGTACTTGATTTTAGCAGTAATATTAATTCACTAAAGTTGTTTTGTTTGCCACAAATGCAAATCTTTAATTTTGTTATAATTTACTTTTGGAAAAGGTAACATCTTGCATTTTGTATTTCTTGTTATAGTGGTCTAATAAGATTGTTTTGTTTTTCTCCCCCAGAATGTCACACAGAAAATGAAATAAAAGCAAGAGATCCTATCAGGTGTCGAGAATGTGGGTACAGAATAATGTACAAGAAAAGAACAAAAAGATGTATCCTTTCGCACATGCCTATTAAATTGTTTGAGTGGGCAGAGGAAGATAGTGGCTATAAATAAAATTAAAAAAATTGGGGTAGTACTGAAGAATTGGTCCAGTACCAAAAAAGTCTTACAAAGTAGTACTTACGTGACAAAGAACATATAACATCTTAATTATTTTCAGTGATGATCTTGTTAATTAAAGCACAATACAATAAACTTTGGTAGTCTTGTATTGCGATGCAAACAGGTAAAAAGTACGCTGGATAGAAGTTAATATCATGCATGCAAAATATATTCCATTTTTTAAAAGCATACAAAAAAATGCTAACTATGGTGGTAACTGAAAAATGAGCCTTGATGCATTTTGCATGACTGATTTGTGATTGTATTTTTTAAATTTTGTTTTCCCCCCTGTCATTTTCTTTAACTCTAACGATTACAGTGGTTGTCTTTGATGCCCGGTAATGTGAATTCAAGAATTAGCTGTTTTGGCCTGGTTCATTTTAGTATACTGATAACTTTGGTTTGTATACACATCTGTTGTGGAGAAATATATACTTTTTCATTCTGATATCAGTTGTAAATTATTCAAGTAGTTAAATAAAGTTTTTAATATCAAAAATTCTGTTTCATTTTTGAATTCAGTGGAGTTATGCTTGCTTACACCAGAGCTAAACTTGGCCCAATATGTCCAAGTTCCCTGATTTTTTTTTTTTTTTTTCTATTCCCATCTCAGAACCTCACTAAGACACCAATCCTGTAGAGACTTTAAACATGTTTAACTTTATGTACTGAGTAGTCCCATAAACTACGGAGAGAGTACTTGCTGCATAAAGTCAAACGTGCATAAATCTTTGTAGGCTTGAGGGCTAAATCTAGGCAAAGGGGCTGTAGAACAACAAATAGTGTCAATGTATGATGTGTTCTTTATAGGGCTGTCGATTAATCACAATTAACTCACATGATTAACTCAAAAAAATTAATTGCATTGTTAAACAACAAAATACCAATTGAAAATGTAGGAAAAAAAACAAAAATATTTAATAAATTTCAATATATTGCTTTCTATTACAACACAGAATACAAAGTGTACAGTGCTCACTTTATATTATTTTGATTACAAATATTTGCACTGTAAAAATGATAAACAAAAGAAATAGTATTTTTCAATTCACCTCATACTAGTACTGTAGTGCAATCTCTTTATCATGAAAATGCAACTTACAAATGTAGATTTTTGTTGTTGTTACATATCTGAACTCAAAAACAAAACAATGTAAAATTTTAGAGTCTACAGATCCACTCAGTCGTACTTCTTGTTCAGCCAATTGATAAGACAAACAAGTTTGTTTACATTTACAGGAGATACTGCTTTTTATTTACAATGTTACCTGAAAGCGAGAACAGGCGTTCGCATGGCACTTCTGTAGCCAGTGTTGCAAGGTATTTACATGCCAGATATTCTAAACATTCGTATGCCCCTTCAGGCTTAGTCTACCATTCCAGAGGACATGTTTCCATGCTGATGACTGGTTCTGCTTGATAACCAATTCATTTTCATTTTTATCATCTGAGTCAGATGCCACCAGCAGAAGGTTGATTTTCTTTTTTGGTTGTTTGGGTTCTGTAGTTTCTGCATCAGAGTGTTTCTCTTTTAAGATTTCTGAAAGCATGCTCCCACCCCGTCCCTCTCAGATTTTGGAAGGCTCTTCAGATTTTTAAACCTTGGATTGAGTGCTGTAGCTATCTTTAGAAATTTCACATTGGTATTTTCTTTATATTTTGTCAAATCTGCAGTGAAAGTGTTCTTAAAATGAACAACATGTGCTGGGTCATCATCCGAGACTGCTATAACGTGAAATATATGGCAGAATGTGGGTAAAACAGAGCAGGAGACATACAGTTCTCCCCCCAAAGAGTTCAGTCACAAATTTAATTAATGCATTATTTTTTTACCGAGCATCATCAGCATGGAAGCATGTCCTCTGGAACGATGGCCAAAGTATGAAGAGTTTCAGAGTAGCAGCCGTGTTAGTCTGTATCCGCAAAAAGAACAGGAGTACTTGTGGCACCTTAGAGACTAACAAATTTATTAGAGCATAAGCTTTCGTGGGCTACAGCCCACTTCTTCGGATGCATATGAAGTATGAAGAGGCGTATGAATCTTTAGTGCATCAGGCACTTAAATGTCTTGCGACGCCAGCTACAACACTGCCATGCGAACGCCAGTTCTCACTTTCAGGTGATATTTTAATTAAGAAGTGAGCAGCATTATCTCCCATAAATGTAAACAAACTTGTTTCTCAGTGATTGGCTGAACAAGAAGTACGACTGAGTGGACTTGTAGTCTTTAAAGTTTTACATTGTTTTGGTTTTGAGTGCAGTTATGTAACAAAAAAAAATCTACATTTGTAAATTGCATTTTCATGATTAAGAGATTGCACCACAGTACTTGTATTAGGTGAGTTGAAAAATACTATTTCTTTTGTTTATCATTTTACAGTGCAAATATTTAATAATGTGAGCACTGTACACTTTGAATTCTGTGTTGTAATTTAAATTGATACATTTGAAAATGTAGAAAACATCCAAAACTATTTAATACATTTCAGTTGGTATTGTATTATTTAACAGTGCAATTAATTTTCTTAATTGTGCAATTAATTTTGATTATTTTTTTTAATTGCTTGACAGCCCTAGTTCTTTATCATCTGAAGACATCACATCTCTGGGGAGAGGAAAAAAAAACTTACAGATTAAGTACCAAATGGTCAAGAAATTCAGAGTTGAGTTTGAATAATCTGAGAATTAGTTGGTTACTTCATCAATATGGTTACAATGGCGCAGAGTCACAAATCTACTTAGGCACTTAAGTCCCAATTTTAGGCTCCACTATGATCCACAAAATGTCCCTCACACCCTATAGATACCTAAACTGACTTGGTGTCTAATTTCAGGACAAAAGTTCCCTCTATGTCTAAATTTCTGTCTCTGGGCATGTGCATTGCAGGTTCAATCTAGGCAGCTGGGTGCCTAGCTCCCACGTAAGAACATAAAAACAGCCATACTTGGTCAGACCAAAGGTCGATCTAGCCCAGTATCCTGTCTTCCAACAGTGGCCAATGCCCAGTACCCCAGAGGGAATGAACAGAACAGGTAATCGAGGGATCCATCCCCTGTTGCCCGTTTCCAGTACCTGGCAAACGTAACCCTTAGACCGAGCCGCAAATCCAGGGAAGATAGGTGTTCATCTGCTTACCTTGCAGGTAAGGACCGGTTGGGTAGGCATGCTCAGCGGCTTCCATCGAGGAGGCGGTAGTAGTACCCCCACCCTGGTCCCATTTAGAATCGAGGAGATAGTAGTACCCTCCCCAGCTTCTAGCCCAGTGGTTTGCATACTTGCCTCAAATGTGGGAGACCCAGGTTCAATTTTGCCCTTCTACTTAGGGCAGGGAGGGATAGCTCAGTGGTTTGAGCATTAGCCTGCTAAATCCAGGGTTGTGAGTTCAATCCTTGAGGGGACCACTTAGGGATCTGGAGCCAAATCCTGCTAGTGAAGGCAGGGGGCTAGACTCTATGACCTTTCAAGGATAGGATATCTCAGGAGAGGTGCTTTAATCAGTGAGCTGTGGGATGTTCTCATGTGGCTCCCCTGTTCTTTCCTGTTGAAACTGCTCTACTGTGGATAAACAGATAAACTTAGAGTGATTCACCTACCTGCTGCCTGTGTAGCCTGATGGTTTGGGCACCCAAGGTCTAGTCACTCTGTGACAATGAATTTTTAAGTAGCTATTTAGTGGAACAACTTCAACTGGAGAGATTGAAGGCACCCCACTTCAGAATCTCCCATAGCTGAGTGTTTACAGCACTGCCTCTGTGGGGTATGGGAGACTCTTGTTCAAATTCTTTCTTACAGGGAGTGTAGAATTGATCCTTGGGCTCCTACATCCCAGGTGAGTGCTCTAACCACTGGGCTTAAAAGCTATAAGGTAGTTAACACTTAACTCCTTGAGCTTTTTTGTGTGGAATGAGGCAGGCACCTAATTCATTTTCACAAGAAATACCTTAGGCACCTTTGTGGCCTGAGTGCAGAGAGGTGCCTGCCTATGACCCCAGGCTTAGATGCGTATCTCCATGAAAGGGGCAGCACTTATAACAGCTAGTATTATAAAGAGAGAGCAACTGGACACAGGTACCGGGAATTGGGGAATTGCATTCTAAAGCAATTATCTTCCCCATTCATTGTATAGAGAGCCGAAGCACCTAACTCAGACTTTGTGAATTCCAGTGTTCCTATGATTTTCTAGCCACTAAAGTTAGATATTAGGTGTTGTGATACTGAGCATCATAAGTCTCTTTGTGGATTTGTGCCAATGTCCTTAACTGTTCATTTTTTTGCTTTTAAAAACTTGAATTTTGTAAATGATGCATTTTCACTAATCAACTTTCATTGTTTTTTGAAGGGAAACAATATTTCTAGGAGCTCTTGTGCAGCTTCCCAACAGCATTTTGTTTTCCACTTTTCTGTTGTTTTGCTAAATGAAGATACCTTTTTTTAAACGGGACAGTATATTTCATCACCTTGCTAAATTAAGGGACTGAGAATTGCTGCCCCACCCTATTCCTTCAGGGCTGGTATTCTGTCCCCTGCTCAGTTTCTTTCAAAATACACCTGCCAAAATTCATTCCAGTGAGTAGCATAGGCTAGAGCAATGACGGCTGCTGTGGGGTTTTGCTTTTTCTCCTTAAACACCACGCATTTCCCTGACTTTGACTGGGAGATCCTGGCCTAAGATGCTATTGCACCATAATGTTGGGATTTCTCAATGATACATCACCCTGACATCTCCCTACTCAGTACTGAAACATCTTTGGCTCTGGCCTGTCAGGAACCATCTGCCCAGAACGTGCAGCTGATGCCCCGTCATCCGTGCATCAGTTCCCTCACTTTCCTCCCGGGCTAGAGGGGAGGACAGGGCACCCTGCTCAGCCCCTCCTCCGCGGCAGGCTCTGGCACGCCTCGCCCGGCTGGTCGCAGCAGAGGGGCCTGGGCCAGTTGCCGCGATTCCAACAGCGTCTCACTGCGGGGGGCAGACAGACAGCCGGCCCAGCCCCCAGCTCTCGGGGCGCGGTGCGCGTGCAGCCCCGCGGTTCCAACGGTAGCGCTGCGGTGCCGACCCCTTGCGCATGCGCTGAGTGGACGGGGGCGGGTCTTACGCCCAGTTGTTCTCTTCAGACGGAGGCTGAGAGGTGGTGCGGGCGAAGCCGTCGATTGTCCTCCGGAGTTAGTGCGGGGCACCTGGGCAGGTCGGTCGGCCTGGGCTGCCGCCCCGCTCCTTCAGGGCTGGTGTCCCGTCCCCAGCGCGACTCCTGATCCCCCCGCCCGCCATTCTCCCCTGGGGCCGGGCCAGGGGTGCATGAGGGCGGCTGTGGTGTGTGGGAAGGGGCGGGGTGCACGGGCCTGGAGAGTGAGAGGTGTGTGTGTGGAGGGGATAGGGAGGCTGTGATGGGATAACAATTCGCCGTGCGCTGGAGCTGGGGGCCCGCGGACCAAAGCCCTTGCCTCGGGTGTGTGTGGGGGGGGGGGCGGGGGGTCGTGCTTCCCACACAGCGTGTAGCCCTCTCCCGCGGGGATGGATCCTCAGTGCCCTGCTGGCCGTTTCGCTGTGTGTGAAAGGGGGGCGGGGGCAGGGCAGCCTGACTCCTGGTGCTTCCCGATCCTCTGTGGAAGGGGCCAAACTGCAGAGTTAATGTATTATCTCCCCTGCCACAGTCTGGCTGGGTGGTGAGGTTTGGTCCTTACGCCGTGCTACTGAACTCCCAGAAGCCATGCTGTACATAGAAACAGTTGCTAGGGTAGGGCGGGCTTTGCAGGTCTTTAGTCCCCTGCTACGGAGAGAGTTTTGCTGGGATTATTCCCTTTGTTGTGAGAGTTGCAAAGATTACCAGAAACACATGTTTGAGCTCAATTCTGCTGATGTTACATGGTAACACTCCTACTGACAGGCGTTGCCCCTATGCTACTTAAGGAGAAGAATGTGGCCCTTTGTCTTATTACAATAAAAGACAGAACTATGAAAAGTCTGATTGTAAAAACCCCAGATGGTTGCACAAATACATAGGTGTGAGAAGAATGAATTTTGAATATTCAACCTGTATGCATCACCCAGTGCAAAATAAGAGTAAACATATTATTTGTAAAAAGCAACAAAGAGTCTTGTGGCACCTTATAGACTAACAGATGTATTGGAGCATAAGCTTTCGTGAGTGAATACCCACTTCATCAGACGCATGCCCACATGACGAAGTGGGTATTCACCCACGAAAGCTTATGCTCCAATACATCTGTTACTCTATAAGGTGCCACAGGACTCTTAGTCTGGATCTGTAAAAAGCAACAAACACGGTTACCCCTCTGATACATATTATTTGTGTTACTGGAATACTTAGGAGCCTGTCATGGACCAGGACCCCATTGTGCTGTACAAAAGATCAGAAAGAATCCCTGCCCTAAAGAGTTTACAGTCTAAATAAGATAAGAAACAACAGATGGATACAGACAGATAGATGGGAAGTACCAGGAAATCATGAGACAATATTGGTCAGCATGATAGGTGGTGGTATTAGTGCACAGTGGTCTAACCATTGTAAAGAGTTTTGAAGGCATCGTGGCAAAGGAGAGGTTTAAGGTAGGATTTGAAAGAGGATAATGAGAGCTGGTGAGGGGCGTGGTGATATGCCTCTTTTGTATTGTACAAGCGTAAATTGTTTGGTGAGTCTTAATCTGCCGCTAGGAATTTCCACATTTTATAATTTAGATGTTTCCTATTAAAATAGCATGCCATTTGGATTTTTTTAAAGATCACAAGAAATATGTCTGAAATACAGCAATATTGACTCAAATTAACATTTGTAGACATTTTCACATATATCAGCAGCAACTCCACTTAAAAATGCATGGCAGTCCCCCCAAAACTCCTCCAAGTTATCCTCAGCTATGCTTGTGGAAGGTAAATTAGTTGCAACAACTTGCTAGTAGTTTTAAGATTATTTTTCTTCAATACATTTCCTTTTCTTTATGAAGGACAGAATAAATTAGCAATATTCATTTAACAGGTATATTACCTTGCATGAGAGGAACAGAAGCCAAAAGGTTTTCCAAAGGAGAAACTTGAATATGTTGTCTATGACGTTTCTAATTTTGCTTACATTATTATAATTATTATTTTTGCAATGCTATATGAGTTTGTGGCACCTTGTGGTCAAAATAGAAGAGAGTGGTTTTTTGCCTCAAAGAGTTTACAATCTGAGATCTCAGTCCTGCAAGCTGATAGATCCTTGTGCCCACCCAGACCCTCGGTGAAGTTAGTGGGGCTCTGGACAGGTGGAGCAGTTTGCAAGACCAGGGCCTCAAGTTGGCAACTCCTTCATCATGCCAATGGGACTATATGCATGAATAAGGATTAAGTGTGAATTAAGGGCTGGACTATTTCTTAAAATTGGATTTGCCTCAAAGTATATCTGAGTACCACTTCAGGCAGCAGAATAATTAGTTTTATCTTTAATATTTTTAGAAATGAGTGACCAGCCAGTTTCATCTTTGTGGGACCAGGGAACAACAAAAACATATCAAATTCCTATTAATCATCTGGACTACAAGTTCATTGAAAAGTGCTCAGATGTTAAACACCTGGAAAAAATTCTCAGGATATTGAGGTAAACATTTAAAATTCTGTCTTCATTATTATTTACATTACTGCTTTTTTTATTTTGTTTTTAGTTAATAGTTTATCTATTGGTAAGATTCTGAGGATTTGGCCCAAGAGTAGTGGGCTCGGTACTTGACTTATCTTAAAAGTGTTGGTGACTTAACATAAGTTAAATCTTTAAATTAAAATAAAAAAGGTAACTAATCTTGTGAAAGGTTCCTTACTGACAGCACTGGAAATAGAAGTTCTATGTTAAATCCACAGAACGGGTACAGCTTGAGTAGCAGCAGTGGAAGAATCTTCTTATTGTTCCACCGCTGTACCTCATTTGCGACAAGGAGGGACCTGTGAGGGGGTGTGGTTATTTCAGACACTGTGCTGATTTAATCCTTGCCATTTTTGGTGAGAGTGTCAAGAATATTTATATGTGCAGTGTTCTTGTAGCTGTGTTGGTCCCCTCAGAATATTTACAGTTAGTACTAATTGCAATGTTTTTTGTAATGTGAACATTTGCTCATTAGACACTGGACCAAGGCCACCAACTCAATTTACAGTTGTCATCAAACTGCTGTAAGATGGTAATAACAACTTTCAATCACTAGGAAGTAAAAAAGTCCTCTGTAGTCAGTACTGTATCATTCATTTATATATGAGGAGAATGCAATATTGTTTGTTTATTTTGCTTAGTTTTTAAATAATGTGACATCTTTTTACTTTTAAGGTCTGGTGAGGAAGGATATTACCCTGATCTTACATTATTCTGTGAAAAACGCGTTGAATGTTTAGCTCCAGGGAGCAGAGCCCTGCGAAAAGATAAACCTCCAGCCTCTGCATCTGACTTTACAACTGAAGAATGGGAACAAATTAATGATGAAATGAAGGTAAAGTATAATTTTAATTTAATATGGTATGGCAATATAAATATATTAAAGTAATTAGTGATCAGATTTTCTTTTTAGTACACCTGTTTAGAATTTGATTGTCTCTGTTGTTCTCAGACTGATTACATATCAGTAATGCAGCAATTTGCAGTTGCTAATAGTTCACATGGCCTTGCATATTAGGACCTGTTTCATTAAGTGAGGAAATATTGACCAGAACTCTCTTAATTATCCTTTTTATTTGAATAGGACCCCTGAATCTTTAACTTCCATCTGAACAGCCACAACAAATAATGACACATTTATGTACCACCTTTGATTCAGAAGAATCACAAAGTATTTACAAACTATATTCAGGGAAATACATCACTCTCGACTGAAAAAAATGTAGCATCTGATTATGTTGGGGCACAACAACACTGCATCACACTTTAGGACAGGAATTGAAGAATTTCATATCTAGCTGAAAATGTAGAGGTGACTTAGGTGGAAGAGCCTTTAGCTTTAATGTTTCATCTTAAGGACATCAGTTCTAATAGTTTGGCATCTCAGCAGTCACAACTGGATGCAAGTCCTAGTCCTAATGTGAAATATGAACCTGTGATTTTCTGGACTGGTGTTGAGTATGCTACTGAGTCATATTGGGGTTGATCCTGAGAGGTATCAAGCACTTGTGGAATTTTTTGAATTTAATAGTATAACCCCTTCGAGTTCTCCTATTTTTGGTTAGAGATTTAACAAAATTTTGATGTTTAACATGTGAGAGATGGTTTGGAAAGGGATTCCTTACAATAATGATGTATGGGTTGATGTTTTGTGTTATTACTGGATTTTTTTATCAAGTCATGTATATATTAGTCTAATGTGTCCTAATCACATTGACACTGTTTCTGATTTTGACCAATTATTACCATTTTCCCCAAAGAGGATCCTCTAAGCTCTTGTCAAAAACATTTTTTTTAAATGATTTGTTCCTGCCACCTACTCTCCCAAATCCCAGCTTATAATGACTATCAGAGCAACAGAGGAGTGCTAGACATGACTCCAACTGAAATCCATCAATATCATTCCTTGAGTTGGGTATATTCAGGGCAGTATATTATATTAGATCATCAGGAGGTCTGCATTTACTATTTTGAGGTGCAGTGATATCTGTTTCTTTTCAGAGCTGGGTGACAGAAATGAAGGAAGATGATTATAAAATACAATTTCCTGTAACAGAAATACTTCATGAGAGACTAGACAATCTGCCAGCAGTTCGTGGTTCAAATAGCTGCCTTCATGGTGGCCAGGTATCTCTTTTCTTAAAAATATGTGTAAAAATGCATTTTAATGTTTTATTTCAGAGACATGTATGCCTTTATACATAAATAATATGTTAATTGAGCCTTTCTTGACTGTTTATTGTAACCAGCCGTATATCAGTGAGCTTAGTACAGGATCCCTAGAAAGCATAGGTGTAGTTTGACGTCTATATATGGGGAGGCAGAGCCCCATGGGGCTCAGGTCAGCTCTGCATGGCAGGGCCCAGGGAGGGAGCACCACCTCCGTCTCCTGACTCACCTCAACAGGCCACCCAGCCTGTCTGGTTGGGGGATGACCAAAAATTGTAATTCAAAGGGGGGGGTGGAGGGAGGGGTCAGCTCATAAACTTTGAAAACTGCTCAGGGTGCAGGGAGTGATGTAGCTAGGAGTTGTTCCTTCGTGCCCCACTGGGAGATTCTGGCTGGCTTGGTGGGACTTGGGGAAGGAGCAGTGCCAAATGGAAGACAGAAATCTCCCTTCCCCACCCCCCCCGCCCCAGAGTCGCCCCAGGTTGCAGTTTGGAGAGGCAACGCCTATGCTTGAAAGTGACCAAAATTAAAACAAAACAATCTCTTTAATACAGTACTCCACCTCTTCACTTTGTATACCCTGAGTTATTTCCAGTGCCTTTTTAGAGACCATCACCGTCCTAATATAATTATAAGGGGGGAGGGATAGCTCAGTGGTTTGAGCATTGGCCTCCTAAACCCAGGGTTGTGAGTTCAATCCTTGAGGGGGCCACTTGGGGATCTGGGGCAAAATCAGTACTTGGTCCTACTAGTGAAGGCAGGGGGCTGGACTTGATGACCTTTCAAGGTCCCTTCCAGTTCTAGGAAATGGGATATCTCCATTAATTTATTTATTTATAATTTATTTATTTATCAGACATATTTAATAAATCTTCACAAAACATACACAATAAGTAATATTTTAAATATTTCCCTACAAAGTGCAAGTGTAGAATGGATTGAGAGAAAAATATAAGTTGCTAATGAGATGTTTGAATCCTGGGGTGGTGTTATAAATGATCCTATCTAATTCTCATCCAGGATGCAGAATTTTGAAGCACTGATGGACCCAGCTGACTCTAAACTCTTATATGTTAACAGTATTTGAATTTCTGATTTGTGTCTTTTATATAAAACGGTTCTTTAAGTGATTGCTAGATTGATTAATTGTCTGAGAATGCATCTGTATTAACAAATTAGTTAATAATTACAATCATATAGATCACATGTACCTTTAAATGTCAGTTCATTAAATGGAAACTTTTCATGGAAATGAACCAATTTTGAGGCAATTTTAGTAGGAAAGGTGTTCCAGGTTGAGGGTGGAACTTCTGGTCAAAATGAGAGACAGACTGACAAAGTGACTAACCTCCACCCCAGAGTTGCCCAGTGGTTAGGTATATACCTGGGATGTGGGAAAACCAGCTTCAAGTCTCTCTCTCTCTTTTGTTGTGAAAAACTTTGAAAGGTCTCAGATTTGTCCCAATGCAGAAAGGGAAAATTTCTGAAATTTCAAAAATGTTTATGGGAAAGGAAAACTGTTTCCTGCCCAGTTCAAGTAGGGTATGTACAGGACAGGGATTCTGAATTGTTTCCCCTATGTTCAGTGCAATTACAAGAAGAAAGTTAATGTGAAAGTAGGTTTTGAGGTAGCAGCAGCTGCGGTGTCCCTGATATTGTGTTTCTATTGAGGCAGCAATTCTGGATGTGGGAGCTAGGTTCCCAAGAGCATGAGGGCCTGTCTGTTGAGGGCTCTTAGGTTTTTGGGGTTGGATCCCTGGTTCATTCCACAAGATGGCAAACCCTGTTTCTACCTTCTCATGCTGGAACAATATATGGGGATAACTGCACAAGTGAAACCTCACTGAGTTTTCTTTCTTTGGGTTTCACCATGTGATTTGGGGTGCTTTGTCCTTAAGGGTATGTCTACACTATGGGATTAATCCGAATTTAGATAATTCGGATTTGAGAAACAGGTTGTATAAAGTCAAAATGAGTGCGGCCACACTAGCACAGTAATTCGGTGGTGTGCGTCCAAGTACCGGGGCTAGCGTTGATTTCTGCACCGTTGCACTGTGGGTAGCAATTCCATAGCTATCCCATAGTTCCCGCAGTCTCCTGCGCCCATTGGGATTGTGGGTTAAGATCCCAGTGCCTGATGGGACAAAAAACATCGTCGCAGGTGGTTCTGGGTACAGCCTCACTTCCTCCCTCCCTCCCTCCCTGCATGAAAGCAACGGACGGCAGACAACCATTTTCGCGCCTTTTTTCCTGGGTGGGTGAACACTGCAGACTCCATACCACGGCAAGCATGGAGCCCGCTGAGGTCAAGACAGCACTCATGAATATTGCAAACACCTCGCGCGTTCTCGTGGAGTTTATGCTCAGCCAGGACCAGAAAAACGAGGCGAGGAGGCAGCGGCGGCGGCAGCGCAGCGACAAGCATGATGAGGACATGGACACGGACACGGACACAGAATTCAGTGAAACCACAGGCCCCGGTGCTTTGGAGATCATGTTGTTAATGGGGCAGATTCTATCCATAGAACGCCGATTCTGGGCAAGGGAAACAAGCACAGACTGGTGGGACCGCATAGTGTTGCAGGTCTGGGACGATTCCCAGTGGCTGCGGAACTTTCGCATGCGTAAGGGCACTTTCATGGAACTTTGTGACTTGCTGTCTCCTGCCCTGAAACGCCAGAATACCAAGATGAGAGCAGCCCTCACAGTTGAGAAGCGCGTGGCGATAGCCCTGTGGAAGCTTGCAACGCCAGACAGCTACCGGTCAGTCGGGAATCAATTTGGAGTGGGCAAATCTACGGTGGGGGCTGCTGTGATGCAAGTAGCCAAAGCAATCACTCAGGTGCTGCTACGAAAGTTAGTGACTCTGGGAAATGTGCAGGCTATAGTGGATGGTTTTGCTGCAATGGGATTCCCTAACTGTGGTGGGGCAATAGACGGAACCCATATCCCTATCTTGGCACCGGAGCACCAAGCCACCGAGTACATAAACCGCAAGGGGTACTTTTCAATGGTGCTGCAAGCACTTGTGGATCACAAGGGACGTTTCACCAACATCAACGCGGGCTGGGCGGGAAGGGTTCATGACGCTCGCGTCTTCAGGAACACTACTCTGTTTAAAGGGCTGCAGCAAGGGACTTACTTTCCGGACCAGAAAATAACCGTTGGGGATGTTGAAATGCCCATAGTTATTCTTGGGGACCCAGCCTACCCCTTAATGCCATGGCTTATGAAGCCATACACAGGCAGCCTGGACAGGAGTCAGGAGCTGTTTAACTACAGGCTAAGCAAGTGCAGAATGGTGGTAGAATGTGCATTTGGCCGTTTAAAAGGTCGCTGGCGTTCATTATTGACTCGCTCTGACCTCAGCCAAAGAAATCTCCCCATTGTTATTTCTGCTTGCTGTGTGCTCCACAATCTCTGTGAAAGTAAGGGGGAGACCTTTATGGCGGGGTGGGAGGCTGAGGCAAATCGCCTGGCTGCTGATTACGCGCAGCCAGACACCAGGGCGATTAGAAGATCACACCATGAAGCGCTGTGCATCAGAGAAGCTTTGAAAACCAGTTTCATGGCTGGCCAGGCTACCGTGTGAAATATCTGTTTGTTTCTCCTTCATGAAAACCCTCCCCCTTTACTGACTGATTTTCTGTAAGGAACCCACCCTGCCCCTTCCCCCAGCTTTCTTTCAAACCAAATAAAGTCACTATCATTTAAAAATCATTTATTCTTTATTAATAGATTAGAAAAAGAGGGAGGGAACCCGGGTGGTATTTGGGAGGAGGATTGCTGGGAAGGAAAAAGCCACAAAGAAAAGGTTAAAAAAATGACAGCCTTTTGCTTGGGCTGTCTACTGGGGTGGAATGGGAAGGTGTACGGAGCCTCCCCCCCCGCGTTCTTACACGTCTGGGTGAGGAGGATACGGAACATGGGGAGGGGGGAGGGTGGAACAGGGGCTGAAGCGGCAGTCTGTTTTCCAGCAGCCGTTCCTGAACCTCCACCAGACGCCGGAGCAGCCCCAGCGTTGCATCCTTCATCCTCTGGTCTTCCTGCCGCCATCTCTCATCTCGATCGTCCCTCCTCTCCTCACGTTGGTCCCTCCTCTCCTCACGTTCACTGACTTCTTTCCTATACTTTGAAACTGTTTCCTTCCACTCATTCAGATGAGCTCTGTCACTCCTGCTGGATTGCATAATTTCAGAAAACATGTCCTCCCGCGTCGTCTTCTTACGACGCCTTATCTGTGATAACCTTCGGGATGGAGGAGGGAGGCTTGAGGAATTTGCAGCTGCTGTAGGGAGGGGAAAAAAGAGAGAATTGTTTTAAAAGCTACATTTTGCAGAACAATGCTTATACTCTTTCACGGTGACCAACACTGTTCACATTACATAGCACATGTGATTTCTGTGCAAGGTCGCATTTTGCCTCTTAATGCTGAGTGCCTGTGGCTTTGCTGCTAGAGATCACAGGTCTGGGCAACAGAATTCGGCTTGCATGCGGCCATGGTAAGCCATTGTTTTACAGCTTCTGCACCCTCCTTTCCCACATACCAAGCATAGCCTGTAGAGTGCTGCAGAAGCCTGGCCAATCTCAGCCAGTTGGGGGGGGGGCAGTGTGGGGGGGCTTGTCTGGGCCCCTTCAGGCAAGTAGAGTGCTGCGGTTTTTCTGTTAACATTCAGCAGCACCAGAAAACAAACTAACCCCCCCCCCGCCATGAATTCTCTGGGATGATCACGGTACCCCTCCCCCCACCGCATGGCTGGTATCAGGGAAGATCCCTGCAGGCACCAAACTACCCCCCCACGCCGCCGACCCCCCCCTCGCCATGAATTCTCTGGGATGATCACGGTACCCCTCCCCCCACCGCATGGCTGGTATCAGGGAAGATCCCTGCAGGCACCAAACTACCCCCCCCGCCGCCGACCCCCCCCCTCGCCATGAATTCTCTGGGATGATCACGGTACCCTCCCCCCACCGCGTGGCTGGTAACAGGGAAGATCCCTGCTAGCCAAACGCGGAAAACTTCAGGGCCAATTTCCCATCTGCGCTTGGCTAACTGCAGGGAAGGATTTATTTTCCGCCACAGGCAAACAGCCCAGTAGGAACGGCCACCTCTGTCCCCTTAATTAAGTTCCCGTATTTCAACCAGGTTACCAGGAGTGATATCACTCTCCTGAGGATTACACAACAAGATAAAGAACGGATGTTGCTTGAATGCCAGCAAACACCGGGACCATACGCTGCCAGGCTTTGTCAGGCAATGATACCAGATTACTTGCTGCAAGCATGGCGTGGTCAAGTGTCCTACCATGGAGGAGGGAATAAGGATGCACTGCCCAGAAACCTTCTGGCAAGGCTTTCGGAGTACCTCCAGGAGAGCTTCATGGAGATGTCCCTGGAGGATTTCCGCTCCATCCCCAGACACGTTAACAGACTTTTCCAGTAGCTACAGACTTTTCCAGTAGCTGAACTGACCGCGAATGCAAAGTCAGGCAAAGTAATCATTAAAAACCGTTTGCTTTTAAAACAAGTTTTATATTTTAAAAGGTAAACTCACCTGAGGTCCCTTCCATGGGGTCAGAGTCTTGGGTACTGGCTTGGGAGGCTTGGGAGGGTACTTCAGTCAGGGTGATAAAAAGATCCTGGCTGTTGGGGAGAATGGAGTGCTGTGTGCTCTCTGCAAGCTCATCCTCCTCCTCCTCCTCCTCTACCCCATCGGCAGAATCCTCAGGCGTCGAGACTATCCCCGACCCAGAATCCACGAACAAAGGTGGGGTAGTGGTGGCAGCCCCCCCTAGAATTGCATGCAGCTCGGCGTAGTAGCGGCATGTCCGCGGCTCTGACCCGGAGCGACCGTTTGCCTCCTTTGTTTTTTGATAGGCTTGTCTGAGCTCCTTGACCTTCACGCGGCACTGCTCAGAGTCCCTATTGTGGCCTCTCTCCATCATGCCCTTGGAAATTTTTTCAAAAGTTTTTGCATTTCGTCTTTTAGAACGAAGTTCTGCAAGCACTGAATCCTCTCCCCATACAGCGATCAGATCCAGTACCTCCCTCACGGTCCATGCTGGTGCTCTTTTTCGATTATCAGCCTGCATGGTTACCTGTGCTGATGAGGTATCTGTGGTCACCTGTGCTCTCCACGCTGGGCAAACAGGAAATGAAGTTCAAATGTTCGCGGGGCTTTTCCTGTCTACCTGGCCAGTGCATCCGAGTTCGGATTGCTGTCCAGAGCTGTTACAATGATGCACTGTGGGATAGCTCCCGGAGGCCAATACCATCGAATTGCGGCCACACTAACCCTAATTCGAATTGCTAAAATCGATTTTGGCGCTACTCCGCTCGTTGGGGTGGAGTACAGAAATCGATTTAAAGGGCCCTTTACATTGAATTAAATGGCGTCGTTGTGTGGACGGTTACAGGGTTAATTCGAATTAAAGCTGATAAATCCGAATTAAAGTCGTAGTGTAGACCAGGCCTAAGTTTTAAGTTTAAGACTTCCAGGTTGAAAAGAAACCTGATTATTGATACATGAGTGAGTATATAATGTTGGAATCATGTATATCAAATGCCTCACAGATTTTCCTTAAAACAAAAGTCAAAACTAGGAATGTCTTGAAAACTAGTGAAGTTTTGAAAACAGCTATATGCTGGAGACCAATCATGAATAGTGTTGACCCCAGATGAGAATAACTATGGGAACAAAAAGCGAAACTGCCAGTCAGGGAATTTGTTAAACAATGAATTCTCAGCCTCTTTCTTTTCCTTTTAGAACAAAGAAAATAAACAAAGAAAGAAGAAAAATATACCACGAGATTACAGGGAATGGGACAAGTATGTTAAATCGTCATCTTTTAATTTTGTATTGAACGTCTTTGTTTTTGTAATAGAATTCTACTAGGTAATGTGTACCAATTTAGATTTTTTTAAAAAGAGAAACCTGTTTCATGCACCTAATAATATATTGCAAGAAATTATAAGAATACAGGTGTGACTTGTTTTTATTTAATATAAACATTCTCTTTACAATATAAACAGTGTAGCATGGAGCCGGTACTTGAGAACAAAAAGTGAGCTGCAAAGTCTATTTTATTTGTTCAAGCTAGATATGTAGGCCAGAAAGTAAACAGACAACATAAATAAGTAATTTAATTTTTCAAATTTCATTTTTAATCATTAAGACTTTAAAGTCTAGGGAGATATTAATAAAACAAATAAAGAAATTTAATATGTGATTTTTACCTTAACTTTAAAAACAAAACAGGAGATATTTATTTTATGTTCCTCAATATGGTATTTGTGTGCATTAGGTCCTGTTTCTGCATTAAGACACCAAGCAGGTGGATTCCTGCTCCTGCACTGAGCTCCATTAACTTCATAGACTTGGGCTTGGTTGAGGCACAACAGTTTGCCCTCAGTCAGTTAGTTGCAGGAGCAGGGCCTTATACTGTATCTGACCATTGTATAAGGCTCTAATCTTACAAAATGTACTTATGTGTGTAAGTGCTTACAAAAACAGGGCTTTAGTGTTTACATTTGGTCTAGAAAATACATTGCCAAAAGATAATTTTGACAGAAATTCACTCTTTTGTCATATGCCCTCTAATCGGTGGCAAAATGATTTGTCAATCAATTTAAGTTTCAAATAACCTGGGACAGAATAACCTGCATAAGAATAAATGGAGCAGGTGATTTTTATTTTCCTTGTTCACCTACACACTAGAAAGGAGCTGCTATATTTATTGCTGTGAAAAATACAAGATGTATTATAATACTTCAGTGTAATATCTCTTATATTTATTGCAGTTTTACTTATCTGTTCTGTCTTCCAATCCTTGAATTTAATTGGGTGTACAGAAAGTAATTAAATTTAGAGCTGGTTGGAAATTTTTCAACAAATTTTTTTTTTCTCAGAAAAATGCCAATTTGTAAAAATCAAAAGTGTTTGTGGAAAGAGCCAGTTTTGATGAATTTCTCATTCTGAAAACATTTAAAAAATAATAGATTCAAACGGTCAAAATCTCATTTTGACATTTTCTAAATTAAAAAGTTCCATTTTTTAGTTTGAAAGGACTTTTCACTTTGAAATTTAAGTTAATTTAAGGTAAAACTCTTTTAAAAGGTCAAAATCAAAATGAAACATTTTGATTGACCTGATTTGAACTTTCTAAATTTTTGGTTCAAAAAAAAATTGTCAAGATTGACTTGATTTGGGTAAGGAGTAAGTTTTGAAATCTTGAAAATTCTTGCAAGATGGAAAAATTTGTTTCCCGTCCAGTTATAATTAAAATGGTCTTCATTGTTTGTAGGTAGTGGATGACTTGGTTTTGACTGCATTTCTTTTCTTTTGTTGGATTGTGTTACAACTGTAACATTTACTTAAAATTAATTAATGAAAGATCTTTGGAAAAACAGCTGGAAAGCAGCTGTGGAGTGGTAGCTGAAATATTGTTTCTTCTTCAAGTGCTTGCTCATGTCGATTCCAATTTAGGTGTGAGGATGCCCACGTGCACAGTTGTCGGAGATTTCTGCCTTTGCGGTATCCATAAGGCCGGCTGTGGTGCCCTATGGAGTGGCGCTCCCATGTGGCGGTATATCAAATTAAATTACTGAGACTGTTGGGCCACCTGGCAGCATGTACTTATGTGGTCTGGCACACATGACTCTGCCTCAGACCCCTTCGGGTGTGGCTGGTATTGGTCTGTGTCCCAACCTGGCACAGCATGGACCATGTGATCAGGATTCTAGACAGCACACTGTTGTCCTTCCTCTAGTGGCAGGATCCCATATTGGTGCTGGAAGGCATTCCCTTCACGGCCTCGGCCTCATCAGTGACCAATGTCTCCGACGCCTCGGACCTGGGATGGGGAGCCCACCTGGGCACTCTCAGCTCTCAAGGTTGTTGGTCCAGTCGCGATCGTTCCCTGCATATCAATGTCAGGGAACTCAGGGTGGTTCAACTAGCCTGCCAAGCCTTTCTACCTCAGGTTCAAGACTGGGTTGTTCAGGTCCTGATGGACAACACGGCTACATTCTTCTATATCAACAGGCAGGGTGGAGCCAGTTCGTCTGCCCTCTGCCAGGAAGTCCTCTAGCTCTGGGACTTCTGTCTGCAGCACGACATCCATCTTGTAGCCGCTCACCTTCCAGGGACCAAGAACGCTTTGGCAGATCGCCTCAGCAGGATGTTCTCATCTTGCCACGAGTGGTCCCTTCATCCGGAGGTCGTCTGTTCCATCTTCCTCAGGTGGGGAACTCCCCGGGTGGACCTGTTCGTGTCCCGGCAGAACAGGAAATGTCACGTCTTCTGCTCAGTTGGGGGCATGGACAGAGGATCCCGGTTGGACGCCTTTCTGCTCCTGTGGTCGGGGGCTTTGATGTATGCCTTCCCTCTGGTGCAGTTGCTACCCAGGGTCCTTAGGAAGATCAAACAGGACAAGGTGAGAGTCATCCTCATAGTGCCAGCGTGGTCGCGCCAACACTAGTTCAGCGCTCTGCTGGACCTCTCAGTAGCGACCGTGTTCCAGCTACCGCCCAGGTCAGACCTGTTGTCCCAGAACCACGGCAGTCTTTTGCACCACAACCTGACGGCGTTACACCTGATGGCCTGACTGCTGCATGGCTAAACGCGCAGGAACAGCAGTGCTCAGCTGAGGTTCAGCACGTGTTGTTGGGAAGTAGGAAGCCGTACACCAGAGCGACATACCTGGCCACGTGGAAATAGTTCATCTGCTGGATTGCGGACAAAGGTGTTTGTCTTGAGCAGGCTTTGCTGTGGCTTATTCTGTGCTACCTCCTGCATCTTAAGATCCAGGGCTTGTCCTGTTCATCAGTCAAGGTCCATTTAGTGGCCATCTCAGTCTTCCACCCACTGTTCGAGGCAGGTCAGTTTTTGCTCAGTATATCACGGCCAGATTCCTTAAGGGCCTAGAGCGCCTCTACATGCAAGTCAGGGACCGTGTCCCACCGTGGGACTTGAATCTGGTGCTGTCACAGCTCACAGGTCCTCTCTTCGAGCCTCTGGCTTTCTGCTCTCTCCTTCTCCTTTCCTGGAAGGTCGTGTTCCTGGTTGCGGTGATGTCGGCCTGCCGAATATCTGAGATTCGGGCACTCACCTTGGAGCCGCCATACATGGCCTTCTACAAGGACAAGGTCCAGCTAAGACTGCATCTGCCTTTTCTTCCCAAGGTAGTCTCTCAGTTTCATTTGAGCCAGGACATTTACTTACTGGTCTTCTTTCTGAAGCCGCATAAGTTGGAGGAAGAGGAGCATAGGTTACATGCCCTGGACATCAGGAGGGCTCTGGACTTTTACATTATGGAATGGCTTGGTCCCATCAAGTCGACATAATTATTCGTTGCTGTGACCGACAGCATGAAAGGTTGCCCTGTATCCACTTGAAGAATTTCTTCTTGGATCACTGCCTGCATTCGCTTCTGCTGTGACCAAGCGAAGGTGCCACTCCCAGCGATCATTACTGCCCACTCTACAAGGGTGCAGACCTCTTTGGTAGCCTTTCTGGCCCATGTGCCTATCCAGGACATCTGTAAAGTGGCCACTTGTTTGTCCGTACCTTTCCGTCCCACTATGCACTGACCCAGCAGGCCCAGGACGATGCTGGCTTTGGTAGGGCAGTACTGCAAGCCGCTAAGCTGTGAACTCCAAGCTCACCTCTGTTGATTCTGCTTGTGAGTCACCTAAAATGGAATCGACATGAGCAAGCACTCGAAGAAAAAACGGTTATCTACCTTTTCATAACTGTTTTTCTTCAAGATGTGTTGCTCATGTCTATACCATTTCCCGCCCTCCTACCCCTCGGTCGGAGTTGCTGGCAAGAAGGAACTGAGAGGGTGCAGGGCCAGCGGCACCTGATATGCTGCGACATGGGAGTGCCATTCCAGAGGACACCACAGCTGGCTATACAGATACTGCTAAGGCAGAAATCTCCAACAACTGTGCACGTGGGTATGCGCACACCTAAAATGGAATGGACATGAACAACACATCTTGAAGAACCACAGTTACGAAAAGGTAGGTAACCGTTTTTTCCCCTTTGGTCTTCCAGTTACAATATTTAATCACTTTATGTTTGTTCCTGAGAAGTGAAAAGTACCTGCAACTCCAGTTGTCTTCAGTGGGAGTTATAAGTGCTCAGTATCTTTTAGGGTTGGCCCTTTAAAACACTGTTTCTTGAATTTTGCCTGATTCTTAGAATGCAGTACTGGGTTTGAAGAGTATTTGGAGTGGACAGCATGGAAGAAAACACTCACAAAGGAAATATAAATTGTTTAAAAAATTGTGTGTTTTTTCCCTGAATAATTTTGGATTGTTGAACAGATTGACAGAATCTTTGTACCCAATTTAGTTTATATCTGAAATATAGTATGTTGTTCTGTGGGTAAAGAAATCTTGTTTTGCTGCATTTTACTGTGTGTATGCAATATAGATTTATATATTTTTTTACTTTAAGGTTTGATGTGGAAAAGGAGTGTTCAAAAGTTGATGAGGTCTATGAAGAAAATAATTCAAAAGCATGTTTCAATATTACTTCAAATTTACCCGTAATTGAAAAGAAAATAGAGACAACAGGTAAATGATGACTTAGTATCAAAATTGTCTTTTCTTTGATTAGATATAGAATTAACATTGCTCAGTAGAATGTTCATGCAAATTGAAGAAACATTATAGAGGAAAAATGTGCTTTTGCTATATATCTCTTCCTTGCTTTTTTCAGCCATCACAGAAAATAAAAATAAACCGTGTTCTAGTAAGTCATCACAGAACATGGCCATTTTGCAGAAATTGTGATACGCCTTCTAATAATGCTTATTGAAAAAGATTTGCTTTAAATATAAGCTTATGAAATTGGGGCCGGGGATGGTGAAGAAAAATACAACATCAAGATTGATTTGTCTCATTGTAAACAAAACATAAAGTGTATCAGGGCGTAATTATGATATTCTCATAGAGCTTAAAATCACTTTTCTTCTTACTGTTTATAAAAAACAAATTGGTGGAAGCTTGAAACAGATTTTTATTTTTCTTCTATAACGCTGATACTACTTGGTTGTTGTAGCATTTCTCATGCATGTTGGTATGCTGTGTGTGTAGTTTAAAGGTATTTAAGGGTGGTTTCAAAGAGTATTGAAACCACAGTTGTCTTTAAATTATCTGAATAAAAATAATTGAGGACAGTACATACATGATGGCTTATTGCCTACCATGCAATAGTGAGCCTAATTCTGCTTACTGTCTATTAATGGTTGCAAGTTAATGTGAAGCTTAAGGCTTGCTTGGATCAACCCTGAATTGGTCTGCTGAGAACTTTATTTTCCTTCTCAACCATCCAGCTTCCTTCCTCTGATGACTTGGCTTCCCATCACCTTTCAACATGTTGACCCATTTCCTCAGATGTCCAGATAATAGAAGCTTGTCCTAGCAAAGCGGAAAACGGGTTTTAGCCCAAACAAATGATCCTTCTGGAGTGCTAGTGGTAGTTATTCCAAACATGCTAGCTTCTACTACAGATGTAGAAGGATCAATTGTTCAGCTGAAAATGTTTTTCTACATAGCTAGTTTATCAAAGTGAAAGCACATAGTCTTCTCTACCAAAAGAGAATTTGAAATAGAAATAGCTTAAAAATAAGTTTGTTTTGTATACATTATACTGTGTGTTTAATAATTCATAATGGAAGAAAATTGCAAAGACACTAAGCCCATTGTTTCCTGCTTGTTGTATATAATGTATATACAGAGAGAACTTGTTATAGGGCATCCCAATGCTCACTTTATTTACTTATTTAAACTCTAGTATAAGCAGCTAAGATTTTATTGGTGGCATGGAGGATGGCAAGGGTCTTAAGTCTTAAACCAAGAGGCACAGATTTTTCAAGTATTACCTTTCTAATGCATACTCAGTTTTGTCTGCCCTTGGACTCTGTTCATCCTAGAAAATTTCAGTACAATTTTTCCACTGAAAAGAGTCTCGAAAAATGTGTTCTAGTCACTTGAATGTTGCTGAATACAAAATATCCACACAAAATCTTTTATCCTGAAATAGACACATACTGATAAAGTTTCCTTTTTTTGTTTCACTTTAGGAGATTTCACACTTTTTTTAATAACATGGACCATGTCTTAATAGGGAGGTTGTCTTGTGGTCCACTCTTTTTATAACTTTTAAAACCAATGTACAAAATAAAATTAATTTAAAATACTTCTATGTTAAAATGTCATATTTTGCATCTGTTAACTTTTAGATATAAAAACAGCTAACTAATATGTTTTAGGTATGACTAAGAAAGAGAGAAATTTTATTGCTAATCGTGAAAAAGAAAAAGGTAATGAAGCCTTCGCCCTTGGGGATTATAAAGAAGCAGTGACATATTACACTCGGTGAGTTAATGCCATGTGAACCATTATTTAAAACTTGTAATTATTAATTAATATTATGTATATATCAATCTAGTTCAGGGTCTTTCTTGTTGAAGCAACAAATGATCAACTTTCTAAAATGGCAAAAGATTTTACATTGGGGTATCTCAAGATTCTGCATGTTGATTAATGATGTATAAGCAACCAGGAAAAATGGGTGAAGAGTGAGGTGGCAAAATTTGCAGATGACACAAAACTATTTAGGTTATTCAAGGCTAGAGGAGACTCCAGAGGGACCTCACAAAAGTACCGAATATACTCGTTCATTAGCCTGTTCATTTATAAACCAACCCCCCAAGATGGTTAGGTAAAAATAGCAAAAACTGTGTGACCCTTTCATAAGCCGACCCTATATTTCAGGGGTTGGCAAACTTTGGCTCCTGGCCTGTTAGGGTAAGCCGCTGGCGGGTCGGGACTTTTTGTTTACTTAGAGCATCTGCAGGCATGAAGCTCCTCAGCTCCCAGTGTCACGGTTTGCCATTCCCAGCCAATGGGAGCTGCGGGAAGTGGCTGGGAACAGCAAATCGTGGACACTGGGAGCTGAGGGGGGAAGGATGGGATGGCTCAGTGGTTTGAGCATTGGCCTGTTAAACCCAGGGTTGAGGGTTCGATCCTTGAGGGGGCCACTTAGGGATCTGGGGCAAAATCAGTACTTGGTCCTGCTAGTGAAGGCACAGGGCTGGACTTGATGACCTTTCAAGGTCCCTTCCAGTTCTAGGAGATGGGAGATCTCCATTAATTAATTTATTTTTAGTTATTTAATTTTTTTAATGTAATCTAATGAAAAACCTGTTGTTGTTATAATAATAACTCAACAAATATGTATTCACCTTCAAAATTACAGTCAATATTTAAAATCAGTAAATGGATATTTAAAACAAGTAACTTAGAACAATATGAGACTTTAAAAAGTCTTAAAATCCTTCAAGTCTGAATCAGTCTCTGATTCACCAAACAATTCATTAAACTCGGCTTCAGTCACAGCTGCACCTGAATTGTCATCGTAGATGTCGGCAGTGTCGTCTTCAGACTCAAATTCCTTCTCATCATCAGCCTCTGTTGTGTCATCATCAAATATGGCATCATCTTCTGACCCGTCGAGTACATTGCTGATACAGCATTTCCTAAATGATCTTTCTATCATTTCCGAGGGAATGGACACCTACGCGTCCTTGATCCACTGGGCGACCAGATTGATTTCGGGCTTCGTAAGATTCCTGCCTTTTGTCAACTTCACCATGCCTGAGCACATCCAGTCAGACTACATTTTGTATAGCCTGTCTTTAAAGGGTTTGTTCAGGCTGACCTCAAGTGGTTGTAGAACTGAAGTTAAGCCTCCAGGTATTACAGCCAAATAGTTTTCATATTTTTGGCCACATTTTTCACCTCATCTGTCTTGTGTGCCCTGAACATGTCCCAAACGAGCATAGCAGGTTTCTTGAAAAGTGCTCCTGGTCTCTTATTCCACACTTTTTCCAGCCATTCATTAGTCCCACTTTCATCTATCCATCCCTTTTCGTGTGCAAGTACAATGGCACCAGCAGGAAATTTCATGTTTTTAGGCAAGGTTTTTCTTTTAAAAATCACAACAGGAGGGAGCTTTGATCCATTTGCCAAACACAATAAAACCACTGTAAAATGGATTTTTTCATGGCCAGTGGTTTTAATTAAAACTATTTTTGAACCAACACTGGTTACCGTTCTGTTGCTCGGGAGATCGAATGTCATTGGTGTTTTGTCCATATTTCCTATTTGTGACAATAAAATGCATATTCCTTTTGATATTTTATAATAAACCTTTGGAAGGATTCGATTTTTTTCTTCCAGATCTCTCGGCAGCTTTTGCGCTATCTTTGTTTGCTGATGAAGACAGAGACCATAACGGTTCATGAAGCGAATACACTAACCCACTGACGTGACAAATATTGACGGCTTTACTGATTTGTATTTGTCGTCTTTCGACATTTGCAGAGCATGCAGACGAATTCCAGTTCTAGTGACAATGTACCCATTTTGTCAACATTCAACAACCCAATTATTGAGATCTTTCTCTAGTTCAGGAAATGAAGCGCACCTCGTTGGACATTTTTTCTTGCTTCTTGGCATGTCTTTTAGTGTTGTTTTATTTTTTCGCCATTCTCTTACTTGCTTCTCATTGATACAGAATTCATGAGCAGCGGCGCAATTATTGTTTGTTTCTGCATATTCAACAACTTTAAGTTTGAACGCTGCGTGATAAGCAGACCTTTTTCTTTTGATTTCACCGTTGTTCATTTTAAATACTAGTATGAAAATAGATTATTATTATTGTAGTTATAGATTTTGTAGGACTTTATATAGGAATGTCACCTGCTTTATCATTGTCAAATTATTATTGTTCTTTGTTTATTTCAAAGCAGCCCTGTAGATTGGCATGTCTTTGGGGATAACAGGCTATTTCAATTTTATTAGAGATTCCATTGATTCTGCATGTTATATTTTCATATTGGCTCGAGACTTATGAGGTCCATTGGTAGAAATGCATGAAGAGATCAAATTACACAATAGTGGACTGACACCAGTGCTACAGTACTATCATTCATTGTATTTTTCTGATTGGTTTGTAAGGCATAGCTTTTTGTGAAATGCATTGGTCAAATGTTATGCAGATCTGCAGCACTGCTCTTTTAGTATTCCTTTCAAGCCAATCTAGTCCATTAAACAAAGCCTTTGCAACTTTAAAAGGCTGCAGTATTGACATCAATGAATGGGTCGGCAACCTTTGACTCCAAGCCCCTCAGCTCTCATTTGCTGGGAACGGCGAACCGCGGCCACAGGGAGCCGAGGGGCTCCATGCCTGCAAACGCTCCAGGTAAACGAAACGACAATGTATTAGATATTCAATTCAATGATTCCATAGAATTTAAAATCATCAAATTTTGGTGTAGACCCGTTTATAAGCCAACCCCCGCTCTTTGATGTGTCATTTTTTTACCAAAAATATTTGGCTTATGAACGAGTATATACAGTAAAAGAGCTGCATGATGCCAAATGAAATTCATTGTTGATAAATGCAACATATTATGTATTGGTATGAATAATTTCAACTAGTAATACACACTGTTGGGTTTTAATATAAGTATTAACTACTTAGGAAAATGACGGAGAATTATTGTGGACAGCTCCATTAGAACATCCTCTAAGTGATCTGTACTGGTCAAGAATGCAAAAATATTAAGATTGGGATACAAAATACCGCTGGGTTTCCACAGGATCTCTTCCTCCTTAAGTGTACAGGATAAGACTATGCTCTGAAAATGAATCCTGTTGTGTAGTGAATGAAGTTGTTGTTGTTTGTGGGCCTCCTGCCTCATTTGTTACAAAAGTTGGAAGATGTGTGGCGGGGAAATGCAGGAAGATAAAGTATAGTCTTGTGGTTAAGGCAGTCGAATGGTACTCTGACGTTGGATTCTCTCCTTGCCGCTGCCACAAATGTCATGTGTGATGCTGAGCAAGTCTATAAACCAAAATTTTCACAGGTGGCCACTGTGTGTTCTTCATTTTGTGATTATGCAACTTGCAACACCTAGTCTGATTTGTGGAAGTGCTGAGCACTCACTGCTGCAATTGAAGTCAGTGGGAATTCTGCTCTGAACATATAATTGCTTACCATTTATTAGCACATTAAAAAAAAAGTCAGGCCCTAGGCTTTCTAAATTGGACATCAAAAATTGGTGGACATTTTGGTCTTAATTTCTGTGCCTCAGTTCCCTGTGTGTAAAATTTGGATAATAATACTACCTCCTCTCACAAGGGTGTTGGGAGGATAAATCTGTTAATGTATGTAAAGCAGTAAGATGCTATGATCTCACAGAAAAATCTATGAGGAAATTAATTCTGTATTCAGTGTAGAATGGTTTGCAATAAATAAAGTGTGGGGCTACATATGAAATGATGAGGATAAAAATAAATATTGACTAGATACCCATTCGGTGAGCATCATTCATCCTTTGCACTGAATGAGGCAAAAATAGTATGTGATCACATAATTAAAGTAGTTATCATAATGCATACACAGGCAACCTTAATTCTGGTGTTTTCTATCTTCTGAGTGCTTAATTTTGGAACCTTAATGTTCTTTTACTGTAGTTTTTTGGGGTATAATATGGATATCAGGAATATCCACAGTTGCATTATATAAGATATTTATTTATTTGTTTGTTTATTAGAAGGAACATAAGCTCTCATTCTTCAGGGCCTGAGCTAACCGCTGATTTGCAGGGTTAGAAGAAACTTCCCCACATTTGACCACAATGTTTTGTTTAGTTTTTATTTTTTCCCACCTTCATCTGAAACATCTGGCTTTGGTCAGAGACAAGATAGTATGCTGAATGGACTACTGGTCTGATCCAGTATGACAATTATTATTTACTTAAGTTTATAAATTCATAAAATTTGAATAAAATGTGTTTTAGAGTAGATTGATAGCAATTTTAAGTGACTACAGTCCTATCTAGTATACAGCCATATAGAATAAGGTCACTATAACCTGATTATTCTATACTGCATGTCCATCTTTTTTCCTCCTATATACCATCTACCCAGCCCTACCACTCCAAATTGAAAATAAAAAGTAGGTTTTGTTTTAGTCACCATAATTTACAAGAAAGATTTAATAAGAGACGAGGAGCCTCAAAGTTCTCTAAATTGTTTTAAGAGATGCATCACTTTTGTACAGAGCATGCTCTGGTGCAGTTCTATGTTGCCATGATTTTAAAATAAATTGATCTTGCATACTGTTTCACAGTCCTCTAGTTGAAATTGCATTGCTTAGTGATTTTAATTTTATTATATCTCTTTACAATTTAAAACTGACTTTAAGTTTTTGTATACTTTTGTTTTCTTTCTAGCATACAGCTCACTTTGTCTTGTCTTTTGCAGGAGCATATCAGTATTGCCCACTGTGGCAGCATATAATAACAGAGCTCAAGCAGAAATCAAACTTCAAAACTGGCATAATGCTTTTCAGGATTGTGAGAAAGTGTTAGATTTGGAGCCTGGCAACCTAAAAGGTGAGATGTAAACTTGGATTTCTCAGAATTTTATTTCTAGAGAAAAGTCTTTTTTCGGGATGAGGGGTTGGGGGGAAACAGGCCTGGTTTATCATCCATTGACATCAATCGGAGATCTTTCCTTTGACTTCAGTTGTCAGACCTCAAATGTGGGGAAAAATAGTCCCAGATTAGCTCCACCAAGCTAGTTTAAATGGCAGTTTGGGGATTTGTGCAGTTTTGTCCTGCCTATCTTTGATCCAAGATCCTAAGATTGGGCTGAAGTGACAATAGGATGATGGTGTGTGTTCAGATCATGCTTTCAAAATGATGATTGTTAGCCACATCATATTGGTGATATGCACTTTCTCCTAATATTCACAGAAAAGCACCTCTTTTAACAGGCTTAACAGCTGCATTAAAACAGCAGGTGCATGCTTTCTTACTAAGGTAAGTAATTGTAAATAGCTAACTAAACTTCTATGGAGAGAGTGGGACAAATTGGAAAATTACTAAGAGGAATGATAGTTCATGTATCACTGTATAAATGTAGGGTATAACATATCAAATTATGTAATTAGAAAAAATCAGTAACTTAATACATAGCCATTATGAAGTGGATGCAAGGCTTTATGAAATTTAATGCAGAATTGTTTTGTACTTCACATTGTACTTTCTCTGATTAAATGTGAATTAATTGTGGTCTGCAGTATAATTTAGAACAATACAATATAAATAGTGTGTTCTTTGTTAATTTGTAGCTCTTATGCGCCGTGCCACTGTACACAAGCATCTACAGAATTACCAGGCAGCTATAGAGGACTTGGCCAAAGTATTACATGTTGAACCAGAAAATGCCATAGCTAAGGTAAAGACAAGTAACTCTGTGTATTTCTAAAATGAAGGTGTGTTTATAGAACAAGATGCATGTTGCTTGCATTGTGTTTGATGTGAGATAAAAGTGATATACTATAGTATTATAATAGATGTATATCTAGTCACTTTTTATTCAGGCAAACGCCACTGAAAAGTTCTGTTTGGCTCACTGACTTCACTTTTCTGAATGAATTTACTTTATGTTGAGCTCTGGGCTTCTACTTTTTTATAATGGCAAATACAGTATGAGATATGAACCATAAAAGATTGTATCTTAAAATACTTGTTAAAATGTTAATATATAATACATATTTTAAATGACTATTTTTAAAAAAGGACCTAAACAATATAATCCTGTTTGTGACTACAGATGAGATGGTAATTATGATAAAAATGCATGACTGATTTATGTGCCTAGTCTTATAGTCCAGTGGGTCTCAAACTTTTTTTTTCCACGAACCACTTGAAAATTGCCGAGTGTCTTGGCGGACCACTTAATGATCTTTCCAAATGTTGTTTGTACCATTAGCTAACAATTGTAAAGTGCTTTGGATAAAAGCGCTATATAAAAAAAACCCTTAATAATAAAAAACTTTTTTTTTTTGCTCTACAAATAAAAGCACACAACTCACATTTTAATATCAGTAGTCTTATCTTTCTAATGCAGTGGATGTGCCATCTCCTCCCTGCCGCGGTAGCCCCTGAACTGGGGCTGGGAAGGAGGGGGGTCTCTCCCCGGCAGCTGCAGCCCTGGAGCTGGGGAAAGTCGCCTCTTTCTCTGGCCACTGCAGCCCTTCACATCCCAAATTCAGCACACACCCTCTTCTCATCCCACTGCACCCTCCCACCTACACCCTAATCACCCCAAGGCCACCACCTCACATGTGCGTCTTCATTCTAGTAGAGCCATGCCTGTGGATCACCACTAATTAGGTGGGTGGCCCTTCAGTCTCTCATGTGTGGCTGCCCAGGTGCGCACCTTAGAGGGAACTATCCGAGGACCACCTGAATGGAGCGTGGTCCACAGACCACAATTTGAGAACCTCTGATATAGTCAGTTGTAGAGGAGGCATTGCTGAATCATTTCTGAGAGTTCTTTCCCAAAACTAAAGCTTGTTATCTTGTCTCCTTACCATTATTAATATTTACATTTTACTAGGAATTATCAATAACAGTTAAAATTAAACCTCAGTAATTCACACTTTACTGTTCTGCTTTCTCTGTATTTCACACACACACAATGGCAGTCTTCCTCCTCTTCTCAGCAAAGATTTGGTAGAAACAACTGTGGCTAGATCTGATGTTACTAAGATTTCATATCTCCTTGTTTAATTTTACTTATTAATTTCCCAAAATAAGGAGTTTCCAGTTATTTTTATAGGCTTTAATGTTCTGATCATCCAATAAGGTTCTGAGCATCTCTGGAGATGTGTTGAGCACTGTCAACTCCCATTGACTTTCATGGGTGAGGAATGCACCAGGCTACTTTGCAGCCTCACAGGATCAGGCCCTAAATCCACACACACTATGAAAACATAAAACTTACAGAATAAATTCATAACAGTTAACCACCCTTGTCTCCAAAGGGCCGAAGAATAGAATGTCCTTTCCAGTATGCCCTTAAAGTCAACAAACAAAGGGTTTTGTTGGACCAGGGTAGGAAGTTTGCTCAAGGACTGAAGTTCCTTCACTGTCAAGGCCCAGCCTGCAGCCTTCTTGTGTATACCAGGAGGCTGTTGGCTTGAGTGTCGTGACTAACCATCAGTGCAAATTAGCAAGGTTCTGTTGTGCCTCAATCTCATTACAGTAACTCCTCGTTTAATGTTGTAGTTGTGTTCTTGAAAAATGCGACTAAGCGAAATGATGTTAAGCGAATCCAATTTTCCCGTAAGAATTAATGTAAATGCGGGGGTTGGGTTCCAGGGAAATTTTTTTCATTGCCTGCTAGTACGGTACTTTGTCCACTACTTGCGGGATTCTCTGGAAGAGCAGTCCGTCGTAGCTAGCGGGTGGGGACTTGGAACCAGGGTGGTCCAGCAGCCCCCCTATCAGCTCCACTCCACCCCCCGTGCCTCCCACCCACTGGTGGGCCCCGCGGAGCAGTGCTTCTCCCCCTTCTCCCCCCCGTGCCTCCTGAACACAGCGAAACAGCTGTTTCACCACATTCAGGATGGGGGAGGCGCTGATCTGTGGAGGCTGCGGGCGGGAGGCTCTGGGTGTGTGTGTGGAGGGGAGCTAATAGAGGGGCTGCCAGCCCACCCTAGTTTCAACCCAAAACAATGTTATAAGCAAACATTGCACAACTTTAAAGGAGTATGTTCCCTAATAGATCAGCAACGTAACAACGTTAACTGGGACGACGTTAAGTGAGGAGTTACTATCACAAAAATCTCCACAGTAATACAGTAATGTTTTCTTAGGATTAAATAGGAATGTGGCAAATGATAGAAAATGCAAAAAGTTTGCCAGAAAATTGCTAGATTTTATTTTTGTTTGTGTGGTAATGGTGACCTCAAGTTGTCATTTAGGTATCAGGTAAATCACAAGTTCATCATTTCAAATAAAATTGTTACTTTGCTTAACAGCACCATTTAAACATCAGAAGTTAAACGAGCATTAAGTATTAGAAAGCGTATAAGATATTGCACTCATTTCTTTAGCAGAATAAGGTGTTTTGTTTTGTTTTTTCTTTTGAAAACACACTTTCTCTTACTTTTCTTTAGTAGAGACTTAGTGTAGAGAAAGTGTGTGTAGTCAAAAATGTGGTGTAATCCACAAAGGGGCATTCTCCTCTGGTAATCTCAGAATGTGTATGGTAGGTTGAAGAAAATCTATACTCAGGATAGCTCTACTCAAATGCAGCATTTGCTTTGCAGAGAAGTCTTGCTTTAGCAAGTTTTACAATTGGGTTAATTAAGTTAAGTGGCTTGCCTGAGAGTATGCAATTAATGACTTATTTGATAATGGGAACAAAGTTCTTGAATTCTAATAATTAGCTGTAACCTCTAGGACATATGTCAAATCTGGCCTTTTAGAAGCTTTTTTACAAACAGAAATTAGCAGCTTTAGAATTCCTCTGGTATTTTTCATATGGTTATGATAATGAAATAAATGGGAGAATTGTAGCTCTTGTAAGACCAGCATTACTTTTCATCAGTCAGCAGTGTGCTTCTACTAGACTCTGCAAGAAATTATCATTTCCTATGGTTGATCCTAGCTGTTAGTTTAACTATTTGAAAAGAAAACAGAAGTCCCTAGCAGACATTGGGCTCTCTGTACTGTGGATTTTGATTAAACTATTTTTAGACCTTTTCTAAAGTTCCAGTGTAGTAATCCATTGTCTTTAGGCTTTAAATCTGTTAGTCTATGACCTTGTAGACTGTGCCAGTTAGTTCCATTGTCAGTGTTGCACTGTCTACACACAGAGGTAGATAGACACAATCTATGTTCCAAAGAATTTATTAACAAATGGTTCCTATGGATTTGTATAATATGTATATGCAGTAGGCATTGGATATAGCATTGGAATGGCAGTCAGAAACAGTTTAGTCCTAATCCCAGTTCTGAAACTGACTCACTATATAGTCTTGAAGTCATTTAACCTATCTCTATTTTCTTATTTTTAAGGTAATACTGAGTAATTATTTCAGAGGTGTGTTGTAGGCATCATTTAGACAATGGAAAGAGTTTTGCAAAGGTAGAGCACTATCTAAATGCTAATTTTTAAAGACTTTTAAAATTGCTATTATTGCAATCCTGCAGAAAAATCTGTCAGATATTGAGCAGAAGCTGAAAGATTTAGAGCCTGTATCTGAGACTCACACCAAAGGAAAAAGAATAGTTATTCAAGATATCGAGGAGTCGGATGGTGATGAAGAAAGAGGAGGAAATGGAGAAGAACATGAAAGTGGCAGTGGAGATAAAAGTAATATGTTTGTCTATGTAATTGTTACCTGGGATATCGATCTTGGCAATTTGAAGGTTTTAAGCAGTGTGAATGTCCAACTCTCACTGAATCTTTAGCCCAGTTTTTTCCCCCCCTAACTTTGCAGTGGCACCCAAGGTCATAGAACCACTTTTTAATTTATTTTTCCCACTCTTTTGAGGATTGTTATCCCATTTACTTCCAGTATCGCTTTCCATTAGCCTGGACTACTGGGTCCTTGATAACTGAGAAGGACACAGCCCTCCAGTTAAATCTTATGGTGCATCTCCATACCCTCCCCTTTTAGGCCTTTATGCCATGTCTGAATTCTCTCTCTGCTCAATCTGAGTCTTTTTTAGAGATCCTTCTCACAAGTATTTTACTATGAGAACTTGTTGCTTTCCTGTTAGAGATTAGAATAATAGGCAAAGTTAAAAGGGTTACATGGTAATGTCTTGTAGCAGGTCATTTAGCCCTCATTCACTCACTTTGGTACCCAGTACATTTATTTTTTTTGTCTCCCCCATTCCAGTGAATTTGTTCATCTCATCCACCTATTGTATCTTGTCTTTTTTAGATTATAAACTGGCACAGGGACTGTAATTTATTATTTGTTTGTACCTTGCCTAGCACAGTGGGGTCCAACTTGGTTATGGCCTTTAAGCACTACTACCATATAAATGTTAATAATAGCTCTTCCTTAGTGCAGTTTAGGAGGAAAGACTGCAATTGTCTCCATTCCCATGGCTAGTACACAGGCTGTCATTTGTGTAGGATTAGATTTCTCAAGGTGACCCCAAATGCTACAATCTTTCCTCAGAACTGATTCTGTGCTCTTCATCCTCAGAATATTGTCTTCCACAGTCTGAAAATAACAGTTGATATAAAAGAGAGACAAAGTGGATGCGGTAATATCTTTTATTGGACCAGCTTCTGTTGGTGAGAGAGATAAGCTCACCAACAGAAGTTGGTCAAATAAAAGATATTACTTCATCCACCTTGTCTCTCTAATATCTTGGAACCAACCAACATGGTTAAACAACACTGCATACAATTGATATGAAGTATCTGCTATTCTAGCTCATCTGTTATTCCTGCTTTTGCTTTGCATGTGGCACCTTGGGTGTTCACCAAGCTCTTGAAGGTTGGTATCTTTGTTCCTGTCTCCTCTGCCAGGTGTTATATGCCTGTGGTAAAGAATCCCAGAGTCACTTTCTTCTGATGCTGACAAGAAACTTCATTTGAACAAGGGGAAAAGAATTATCCCAAAGCTACTCTCTGTCTCTTTCTGCTTTACTGTAGATCTTCTGCATAGAATCTTCCCAATTCCCTACTGCCTGGATTCCTGCATCAGATTTAAGAATTGGTATTTTCCTCTCTTCTTATTAGAGAGTACATAGAATGCTCTAGGTCTGGGCTGATGACAAATAAAATGATCTCTTCTATAGCTTGATTACTCAAGTCCTGTCTTGTTTGATTAGGTAATTTAAAAAAAAATTAAGTCAGGAACAACTTGGGCATTATAGATTCTGTATTTTCATATAATCTTCTGAAATATTGACTAGTTTGCACAATCGGGAATCAATACTTAAAAATATGAGGGCATGAAAAATTCTTGTGGGATCATTGGGCACCTCTGCATGTCAGTTAAGATAAAAGGAAAACCCAGCATCTAGGCTGATGGTACCAAGGCATACAAAATTATTAGAGGGTACAGTTGCCTTATTGATATTTTCAAGGGTCAAAATTTCAGTTATATAAGAACCACCATACTAGGTCAGACCAAAAGTCTGTCTAGCCCAGTATCCTGTCTTCCAACAGTGGCCAATGCCAGGTGCCCCAGAGGGAATAAACAGAACAGAACATTTGGTGACCCCTAGTTCTTGTTTTATATGAGAGAATAAATAACACTTCCTTATTTACTTTCTCCACACCAGTCATGATTTTATAGACCTCATATCCCCCCTTAGTCGTCTCTTTTCCAAGCTGAAAAGTCCCAGTCTTATTAATTGCTCCTCATATGGAAACCGTTCACACCCCTAATCATTTTTGTTGCCCTTTTCTGAACCTTTTCCAATTCCAATTTTTGAGATTGGGGTGATCATATCTGCATGCAATATTCAAGATGTGGGCATACCATGGATTTATATAGAGGCAATATATTTTCCATCTTATTATCTATCCCTTTCTTATTGATTCCCAACATTCTGTTCGCTTTTTTGACTGCCGCTGCACATTGAGTGGATGTTTTCAGAGAGCTATCCACAATGACTCCAAGATCTCTTTCTTGAGTGGTAACAGCTAATTTAGCCCCCATCATTTTATATGTATAATTGGGATTATGTTTTCCAGTGTGCATTACTTTGCATTTATCAACACTGAATTTCATCTGCCATTTTGTTGACCAGTCGCCCAGTTTTGTGAGATCCTTTTGTAGTTCTTCGCAGTCTGCATAGGACTTAACTATGTTGAATAGTTTTGCATCATCTGCAAATTTTGCCACTTCACTGTTTACCCCCTTTTCCTTTCCATTTCTGAACATGTTGAATAGGACTGGTCCCCATACAGACCCCTGGGGGACACCACTGTTTACCTCTCTCCATTCTGAAAACTGACCATTTAGTCCTATCTTTTGTTTCCTATCTTTTAGCTAAATACCAATCCATGAGAGGACTTTTCCTGTTATCCCAGGACCGATTACTTTGCTTAAGAACCTTTCGTGAAAAACCGTGTCAAAGGCTTTCTGAAAATCTAAGTACACTATATCCACTGGATTCCCCCTTGTCCACATGCTTGTTGACCCCCTCAAAGAATTCTAGTATATTGGTGAGGCATGATTTCCCTTTACAAAAACTATGTTGACTCTTCCCAAACAAATTATGTTCATCTTTGTGTCTGACAATTTTGTTCTTTACTATAGTTTCAAGCAGTTTGCCTGGTATTGAAGTCAGGCTTACTGGCCTGTAATTGCCAGGATCACTTCTGGAGCCCTTTTTAAAAATTGGCATCACATTAGCTATCCTCCAGTCATTTGGTACAGAAGCTGATTTAAATGATAGTTTACAGACTACAGTTAATAGTTCTTCAATTTCATATCTGAGGGCTGGTCCACACTAACCCCCCAGTTCAAACTAAGATACACAACTTCAGCTACGTGAATAACGTAGCTGAAGTCGAAGTATCGTAGTTCGAACTACAAGTTACTTACCACGGGTCCACACGCGGCAGGCAGGCTCCCCCGTCGACTCCGCGTACTCTTCTCGCGGAGCAGGAGTACCGGTGTCGATGGCGAGCACTTCTGGGATCGATTTATCGTGTCTAGACAAGACGCGATAAATCGATCCCAGAAGATCGATTGCTTACCGCCGAACCCGGAGGTAAGTATAGACATACCCTAAGGGTATGTCTACACTACGGGATTAATCCGAATTTATATAATTCGAATTTGGGAAACAGATTGTATAAAGTCGAATGTATGCGGCCACACTAAGCACATTAATTTGGCGGTGTACGTCCAAGTACCGGGGCTAGCGTCGATTTCTGGAGCGTTGCACTGTGGGTAGCTATCCCATAGCTATCCCATAGTTCCCGCAGTCTCCCGCGCCCATTGGAATTCTGGGTTGAGATCCCAGTGCCTGATGGGACAAAAAACATTGTCGCAGGTGGTTCTGGGTACAGCCTCACCCCTCCCTCCCTCCCTGCATGAAAGCAACGGAGGGCAGACAACCATTTCGCGCCTTTTTTCCTGGGTGAACACTGCAGACTCCATACCATGGCAAGCATGGAGCCCGCTTAGCTCAAGACAGCAGTCATGAACATTGAAAACACCTCGCACGTTCTCGTGGAGTTTATGCTGAGCCAGGACCAGAAAAACGAGGCGAGGAGGCAGCGGTGGCGGCAGCGCAGCGACAAGCGTGATGAGGACATGGACACGGACACAGAATTCTGTCAAACCACGGGCCCCGGTGCTTTGGAGATCATGTTGTTAATGGGGCAGGTTCTATCCATGGAACGCCAATTCTGGGCAAGGGAAACAAACACAGACTGGTGGGACTGCATAGTGTTGCAGGTGTGGGATGATTCCCAGTGGCTGTGGAACTTTCGCATGCGTAAGGGCACTTTCATGGAACTTTGTGACTTGATGTCCCCTGCTCTGAAACGCCAGAATACCAAGATGAGATCAGCCCTCACAGTTGAGAAGCGCGTGGCGATAGCCCTGTGGAAGCTTGCAACGCCAGACAGCTACCGGTCAGTCGGGAATCAATTTGGAGTGGGCAAATCTACTGTGGGGGCTGCTGTGATGCAAGTAGCCAAAGCAATCACTCAGGTGCTGCTACGAAAGGTAGTGACTCTGGGAAATGTGCAGGCCATAGTGGATGGCTTTGCTGCAATGGGATTCCCTAACTGTGGTGGGGCGATAGATGGAACCCATATCCCTATCTTGGCACCGGAGCACCAGGGTACCCAGTACATAAACCGCAAGGGGTACTTTTCAATGGTGCTGCAAGCACTTGTGGATCACAAGGGACGTTTCACCAACATCAACGTGGGCTGGCCGGGAAGGGTTCATGACGCTCGCGTCTTCAGGAACACTACTCTGTTTAAAGGGCTGCAGCAAGGGACTTACTTTCCAGACCAGAAAATAACCGTTGGGGATGTTGAAATGCCAATAGTTATTCTTGGGGACCCAGCCTACCCCTTAATGCCATGGCTCATGAAGCCATACACAGGCAGCCTGGACAGGAGACAGGAGCTGTTCAACTACAGGCTGAGCAAGTGCAGAATGGTGGTAGAATGTGCATTTGGCCGTTTAAAAGGTCACTGGCATTCATTATTGACTCTCTCAGACCTCAGCCAAACCAATCTCCCCATTGTTATTTCTGCTTGCTGCGTGCTCCACAATCTCTGTGAAAGTAAGGGGGAGACCTTTATGGCGGGGTGGGAGGCTGAGGCAAATCGCCTGGCTGCTGATTACGCGCAGCCAGACACCAGGGCGATTAGAAGAGCACACCAGGAAGCGCTGTGCATCAGAGAAGCTTTGAAAACCAGTTTCATGACTGGCCAGGCTACAGTGTGAAATATCTGTTTGTTTCTCCTTCATGAAAACCCGCCCCCTTTATTGACTCATTCTCTGTAAGGAACCCACCCTCCCCCTTCCCCCAGCTTGCTTTCAAACCAAATAAAGTCACTATCATTTAAAAATCATTTATTCTTTATTAATAGATTATAAAAAGAGGGAGGGAACCCGGGTGGGGTTTGGGAGGAGGATCGGTGGGAAGGAAAAGGCCACTAAAAAAAGGTTAAAAAAATGACAGCCTTTTGCTTGGGCTGTCCACTGGGGTGGAATGGGAAGGTGTACGGAGCCCCCCCCCCCTCCCCCCCCCGCGTTCTTACACGTCTGGGTGAGGAGGATATGGAACATGGGGAGAGGGGCTGTAGCGGCACTCTGTTTTCCTGCAGCCGTTCCTGAAGCTCCACCAGACGCCGGAGCATGTCTGTTTGCTCACGCAGCAGCCCCAGCGTTGCATCCTGCCTCCTCTGATCTTCCTGCCGCCACCTCTCATCTCGAGCGTCTCTCCTGTCCTCACGTTGGTCCCTACTGTCCTCATGTTGGTCCCTCCTGTCCTCACGTTCACTGGCTTCTTTCCTATACTTTGAAACCGTGTCCTTCCACTCATTCAGATGAGCTCTGTCACTGCAGGTGGATTCCATGATTTCTGCGAACATCTCGTCTCGCGTCTTCTTTCTCCGACGCCTTATCTGTGATAGCCTTCGGGACGGAGGAGGGAGGCTTGAAGAATTTGCAGCTGCTGTAGGGAGGGAAAAAAAGAGAGAATTTTTTAAAAAGATACATTTTGCAGAACAATGCTTATACTTTTTCACGGTGACCAACACTATTCACATTACATAGCACATGTGATTTCTGTGCAAGGTCGCATTTTGCCTCTTAATACTGAGTGCCTGTGGCTTTGCTGCTAGAGATCACAGGTCTGGGCAACAGAATTCGGCTTGCATGCGGCCATGGTAAGCCATTGTCTTTCGGCTTCTGCGCCCTCCTTTCCCACATACCAAGCAAAGCCCGTTGAGTGCTGCGGTTTTTCTGTTAACATTCAGCAGCAGCAGAAAACAAACTAACCCCCCCCCCCCCCATCCAATTCTCTGGATGATCGCTGTACCCCTCCCCCCACCGCGTGGCTGGTAACAGGGAAGATCCCTGCTAGCCAAACGCGAAAAGCTCAGGGCCAATTTCCCCCCCTGCGCTTGGCTAACTGCAGGGAAGGATTTCTTTTCAGCCACAGGCAAACAGCCCAGTAGGAACGGCCACCTCTGTCCCCTTAATTAAGTTCCCGTATTTCAACCAGGTTACCATGAGCGATATCACTCTCCTGAGGATTACACAGCAAGATAAAGATAAAGAACGGATGTTGCAAGATAAAGAACGGATGTTGCTTGAATGCCAGCAAACACCGGGACCATATGCTGCCAGGCTTTGTCAGGCAATGATACCAGATTACTTGCTGCAAGCATGGCGTGGTCAAGTGTCCTACCATGGAGGACGGAATAAAGCTGCACTGCCCAGAAACCTTGTGGCAAGGCTTTTGGGGTACCTCCAGGAGAGCTTCATGGTGATGTCCCTGCAGGATTTCCGCTCCATCCCCAGACACGTTAACAGACTTTTCCAGTAGCTGAACTGGCCGCAAATGCATCCCAAGTCCTCAGGGCAAAGTAATCATTAAAAATGCTTGCTTTTAAAACAAGTTTGATATTTTAAAAGGTAAACTCACCTGAGGTCCCTTCCATGGGGTCATGGTCTTGGATACTGGGTTGGGAGGGTACTTCAGTCAGGCTGAGAAAAAGATCCTGGCTGTTAGGGAGAACGGAGTGCTGGGTGCTCTCTGCAAGCTCGTCCTCCTCCTCCTCCTCCTCCTCTTCCCCATCCGCAGAATCCTCAGGTGTAGCTGATGAGACTATCCCCGACCCGGAATCCACGGTCACAGGTGGGGTAGTGGTGGCGGCCCCCCCCTAGAATTGCATGCAGCTCGGTGTAGAAGCGGCATGTCCGCGGCTCTGACCTGGAGCGACCGTTTGCCTCCTTTGTTTTTTGATAGGCTTGTCTGAGCTCCTTGACTTTCACGCGGCACTGATCTGAGTCCCTATTGTGACCTCTCTCCATCATGCCCTTGGAGATTTTTTCAAAAGTTTTGGCATTTCATCTTTTCGAACGAAGTTCTGCTAGCACTGAATCCTCTCCCCATATAGCGATCAGATCCAGTACCTCCCGTACAGTCTATGCTGGTGCTCTTTTTCGATTATCGGCCTGCATGGTTACCTGTGCTGATGAGCTATCTGTGGTCACCTGTGCTCTCCACGCTGGGCAAACAGGAAATGAAATTCAAATATTCCCGGGGCTTTTCCTGTCTACCTGGCCAGTGCATCCGAGTTCAGATTGCTGTCCAGAGCGGTCACAATGGTGCACTGTGGGATAGCTCCCGGAGGCCAATACCATCGAATTGCGGCCACACTAACCCTAATTCGAAATGCTAAAATCGATTTTGGTGCTACTCCGCTCGTCGCGGTGGAGTACAGAAATCGATTTAAAGAGCCCTTTATTTCGAATTAAATGGCGTCGTTGTGTGGACGGGTGCAGGGTTAATTCGAATTAAGGCTGCTAAATCCGAATTAAAGTCGTAGTGTAGACCAGGCCATAGTTCCTTCAGAACTCTTGGGTCAGTACCATCTGGTCCTAATGACTTATTACTCTTTAGTTTATCAATGTGTTCCAAAACCTTTTGTAATGAATAAAATTAAATATCTACATACTATGGTGATAGGCTCTTCTGATAGATGAAGAATTTGTCTAAGGTTACATCTGATACAATGATTTTGTGGTTTTTCTTATCTTCTGGACATTGTTTAAAGCTAATTTTAGGGTTAATTTTCATTATTGTCTGTCTTTAATCTGAACTCATATAAGGCTATGCTTTGTCCTTATGTTTACCTTTCATATGAAACCTCTTTTTATTGAGCTATATTGATATATTACAAGAAGACGGATTAAAAATGTCTCCTTTCCATGTTATTTATGGGGACTTCGGATGGGTACCTAGGGTTACCTAGGGAGGTGGTGGAATCTCCATCCTTAGAGGTTTTTAAGGCCCGGCTTGACAAAGCCTTGGCTGGGATGATTTAGTTGGTGTTGGTTCTGCTTTGAGCAGGGGATTGGACTAGATGACCTCCTGAGGTGTCTTCGAACTCTAATATTCTATGATATTCTAGGGTTGTCAATTGCAGTTAATTCATGTGATTAACTCAAAAAGATTAATTACAATTAAAAAAAATTAATCACAATTAATTGCAGTTTTAATCCCACTGTTAAACAATAATAGGATACCAATTGAAATGCATTAAATATTTTGGATATTTTTTTATATTTTCAAATATATTGATTTCAGTTACAACACAGAATACAAAGTGTACAGTGCTCACCTTATATTTTTTTATTACAAATATTTGCACTGTAAAAATGATAAACAAAAGAAATAGTATTTTTCAGTTAATCTCATAAGGACTGTAGAGCAATCTATTTATTGTGCAAGGGAAATTTACAAATGTAGATTTTTGTTTTGTTTTGTTACAAAAGGGGAAGGATAGCTCAGTGGTTTGAGCATTGGCCTACTAAACCCAGGGTTGTGAGTTCAGTCCTTGAGGGGGCCAGTTGGGGATCTGGGGCAAAATCAGTACTTGGTCCTGCTAGTGAAGGCAGGGTGCTGGACTCAATGACCTTTCAAGGTCCCTTCCAGTTCTAGGAGATGGGATATCTCCTATAATTATAAAAACAAAACAATGTAAAACTTTAGAGCCTACGAGTCCACACAGTCCTACTTCTTGTTCAGCCAATTGCTAAGACAAACAAGTTTGTTTACATTTACAGGAGATAATGCTGCCTGCTTCTTATTTACAATGTCACCTGAAAGTGAGAACAGGTGTTCGCATGGCATTATTGTAGCTCGTGTTGCAAGGTATTTACATGCCAGATACGCTAAATATTTGTATGCCTCTTCGTGCTTCGGCCATGATTCAAGAGGACATGCTTCCATGCTGATGACGCTTGTTAAAAAAATAATGCGTTAATTAAAGTAGTGACTGAACTCCTTGGGAGAGAATTGTATGTCTCCTGCTCTGTGTTTTACCTGCATTCTGCCATATATTTTATGTTATAGCAGTCTCGGATGATGACTCAACACATGTTTGATTTTAAGAACACTTTCACAGCAGATTTGACAAAATGCTAAGAAGGTGCCAATGTGAGATTTCTAAAGATAGCTACAGCACCGGACCCAAGGTTTAAGACTCTGAAGTGCCTTCCAAAATCTGAGAGGGAGGAGATGTGGAACATGCTTTCAGAAGTCTTAAAAGAGCAACACTCTGATGTGGAAACTACAGAATCCAAACCATGAAAAGAGAAAATCAGCCTTTTGCTGATGGCATCTGACTCAGATGATGAAAATGAACATGCATTGGTCCATATTGCTTTGGGTCATTATTGAGCAGACACCATCATCAGCATGAATGCATGTCCTCTGGAATGGTGGTCGAAGCATAAAGGGACATATGATTCTTTAGTGCATCTGGCACGTAAATATCTTGCGACACCCGCTACAACAGTGCCATGCGAACACCTGTTCTCACTTCCAGGTGACACTGTAAAGAAGAAGTGGGCAGCATTATCTCCTGCAAATATAAACAAGCTTGTTTGTCTGAGCGATTGGCTGAATAAGAAGTAGGACTGAGTGGACTTGTGGGCTCTAAAGTTTTACATTGTTTTGTTTTTGAGTGCAGTTATTTTTTCTACGTAATTCTACAACTGTAAGTTCAATTTCCATGATAAAGAAATTGCACTAAAGTACTTGTATTAGGTGAATTGAAAAATACTATTTCTTTTGTTTTTTATAGTGCAAATATTTGTAATAAAAAATAAATATAAAGTGAGCACTCTACACTATATTCTGTTTTGTAATTGAAATCAATATATTTGCAACTGTAGAAAACATGCAAAATATTTAAATGGTATTCTATTATTAACAGTGCAATTAATCGCAATTAATTTTTTTAATCGCTTGATAGTTCTAATATTTTCTCATGAACTATCAGTAAAACAATTTAATTTGGTGCTGATGTATTAATTCTAACATGACAAGTAATTTGATTTGCTGATTGAAAAACTGTAAATCTGCATTTTCATGTAAATTAAAGTATCAGCTTTTTATTTAGCATTCAGTATTTAAGTGGTTAAATTCAAGGTAAATTCTCTACCATTCCATTATGTAAGAAAAGGGGGGCTATAAGTTGTTCTTCAGCAAGGAGAAAACAGATTTGACAAGAAAGTATTACATTCTTACTATGTATGGCAAACTGTTTATTACTAGAAATTAATCTGTGTTCTGAGAATGTTTTCTGTGACAAATCAATTTTTATAAATGAAGACTCTTGAAGTATTTTATGCTGTGGACTTTGGTATACACCCCTCCTTTGCCTTTACAATAGTTCCTTCCAATGATGCAAACTCTGACCTAGCTGATTAACTTCCTTGTAGAAACTGGTGTACTACTCGGAGGCAAGATTGCAACTAAAAGTGAAATGGGGAATGTACAAAAAAAGTTTTCCAGCAAAGGAGATGGCTGTAAGTCAGAGACGCAGAAGCAGAGTGAATACACTGAGAGTAGAGTAAAAAAAGACGTATCAGAGAAAAAGACAATTGAACATTTACCAGACCATGAAGGTGAAGTTAATGGTTATCTAAATGGTAAAAAAAAGAATGAAAGCAATGATCTGAAGAAGGAGACTTCCAGTTCACATGGGACAGAATCTTCATCCGCTGGGAAAAGCATTTCTAATTTGCTTCCTCCTACTGCAGCAAAACTGAAAAGTGAAGGAAATGAGTTATTTAAGAATGGGCAATTTGGAGAGGCTGTGCTGAGGTACTCAGAGGCCATTGAAAATGTCATCAATTTAGGTGAGTTGTGATACCTTATGAAAAGAGTAGAATCGCTATTATTGTTAAAAGAACCACAGTTTAACCATCATAGCCTATCCACAGATTTCTGACAGAAATTGACAGGCTGTAAATTCCTCTGTGATAAATAATAGTCAATTTACAAAATGAGTCACAAAAGGTACAATAGAGTGAAATGAATAGAAAGATTGATAATTCTTAGTGACAGCGATGTTTGCATATGTTTACGTATTAGAATAATTATATGAATTGTAGGTGACATACTGAATAAACAAAAGCTCCTTGAAGCTTTGCATCATCAGCAAACTGCAGCAGTGCAGTGTAACTCAGAATATACTATAGTCTTTTTTTAATTCTAATTCAATGATATTTAAATAATGAACTTTCATTGTACTTGCATATAATTTTAGGAGTACAAAGTCGAGATGATCTAAGTATCTTGTATTCAAATAGAGCAGCATGTTACCTTAAAGAAGGCAACTGCAGTGACTGCATTCAAGATTGTAACAGGTAAAACAGCACTCTTTCTTGTAGGGAAACAACATTCCTATTGATGATTAAACATTTTAATCAGTTTCTCATTATTAAAATACTATTTTAACTGAGTCATTCTAAGGAAGGGCTAGTTCCTTGTCATATTGACAGGAATCTTTATCTGTTAAAATATGTTATGAATCACTCACTACTAGGGGAGAGGTAATTTTAAGAATATTGTATAAGTTGATGTGTAAAGACAATTAAATCTTCCCAAATGTACATAGAAATGCATTGAAGGCTTAAATGAACAAAATGTTAACGTTAAATGAAAACAGGCTCTTTACTGAACAGTTTGTGAATGCTCCATAGTTATTTATACGTAGTCTCTTTTCACCCTAGGACTGATAACCTTGTTTGAAACAATTTTTAAGCATGTTTACAGTAGAAATTGTTTTGCATGTACACTCAACATATTCACAATCTGAGTTACAATTGTGTTCAAAAACTGAGCTAGAATTCTGCTGTCTACTTATGGTGCATTGTTGTACGGCACCATTGGCTGAAGGTCAGGTACCCTCAATCTCCCCCTCCAAAAAAACCACATTTAAGTATTACTGTTTTTCCTAAAATTTCTGTTGAATTTCATAAGCAGTGATTAATGAGTGTAAGGCTTTAGGGGTTAAACAGGATACCATGCGATCAGAGCTCTCATGAGCCAAACAAATTTCCTCTTTTGTAATGCAAGGCTGTAACTTTCTGGAGTGCAATCCAGACCCGTGGAGAGTGTGGAGTTGCCTTGCCAGGCAAGCTCCAGGATCCAAAGCATTGGACCAGGGCTGCCCAATATGTAGACATGAGTGCATGCTTGTTGCTGACAGTGGGTGTCCCAGGCAGAGAGTCATAGTAACAAGGTATTGTGAGGCACGGGGTTACAGGATAAGAGGTGACAGAACTCTTCACTGGTCTGGATTGCACCCCAGAATGTGATACATACACAACTAGAGTATAAAAATATTAATAACTGGATATAATATAGATTTAGCTTTTAATTTTTATTAATTAAGCTGCTAACATATTGAATATAGTCTACCATCTGCTTTAGGAGTTTTCTTAGAATGAGCAGTTTTTTTCATATACTTTCTAATACTCTGCATAATTTAAACTTTGTTGTAATTAATGAAGATATAAGATAATTGAAAAAAACAGATGTTTACTGACCAAATAAAGTTACAAAATTATAGCAATAAATTGCTTGTTCTGGTTCTTTGAATATAACTCTGCCGTTGAAAACAATACTGTGAACCTGTGTTTTTGTATTCTCTCTAAATGGAAACCTGTATCATCATCAGTCATCGGTATAATATTAATTTATGGTACTACCCATAATATGCTATACTCTTTCTATATAGACAGAGAGGTATGGTTCCTGCCACAATGAGCAGAGACAACAAATAGAAATTAGGAAGAACAGGAAATAGAAACAATATTAAAAAAAATATGTCAACTGGATTTGCTGTAGGCAGCACAACAGAAATGGATAAAGTTTAATAATGATTTATGATTGACTCCAGCAATGGCATAGAGCTTGTATTCTTGATGTAAAAAACAAAAACAAAACCCAAAATCTTTTACACATTTGTCTTCTAATATGTGTTTCTTGAGAGGCTTCCAGAAATCCTCTTAGCTCCTCTTCCCCATAAGGGCCCTGATTTGGAGTAATTTACCCTTTGTCTGTGGAAGACAGGATGTAGCTCCCTTATACGAGCTTCCACTTCCTCATATTACTGCTATGGCATAACCTGTCACCTGATTAACATTACCCTCCAGCTATACCCTGGAAATGCATGCTGGCTAGCTTCACCTAGAATCATAGAATCATAGAATATCAGAGTTGGAAGGGACCTCAAGAGGTCATCTAGTCCAACCCCCTGCTCAAAGCAGGACCAATTCCCAGCTAAATCATCCCAGCCAGGGCTTTGTCAAGCCGGGCCTTAAAAACCTCCAAGGAAGGAGACTCCACCACCTCCCTAGGTAACGCATTCCAGTGTTTCACCACCCTCCTAGTGAAATAGTTTTTCCTGATATCCAACCTGGACCTCCCCCACTGCAACTTGAGACCATTGCTCCTTGTTCTGTCATCTGCCACCGCTGAGAACAGCCGAGCTCCATCCTCTTTGGAACCCCCCTTCAGGTAGTTGAAGGCTGCTATCAAATCTCCCCTCATTCTTCTCTTCTGGAGACTAAACAATCCCAGTTCCCTCAGCCTCTCCTCATAAGTCATGTGCTCCAGTCCCCTAATCATTTTTGTTGCCCTCCGCTGGACTCTTTCCAATTTTTCCACATCCTTCTTGTAGTGTGGGGCTCAAAACTGGACACAGTATTCCAGATGAGGCCTCACCAATGTCGAATAAAGGGGAACGATCACCTCCCAGATGCTGATAGTTCCCAAGAAATGCACCCCTTCCATCTGACTTTGTATCTACCCTTTAGATTGCACCAAATTTCTAGGGGTTATGAACCTGAAAATTAGTTAGTGTTCTCAAGGTTAAAAGAAAGTTAAGAGCAGTAGTTGAGCCTTAGTAGCACTATGGAGTGATGCATAATTGCTATTCTAAACAGTACTTAGCAGTAGAAGAGATCTTGGAAGCTTTTAAACATAACTGTCTTCATTATTTAGATATATACAGGAGTACATATCCTAACAGCTAGCTGCCTAGAATCCTCTAAATCGCAATACTCCTATTGTTCCATTAATAAAAGACACTTTTTAAATAATAATGCTTTTGTGGGCATTTTGTGCTTTTGTGAGCCCATCATGTCACTGGAGCAGTCCATGTAGTTTAGAAGTAGTACTCGTTGTGCTGCACTAGATATTGAGCTTGCTGCCTGACCACATCAGCAGTTATCTGGGAGACATCCTGCCAAAACAGTCAGTTTTTTCCTTGTATGGCAACCTCAGTTGCTCACAGCCAACAGGCAGTTGTGTACTGCTTGTATTATTGCTAAATATTTTCTTCATGTTTTACAACTACGGAGGAACTGAAAGCTATTAGAGGAACAAGCAGACAGAACGAGCATATGTTTGAGATCCACACAGATCTAGGCACCACTTAAACAGAATAATCATCCCATTAAGATTAAGCAGAATAACCTCACTAAGATTCTATTAAGTCTGGTGGGCCTTAATTGTGTTCACTGTGGAGGAAGTAGGTTACCAGACTGAGTTAACAAATTTAAGTTGAATACATTGTAATAAAATATGCTAGCATGTACATGGCTGCAATCCCATTTCGGGTTTTTTTAGTTGCTAATAAACCACTCCAGATCTGCTTTCCTATTTTGTCAACATTACCCCAAAATGAAATAATGGACATACTGTGTATAGTTCTTTATATCAGTGGATAGCTTCATTAGGTTTATGTGACAATTCTGTTTTCAGCTCTGCACTGCTTGTAATCTTTTTTTCTTTTGTATTCTCAAGAGCTCTGGAACTTCATCCATTTTCCCTTAAACCTCTTCTGCGACGGGCAATGGCATACGAGTCCATGGAGCGATATCGGCAGGCGTATGTTGATTATAAAATGGTTCTACAGATAGACAGTGGGATCCAGGCAGCAAATGACAGTGTTAATAGGTAACATCAATTTGTGACTTTTGTGTTCTTATAAGATGCTGAATGGAAAAATAGGATTTTATATTTTATTTTGTTTTCCTTTATCTACTCCCTCTCCTCTATGTGCCTCAGAGTTAGAAGTATATACAGAAACACCAGTTGTTTGTTGTTAATTATGTTCACAGTAACATCATTTCCCATTGGTTGTATTCACTCTACAATTAAACCATGAATGTAAACTTGAAGGGTGGACTTTTCTTTTGCTTTCAGCACTTGTGAATGTACCATCTTTTTTCTTCTACTGTTCTGTCATTTGTCCATTACCCACGCTGTATTGTTCCTCCTCTCTTGTACTGTGCTTTCCCCATTTCTTTTTAATTCCTTCTGTGTTCTGGTCAGTGAAAGGACAGCAGCAAAATGAAACTTGTAGGACTCCTGATCCCTGAAATGCCAGGCTAATGTTTGACATCTAGCCTGCACAGAGATCAACATTCCATTAAGTTTCACTGTGCTACCACTTGTCAACAGTAGCTTATTAGTGGCTTGTGCCACTTCCCTGAGACTATATTAAAAATTTGATCTTAATCCATGTCAGCAAAATTTCATGTTTTGTTGTTTTGTTCTGGATATTTTACCCTTTTCTATGTGATTTAAATTTTATAACCTGAGGCAGAAATCTCCTGCAAGTTCTGCATGGCAGATATCAACTCCCAATATTCTCCTCTCTCTACTCTGGTGACCTCAATGAGAGATGCATGTATATGCGGAGAGCAAAATGTTAAAGCTGAGATCTTCCCTGTGGCTCTATGAGAATTTTGCCCTTAATACTTGGGTCTACAAAACTTTATTCTTGTATTAGATGACAAAATGCTATCTTGGCTGGAGTAGAACAATAATTTCACATAATATTCTTGACAGAAAGGTGTCTAAGCTAGTGGTCTGCCAAACTCTTTCGTTTCAGTGTCTGCATTGGTCATCCATTTAACACTGAAGCATACAAGAGAGAAAGAATCTCAGTCTCTTGCCATACAACTTAAGTGCCCCTTACATTCAAGACCAAATTCATAAATACTAAAATGTGTAGCATGTTCTACATGTAGCTGTCAGCAGTAAAAGCGAGATGGAACTCTGGGGAGCTGTACTTGTGTTTGGGTAACAATATTTTTCCAGAGTATAAGATTTGTACTTCATACACCTCATGAGTGTAGCATCGCTTTTGAAAAAAAAATAGTTATTGATATTCGAATACTGGACAGATTAAATATGGGAGTTACTGAGAGTATATACTTGGAACCTCAGTGATTTTTAGTCTTTTTTTTTTTTTTTTTTAAACTACAACTATGTTTAAAGGGCTTTACTTTTTTGTGTGGGGCTTCAGTTTGCTCCCCTTCTTAACTTTTGTGTTTGTTACCAGGTGAGATAACACTAGTGATAGTCACTGTCTACACAGTGTATAGTCTAAGAAATATAATTTTTCTAACCTTTTTAATAGTTTCAAACCCCCATCATTCTTGCTGCCAACTGCAGATCATTAATTTCTGTAATTATATTTATAACAACTGTATAGAATTGTGCTTGATACTTCAAACATTGTCATACTTACATTTCTTTTAACTTATAGTAAGTAATTCTATGAATCACAAAACTGTATTTGCTTTTTTCTACTTTAAATATTGTGTATGAGAACAGAGAAGCCAGTATGCATTGAGCAATAGCCCACATATATTCAACCTTCAACGTTAGAACCTGTTTTATAAAGGAAGGATGGAGCATTGAGGTTATTTCCTATGCTTCTTGAAAAGTGAACGGTAACTTTGTTTAACTTCTACCTGTAGGTGTATGTACACCAGAAGGGATCTTAGGTTAACATTTTCTGTAAAGGATGTTATCTTTAGCTGCAGAGTAAACTTGCTAGTACATCAGTGTCTGCATCTGGTACTAGATGAGTTCCCGGTGTGGTGAAATTACAGATGTCAAACAATTGGTGTGCATGGTTTTACCTCCTGTATCACTATCTTTTATTTATAAACAGGCACTTTAGAAATTTCCCCTGATTGACATTCTTGTAACTTACTTAGGGTTTAAGCTTCCTATTTTTTCTTCCTTAACATTTTTCCTTTTTTTCCTTTCTAGGCCTTCCTTATGCTTTTAGCTTCACTACTCATTACTCTTTCCTCCCTGGCATCCCATCATCTTATTTCAGCTGCTTCTTCCTTCTCCTCCTTTGCTGGTAATTCATTTTTGGCTTTCAGATTTTGTTTTTAGAGTATAGCCCTCTTGCGTAAGTTTAAATACAATTTATTTATTTTAAAATTTTTATCATTTCTAAATTCAATTTAAATAGCTGATCAAATAAAGAAAATACTCAGTTTCAGTGAAAAAGAGAAACAATTTTAAAAGAAACAGTTTAAGAAATGAATTTCAAAGGAAAAAAGATGGCATTTCTACCTTTCCTGTTCCTTTTTGATGTAAAGGGATAACCTCAAAAATGTAATTTAAAAATATTTTTCTACATGTCTTTTATATTAGGAATATCAGGTCCTGGCTTCCTGTTTCTATTGGAAAACTTTTTAAGATCCTCAGAAGGATCTGATTGGTGATATCACCGGAAGCTGAGTAATCTGCTGATCTTTCACCCGTAGGTGAAGGGGAATCTTATTCAGGCTATCTTCTAAGGCTGGCCTAAATAACCAGGTCCTGCAAAAATCTTACAAGCAAAAATGGAGCTCAGGTCCTGAGGTTCCTATTATTAGTCATGTAAAAGACAAGCAGAATTGTTAAAATAAAACTTTGAGATTGTCTGTATACATCATAAAGAAAGCATTGAAGAGTGTGAGCAATTTATTTATTTTTGCTTTGCAGTTCCACCATTAATAAGAGAGTTTGTCATGTTGGCTAGAATATGTTGAATGACTTTTTTTGTGGTGTCCTGATATGTTATCCTGCAAGAGTGGTAGCAAGCACTCTTATTTGAGGGACCTTAATTATGGAAACTGTTCCCTGCAATGGTGTTCCAGAACCTAGGTTTGGCAAGCTTCAGTGAGGCTTTTAATCAGTGGCATTTTACTACTGACTGCATACCATCAGGTTTCCGTGGCTAGTTTTTTTTTTTTTTTTTTTTTTTAATTTTCTGTTGGATTGACTGATATTTCTACTGTTCCTTTTTAATTATTGTGAGACATCTATAGGCCATGGCAATGGGGACTGTGTGTATGCACTTCCATTCACTAAATGGACTTCTCGTTCTGACTCTAATTCCAATATGTTTCCTGTAATACCAGTTATTAAAAGCTGCAGAGTTCTTCTAGTGAAATTTATTACAAACTTTTGTATGAAAAGTATACTGTATAAACATGGCCCTATCAAAGTCATGGTTCATTTTCATAAATTTCACAGTCAATGCATTTTAAAAATCTTGAATTTCAGAGTTTCAGATATTTAAATTTTAAATTTCACAGGGTTATAACAAAGCATGAATATGTATTTTAAAAACGGCAAAATATAAACATGTAAAGCCTTTAAGTAAGTGTTTCCCAAACTGGGGGTCCTGACACAAAAGAGGGTCGGAAGGCTATTGCGGGGCAACGCGGCATTGCCACCCTTACTTTTGTGCTGCCTTCAGAGCTGGGTAGCTGGAGAGCGTCTTCATCTGGCCGGACACCCAGCTCTGAAGGCAGCTCTGCCACCAGCACAGAGGTAAGGGTGGCATGGTATGGTATTGCCATTCTTACTTCTGCCCTGCTGCTGGGTGGCCAGCTCTGAAGGCAGCGCAAAAGTAGGGGTGGCTATACTGCAATCCCCCACATTAGTCTTGCCAACCCCGTTTTCAGTCAGGATCCCCAGTTTGAGAAACACTGCTTATAGCATAGTGTAAAAGTACACAAAAGACCAGATTTTATACATAGTCCATGTCACATTTTTCATGGACATGAATTTGGTAAAGCCCTATGTATAAAATAGATCTTTGTGATAAATACCAGTAAACCCCAACATTGCAACATAACTGTCTGAATGTTCTCTTGTAAAACACCATTTTTGGTGCAAGACAGTCGCTAGCATAGTTGAGTGACTGGATGGGGTGCAGGTTACAAGGAGCCACCTCCCTAGCCCATGCATCCTGTATAAGCACCAGGGACAAATACAGTCTTGCTCCCTTTGAGCCTGATTCAGTGTCCACTGAAGTCAGCAGGAGTCTTTTCATTGACTTCAATGGGCATAGGAGTAGGCCCTCTGTGCTGATTGCGGGCACACATAGCCGCAAATGGAGAAAGGCTGAGCAGGGAGAAAGCAGGGTCCTGGTTTGGTGTGGAGTTACTCTGCTTTTTACTCAGAACAATATCTAAATACTGTGATCTGCCTTCTGCGTATTTCACTCTAAAATAAGCCATGTTAACCAAAGCAAAGGTCAGGGCTGTTCAAATTGCATAGTACCCCTAATTTTATATGAGCTACTTCATTCAAGTTGGAGTGAGAGAATATTTTGCTTAGATTAAAATAAAATTATAGCTCAATGATCCAACACCACCATGTACCCTTACATATCCCTTATTGAAAGGCACTTATTGTTAGTTTACAGAAAAACACTTTTTTGTTCTTTAGTTTGAAAAGAAATTAAGCAGTTAGGTGATGTGGAATTACTGAATGCTCCCTGTATTTTGTTTATGATGCAAATGTTTGTTTTAAATATTAAAATTTGAAAAAAATTGCATAAATCACCATAGCAAATACATGTAGTACATAAAACAGTACCTCACACAAATCAATGTATCAGCATCCATTTCAGTCTGTATTATTCTGTAAAATAGTACAACAATTCTTGTGTAATCTGCATTACACAAAATATATTACAACCTCTTATAGGAAACAAGGTGGATGAGGCAATATCTTTTACTGGACCAACTTCTGTTGGTAGGAAAGGCACACTTTTAAGCTGGGTCTGGGAAATATAGTCAGAGTGTCCCAGCTAAATACAAGGTGTAATAGCTTGTTTAAGATAAGTAGTTAACACCTGTTTCAAGGGACCATTCAAGGTGAAGTGGCCTGTTAACACCTCTCCAGTCTTTTGGGAAACTGGGAGTGGTTTAGTGGGTTACAGATTGGATTTATGGTTTATTACAACAATGTCTCTATTCACTGGCCAGTATGAATGAGCTTGCATATACATACCAGATGTGTTCATCATAAGATCCTTTAATGCTCTCTCAGGTATGGCTGGGGTTTGTTTAAATAAGGTACATTTCACACACAGTGCCACATAGTGGCTGAACAGTATAATACAGAAGAGCGTTCTGTTACATTTCCCCTTTTAAGTTCTACATTTCTACCATATACAATATTTACACTATCAGGCTATTTTTGAAGTTCAATATGTATCAGTCTGTTGCATGTCTCTCAGTCATACTGGTTTTTAATTACATGACCCAAACATCTAAGAACTTGGTCATCTGGCTGTCCATTAGTTGCAATGACTGGCTCTGGTTGATTTGGAATCCTTGAGTCGTCGTCATCTTTTTCTGTTCTCTATTCTCTTCATGGGCCACCTTGAAGAAGAATTTCTGGACAGATGCACCATGCAACCAATGATATATCTGAGATACATGATGATTGTCATCTTCTGGACAGATGATCTAGACTCCCTCATAGATGTCCACCACAACTTCAACCATTCCCACCCATCGATTATACTTTTTCTAAAGTACTCCCACATTAGCATCAAATTCCTAGACACCATGATGACCTTCAGCACTGGAACCCTACAGACAACTATATAGAAGAAACCCACGGATGGCTACACCTACCCTCACAGATCCAGAAAATACCCCAAACACACCAAGCAATCTTATCTACAGCCAGGCACTCAGATACTGCAGAATATGCTCCGAGGAAAGTCCAGGATACAAACATCAATGCACTTAAAACTGCCTTCACCAAACGAAGTCGATCGCATCATGGAATGGGTCCCCAAATACTGGAGAGAACCTGCTTCAATATAGAAATAAAACCCCCTCCAACCACACACCCCTAGTTGTCACTTATTACCCCACAGTGATGATACACCATATGGATTCCAAACAGTTATACCCCATACTTGATGGGGTCCACATCCTAAAAGAAATCTTTCCTGAACTCCTTCTGGCCTTCAAATAACCCCTCCAAACTCTCCAAGCTCAGCATCAGGAGCAAGCTCCCCACAGATCAGGAAACACCAACTCAACCCTACCAGAACAACAGATGTAAAACCTGTAGACATATCTCCACTGCTACAATGACCAGCATCTCCCACAAAACACCTTTCAAGATCCATGAGTCCTTCCCCATCTATCACAACATGTGACATACCTCATCCAGTTCACTGAATGCCCCAATAACCACTATGGGGGTGAAACAAGACTGTCACTATGCACTCAAATGAACTCACACAGAAAAATGATAAAAGACAAGAACATCATATCAACTGTGGGTGAACACTTTTCACAAAGCAATCGCTCTATTGCTGACCTCTCAGGCCTTACCCTCAAAGGAAACCTGCACAACACTTTCCAAAGATGAGCCTGGGAGCATAAATTCATAACTTTTGCTAGACACTAAAACTCATGGACTGAGTAAAGTCACTGGATTTATGGCTTATTACAACAATCTATAACCCACTAAAGCCCCCAGCTTCCCTCCTACCCCATGACTGGAGAGGTGTTAATGAGTCAGTTCACCTTGAATGGTCCCTTGAAATATATGTTAACTATTGATGTAAACAGTGTGTTCCACCTTGTATTTAGCTGTGACACTGAGTACATTTCTCAGATCTAAAGAAGAGCTCTGTGGAATCTCAAAAGCTTGTCTCTCTCACCAAGAGAAGATAGTCCAATAAAAGATATTGACTCATTCACCTTGTTTCTCTGATATCCTGGGACCAACACAGGTACAACAGCACTGCATACAGCCTCTTAGAGTCTTTTTGTAGACCTTTGAGGGTCTTGTGTCAGTGAGGAGACTGGGATTGGGCCCTAACTGTTCATCTTCTGTAGTTATACTATAATATTAAAAAGCCTTTCAGTTTATAAATACTGTACTGTAAACGTTTAAAGACTAAAATCAAGGGCGGGAAATGTGAATCTGGATTACTTTCTTCCATTCCAACCTCATTTTTAATGTTGCATCCAACATTGTTAAATCCTTTTCAGATGTATATCAGTTGTTTCTTTTAATGAAAAAGGATTTTTCATATTTAATATTAATATATTTTTGCATCAGTGGTGGGAGTGATACACCTGCACATTGCAAGATTATGAAATAAAATTTGAATGTAGCATAATTTACTGGACAGTGCAGAATTTTCCTTCAAGAATTGGTTCCTAGGCTCTTCCTGATCTTTTTTCTCAATGTAGAAAATTTTCTAATCAGTTTTCATTAATATTTAATATTTTCTTTTTAAAAGATACTATAAAATGTACAGCAGTGTTGTCAAGCTTTTTATAGGTTAGTTTTCTTTATTTAGGTCTTAATCTAGAACCCATTGTGGTCAATCCAGTGACTCCCATTGACTTTAATGGGGTTTATTTTGGGCCTTCTATGGTTTTGGAATAATCTAGTTGCCTACAATTTGTGAGTAGTGAAAGTACACTTTCATAAGAAAAGGATCAAGTTGAGACAATTTTAAATGTATTTTCTGTACATTTTTAAATGGGGATAATGAATTCATGCTTAGAGACTTACAGCGCAAGAAGTTCTTAAAATACAACTTAATAAATACTTTGAGTTGCAGTAGTGTTGCAGAAAGTAGTTGTATGTATTTAATGTATCAACAGCTGTAAAAAGTACATTTGTGTCTGAAACTAGTGTATATAATATTGTCACAAGCAATACCTTTAACTTCACATCTGAGATAAATTAGCAAAAAAAAAATTGTTTTGTTTTCTTTTCAGTTTTAGTTTATACATTAAGCAGGAATCAGGGCTCAATCCTGCAAGAGGCTGAGAACTCTCAATACCCACTTGCTGAGGCTCTGACCCAGCTAAACACTTAATCACATGCTTAAATGCTTTACTGACCAGGCCTAAGTGAGTTTCTCCTTTGCTGAAAAGACCTGTATAAATACCAACAAAGAGCATAAAAACTCTAACGGGGAAAAAAAAAACCTAAGGATCTTTTTTTAAAAATTCAGGACAATACTACTTAAACTGGGCACTATGGGCAAATCTACACTAGAAGCGCTACATTGGTGCAATTGCACCCCTGTAGTGCATCTGGCGAAGATGTTCTATGCCAACGGGAGAGAGCTCTCCCATCCGCATAATAAATCCACCGCCGCGAGAGGCATAGCACTGTCCACACCAGCACTTAGATCGGTGTAACTTACATCAATTGGGAGGTGGTTTATTCACATCCCTGACCGACGAAAGTTATACCGAAGTACGTGGTAGTATAGACCTGGCCTATCAGAAGAATTTTATTAGAAGAACTGAAGGACAGTGATATTTTTAAAATTGACGTTAAGTTGTAAAAAGAAAAAAAATATGAAAAATCATGTGTATGTTTTGGTCTTCAGAATAACAAGAACTTTAACAGATCAAGATGGTCCAAGTTGGAGAGAGAAGCTACCACCAATTCCAGTTGTCCCCGTTTCTGCTCAATTACACAAATGGGATGGAGGAAGCCTTACTTCAGAGACTAAGCGAAAGAAGATTGCAGACCTCAATGGAGATAGACAATCAGAGATTAACAGTATGTATAGCATATGCAAATATGTAGAGGTAGAAAAATGGAAATATAGTTTAACAAAAGTTAAACATACCATTGCTTTTCAGAATATTATCTGAAGAAGCAATATACTTAAATAATATTAACAGCAAACTTTCTGAAAGGAAAAGTTGGATAATGGTCGAGATTGGATTTAATAACCTGTATAGATCCATAATGTTATGCTTCTTTATCACCCCATGGATGAGTTTTCAATGTGCATTTCTTCGAATATATATATATAATGTTGGTAAGAATATTGATCAGCAATATGTTGATACCGACTGGAACTGTCGAGTGGGTCTTTCCTATTTACTTAACCTTAATTACATCATTTATTTTGAAAGTAGAGTCATGCTCTACATCATGATAGAATGTTGCTGTGACTACTGCATAGCCTCTCTCCACCAATAATGTTACCTCTTAGCTCAAGGATGATTTAGTTGGGGTTGGCCCTGCTTTGAGCAGGGGGTTGGACTAGATGACCTCCTGAGGTCTCTTTCAACCCTAATCTTCTATGATTCTATGATAAGTATACAAAGTTGGTGAACCTGTAAGAATGGCAAATGTATGTTTTTAAAGCATGCTGTCTTTAGGGAACTCAGGGCTTGTCTGCACAGCCCCGTAGTTCAGACTACAGGGGTGTGAATTGTGGTGGGTGCCAAGCGATGCGCTGTGTGGATGCTGTAGGTGGAAACTAAAAGGTACCTAGTTCCTATTAGCACAGCCCTCTTCAAATGGGATAATGTTAATGTGAACTAGGTACTTTTCAGTTTGCACTAGCAACATCCACGCAGGACATTTATACAGTGCATTCTTCAGTTCACATCCCCCATAGTCTGAACTACATGGCCATGTAGACATAGTCTCAGTTACAGGAAATATTTTTTTCTCTCCTAATCTCTATGGCATTAGATGATCTAACCATAATTCATTACTGGAAAAAGGCATGTCCTCAATCAACCTCCATTCCTGAGGTACTAAAGAATTAATAATGTTACTGCTGTCTGAAAGATAATCTAAAGAATTACTCTTCACCTTTTGTATACCAACTGGGAAACAAACAAACACACCACACATTTATAGTTATAACAGATCTATGTACAAGATGAATTAACTGAGCAAAAAATAAATGAAGGGGTGGAGGCAGATATGTTGGTAATATTAGGTAAGATTGAAAATTGATATTAGTATTATTTGTTTGTTGAATACCAACAATGTGCATTAGAATTCTGCCTGAGAGAAGGAAACTTGACTCAAAGAATAAGACCAGGCAGTAGTAATTTACAGTAATTTGGATTTTATAGGGAAAGGATAGTATTGCATACTCAACCACAGTATGACTATGGAAAATCGCTTTCCATGTAGGGGACTGTAGCAAAGCGAGACTCACCGGCACAGCGCCTCCTGCTGGTTATCCTGGGAATTAGCTCTCCAGTGTACAGAGCTCCTCCTTCTGTCCGGTGTTTCGCCTGCCTCAGGCCCCTGTGACCCTCCCAGACCCTGGTGTCCTTTACCTTGGGGTTCTGCCCCAGCAGTACCCCACCATGCTCTGGGTCTCCCCTCCCAGGGAAACCCCCAACCCTCTCACCCACCTTGCCTCAGTGGCTACTGCCAGTCACCATCTAGCCCCCGTTCACTGGGGCAGACTGCAGCCTGTCATGACCACTCATCATTGGCAAGGAGGTTGGACCAGCTATCTCTGCCTATCTCTGGGCTGCTGCCTCTGCAACCCCAGGACCTGTTTTGGCCCTTTAAGCAAGGCCCGCAGCCTGGAGATTTACCAGGCTGTAGCTCCCCAGCTCCTCCTGCCTTTCCCCAGCCCTGCTCCGTTCTCTGTAGCCTGAGCTCCCAGGCAGCCAGGTCCTTCTCCCTCTGAGGCTGGAAAGAGATTGACTCAGCTCCTGGCTCACAGCCCTTTTATAGGGCCAGCTGTGGCTGCCTTCCCAATCAGCCTACCCTATTGACTCCCCGGGGCAGCCCTTTCCCAGGGCCGTCTTAACCCCGTCAGGGCCGGATCGGGGTGACTGCCCCACTACACCCCCCCCCCCCCCCCCAAATCCCACGCCTGGGAGCAGGGGGATCCTCAAGCCTGTGCGACCCGAAGATGTCCCGCCAGTCGCACTCACCGCTCCTCATTATCCTTCAGTTTTAGGGCCAGATCTTCTTTTTCCCAGTGGGCTTTTTGTAGCTCCGCCTCCACCATCCAGCGGGCCTGCTCTGCAGCCTCCAGCCATGCACGCAGGCCAGAATCCCCCGGGCCCTCTTCCTTCAGGGTCTGGGTTCCTACTGCAACCTGCTCCACAACAACCTGGGTCCCGGCCTCTTGCTGGGCCCACTCTATCCCAGTCTCTTTGTCCGCCATCCCCCGTGGGTGGCTCTCAGGCAGGTCTACTGCCTTCTCTGCAGCAGCTACCTGGCCAGTCCTTGACCCCTTTGGGTCCTCAGGCCCCTCCACCTGAGTTCGCCCTCTTCCAAGGGGGCAGTTCCTCTTTATGTGGCTCTGTTTGTGGCAGCCAAAGCAGGCTTTCTGCCCTTTGCTGCCCTGGGCCCCAGCTTCTGCCATTGGTCTTTCTCTGGGACAGCCGTCCCTGGGCTGCCCTGGGTCAGACTCCTTGAGGCAGGGCACTCCCTCCAAAGATGCCCCCACCACCCACTGGCCCAACACCTTTGTCACCTCCTGACTTCCTTTACCAGGTGACCTCTTGTAGGGGCCTGTCAGTTCTCCCATTCTGGGTCAGGCTTCCTGCCCCCATCCCAGTAGGGACAATCCACCCTTACATGTCCACGCCACCCACAGGCGTAACAAGCCCCATGCTCTGCCCCGGGCCTCTTGGCCCCAGCACTGGGCTTTTCCCACCAGTCTCAGCGGTCTTTTTGGAACTCCCTCTGCAGGAGTTTCACCAGGGCCCGCTGCTCCTCTGCCAGCTGCCCTAGTTGTGCCTGCAAAGCCCACTGTACCCTCCCACTGTCTCTCCTGGTTTTCCCCGAGCTCTTGCACAAGTCTCTCAAGCCTCTCAGGCTGCCCCTTTCCTCAGAGGACCAAACCCTGGTTTAATACAAACAAGAGGAAGTACTTCTTCACACAACTCACTATTAGCCTGTGGAACTCATTGTCATGGGATGTTGTGATGGCCAAAAGTGTAACTGAGTTAAAAAAAGAAGTAGGTAAGTTCATGGAGGATACGTCCATCAGTGGCTATTACTCAAGATGGTCAGGGATGTAACCCCAGACTCGGGTGACCCTAAACCTCTGACTGCCAGAAGCAGAGATGAAAAGACAGGTGGATCTCCAAAATTGCCCTGCTCTGTACGCGCTGACTGCAGCTCTGGTACTGGCCACTTTTGGAGACAGGCTACTGGGTTAGATGGACTATTAGACTGACCCATTATGGCAGTTCTTATGTTCAGTTAGATACATTGCTTAATAAATGTTTAATTTTTTAGCCTCAAAAGGTGCTTTTGGTAAGTATTGATGGTATACCTTTTTGTAAACTCAGGAATGGAACATGCTGTTTGTTTTAATTCTAATTCAGTTTTAATTAAATTATACTTTAATTTAGTATAAACTTTTCTAGTTGTAAGAATTAAAATGTTGGCTATATAACCCTGTAATAACCTTCCCATGAGGAAGAGTTTGCAGGTAATCATGGAGAGAAGTAGTCAGATTTGTAGTGATAAGGTCCAACCTGTTCTGAAAATTAATCAAATTAGTTATAATTGTCTAAATCAAAAGATAATGCAATTCGTGGTGGTCTGGTATAAGATTAAGTCAATTGAATCTATTGTATGGATTTGACCTTGTTTGCATTCTTCTTCAAGTGATTGCAGATGTCCATTCACTTCATGTGTGTGTGCGTCCAGTGGACAGTTGTCAGAGATTTTTCCCTTAGCAGTACCCATTGTGGTGGCACATGCGCCCTCTGCTGCCTCACACCACCACACAAAGGTACAAAGGGCAGATCCACCTCCAACCCCCCTTGTTCCGTTTTACTGGCTGTGGTGGTTAATTGCAATATCATATTCCAACATCTTTCCCTCATATTTGTATACAGTTGGTATTCGTTTTAGTGTTTGTTGGTTATAGAAATAGGTTTTCTTTTAAAATGTTTTTAAACACTTCAGTTCCCACTGCCAGGGCATACCTCAGTCACCAGCATCAAGCCCTGACATTCCTGAAAAAAACTGATGCCAGTGAGTGACCCACACTCCAGTTGCCTGAAGTGTCTCGAGGAGACTCACATCAGGGATTGGTGTCAAATTTGCTGGGATTTTAATTCAAAAACCAAGGAAGACAGGGAGGTCAGGCTTAAGTTTCGTTTGATGGAGGCGGCCCTGCATCCACCTTTGGAGCCTTCCTGCTCGGAGTGGGTATGAGCACATCTGCATCCATCAGAAATGCTCCCCCAGTTTTGACTGAGCTTTGGGTCTGATTTCCGTCCCCATTACTGAGGAAGAGGCACCAGAAGACGCTGAGCCCTTAGATGCTATCTGGGAGATTGAGATACTGAGCACTGAATCCAGCATATGGACAAGGACAGCAGAGTTTGCTCGAGGCCAAAGCACCCTCCAAAGCAGTCTTTTGTCAACTCTGATGCCAGCACCAGTGCCGTTGAGACCAACCCTGAAGAGGCTGCATCTAATTCAACAGTACAGAAGACTGTCTTGGTACTGTGTACTCCGGAGGCTTATGTGGCAGCACAAGATCTGCTGAGTTTCTCTGTGCAGGCTTTGCTGGCAGTCCAAGAGTCTTCTCGCCCAGTACTGGCACCTGCGATACCTTTATTGTCGTCGTCCCAGCATATGATACCGTGAGTGCCTCCATTTCCCTGCATGCCTCTTCATGTGGTACCATCCAGAGGGAAGCCAGCCATTATCTCACGAGAACCGCCATCTCCAGGCTTCCCACATGGAACCTCAGCACTGATAGGAACAGCCCTTCCTTGGTTGGAGGAGGTGGCTTCATCTGTGGATTCTGAGGTTGGTTCCTATATGTCATACCTGCACCACAAACATCACTGTTCCCCTTCTACTGCCTATCATTGTTGGCACCACAAACATCACTGTTCCCCTTCTACTGCCTATCATTGTTGGTATCCCTTGGAGGCTCTGTCTTGACCATCAAGCAGAGACCCATGCCTAGGCAGAGATTGGGCTCTGTGACCTTACCAATGGCCATTATGAATCCTGTGAGGGTTTCTCCCTGCCTCCATGTTGTCGCCACACCCTCCCTGCTCTGCTTCTTTGAGTAGGCACCAAGATTTACCACACCAGGTCCCATGGGAGACCATTCCTGATACCAGGCTTGGTACTGAGCGGGAGAAAATTGGTCTAGTGGATCTCCCTTTAGAGGAATTGGTAGAGGCTCCACCACAGTTGGTTTTGTCTTCTTCCTCTTCATGGCATGATGAGGCAGTGGTGTTGGAATGTGCCTCATTGTCCCCTGAGGATTATAGGGTTCATCAGGACCTGTTAACCGGGTGGCTTCCACTCTACATATCCAGCTGGGAGAGGTTGGAGAAAGGTTTGAGTGGCTGGTTGACATCTTAGCTTCTGTGGAACCATCTAGAGTGGCACTCCCAAATAATGAAACTATCTTGGAGCCCACTAACATGCTGTGGCAGACTCAAACTTTCCTTCCCTCCCTCCCTTCCTCCCCCCTCGGAAAAAAGGGCTGAGTGTAGATATTATATCCCCTCACAGGGATATGAACATTTTTGCACCCACCCCCTTCCAGGGTTGTTGTTGAGCTCAGCTGCCAATGAGAGAGAATGCCAGGGTCAACAGGCATCAACCCCGAAAGGAAAGGATGCAAACCAGGTGGATCTCATTGAAGAAAACTTTGTTCAACAGCAGGTCTGCAGCCCAGGATTGGTAACTAGCAGTCTTTGCTGGGACACTGACACTGACATCTGGGACAATATATTAAAATTTAAAGTCAAATTGCCAGAGGATGTGAGGCAGGAATTTCTCACCATGGTGAATAAGGGTAAATTCGTGACCAGAATCTCCCTTCTGGTCGGTTTGGATGGTGCTGGCTCTGTGGTTAGAGCCATGGCATTGTCCATTATAATATATGCAGATGCCCATGAATCCAGTCATTGGATCTTCCTTAAGAGGTCTTCACAGATGATATAGGATCTGCCCTTTGAATTGTCATCGCTCTTCTCTAAACAGGCAAATGACAAACTGCATAGCCTAAAAGACTTCAGGGTGACAATCAATCTTTGGGCATTTATACACTTGCACTAAGGAGGAAGCTGTTTTGTCCTCAGTAGGTTCACTGTTATCCTTCTTTCACACCTCATCACAAAGACCTGGTCAGGAAAAAGGGCACATGTTATAGAAGACCGCTCTCTCCTTCTGCAATATATGCTTGTTCATCTAGACTACCTGGAAGTTCTAAGCAAATATTTTGATGCGTTTTGTCGAGGTCAGCCTACTAGTTTCTGAATTGCCAACCTCTCCTACTTCACGGTTTGCCATCTGGTTATCTCACTACCTTAAGTGCTTGCTGCAACATCACTACAGACCAGTCGGTCTTAGGCACAGTAGAATTCGGATACACTCTTCAGTTTCTTTCTATCTCTGCTTCCACCTTCCTTCCCCATCCCTTTTAAGAGACCACTCTCATGAGGAGAGAAGAAGCAACCTCTTCTCCAGTTGGGAGCCATAAAGACAATTCTTCAGTTATACAGAGCAAAGGGATTTTATTCCTCTGACCCATTATTTCTTGATCCTGAAAGGGAGGTCTCAGACCCATACTAGACCTATGACAGCTCAACAAACATCTGAAGAAAATAAAGTTTTGCATGGTTACACTGGCTTGCATTATCCCCATCCTGGAGACTAGTATGCTGTTCTTGAATTAAAAGATGCATATTTCTATGTGGCAGTGCATCAAAGCCACAGGAAATCCTCAGGTTTTTGGTAAATTGGTGCCACTGCCAGTTTACAGTACTGCTGTTTGGCCTGTCTGCAACTCCATGGGAGTTCACAAAGTGCATAGCAGTGGTGGTAGCATTCCTGAGGAAGTCAGAAGTTCACAGATTTCCCTACCTAGGCGACTAGTTGGTGACAGGCCAGTCCAAGGCATAGGTACTGTCTGGCGTGTCTGTCAACCACTCCAACTCCACTAGAGTTGCTCATCAACACAAGAAGTTAATCCTGTCACCTCTATAAATTCTTTCTTTTGTACGAGTGGTCTTGGACTCTGCCAAAGCCAAGGCCTTCCTTCCCCAGATAAGATTCCAGATGATGCTGACCATTGTGTTAGACCTGAAGGCCCATCCTACCATGACAGTACAGACTTGCCTCAGATTTCTGGGGCATAGAGATTCATGGATTTACAAAGCTTGGCTTGCCAGCATCTGTCTCCGGAAGCTGCAAGGGTGGCTGTTATCTGTATACTCTCTGATTCGTCATCCCCTAGACATGGTGGTTCAGGTGCCCATTCAAATCTTGGCCTCTCTATATTGGTGGACAGACGCTTCAAATGAGTGTGTGGGGTTCTGTTTGCTCCTTCTCAACCAGATTTGACCCTGGGGGCTCAGCTGTGGTTCCTGCAGACTCAAGATTTATGGTCTGCTCAGGATTTAACTGTACATATAAATGTCAGAGAATTGAGGTCTGTCCAGCTAGCTTGTGAAGCCTGCCTTCCCCATATCAAGGGAAGAAATCATACTCTCAGACAATACAGAAGCCATGTTCTATGTGAACAGGCTAGGAGGGACTCATTTGACTCTGCTAGGCCAGGAGGCAATGTGGCTGTGGGATTCTTGTATTTCCAACTCACTCCATCTCAAGGCCTCTCACCTTCTGGGTGTTCAAAACAATCTTGTAGGCTGATTAACCAGATCTTTCACCAGTAACCACAAATGGTGTCTCTGCACAGACAAGGCCAGATTCATTTTCAAATTGGGGGAGACTCCCCATACAGACCTGTTCACAACAATAGTCAACAGAAAGTTTCATCACTTTTGCCCTTGAGCAGGTCACAGTCTAAGGTCTCAGATGGATGCTTCCCTGTTGCCCTGGACAGACAAGCTCCTTCACTCCTTTCCTCCGGTTCCAATTCTGTCTAGAGTGTTGATGAAAATCAAGCAGGACCGCGCTTGAGTCATACTCCTAGTTCCAGTGTGGCCTTGGCAACATTGCTTTTCCACTTTACTGACCATGTCTCCCAGAGCTCCATTGCCACTACCACTGGATACCGACTCGAACTCTCAGGATCCTGGTTGCCCCCTCCACCTGACTGCCTGGATGCTCTGAGCTAACTCCTAAGGAGGAGGTTTGTTCAAAGGTGGTTCAGGATATACTTTTAAAAAGTAGAAAGCCTTCTACTGGGTTTACTTACCTGGAAAAGTGGAAAAGATTCTCCATTTGGTCATACCAGAAAGGCATTTCCCTGGTCCGGACTCCAATCCGTCATGTGCTGGACTGTTTTTGTTATATCTGTAACAACATGGTCTTGCCATTAGTTCCATCAAGGTCCACCTAGCAGCTATCTTGGCTTTCCACCCGCCAGTTGATAATCACTCATTTTTCTCCAGTCCTATGACAGAAAAAAATTAAAAATTCTGTGTACAATATTTTAAAATTCTGCAAATTTCATTTGTCAAAATAACACTATATAATCATGCCAGTTTCAATTATTTGGGTAATTTATTTCAAAATACCTGTCAGCAGCTGTGTGTGTAACAATACAGACAACAAAAAAATTCCCCCAGGAGTAGAGAATTAAAGAAACCCCTATGACACCACAGTTCCTGTTTGTTCTTCCCATCTCCCCCTCAGAGCCCAGCTGGGGGGCCAGACACCTGGACTCCCTCCCCCAAGAGCCCAGTAACAGGGCCCCCTGGCCCAGACACTCTCACCCCTCTCTCCCCCATAGCCCAGGGATCCAGAGTGAGAAATAGCCTGATGCTGGGTCCCGGGCTTGTATGGAGTTTCCTGCACATGCCTCCTTCTTTAAGGGTGTGTGGGGAACTGCAGCTGCCAGGAACCCTCCAGCTCCTCCTCCCCCTCCCCCGGCAGTGTCTGTTTGCAAGCTGGGGAGCTGGACTCTGCTGGGTCCAGTGGCCCCTAGTGGTGGCCCACAGCTCTGCATTGCCAGTTCTGCAGGGAAAAAGGAATTTCTTCGTAGAACATTAATTCTGCGCAAATTCTGCATTGCACAGTGGCACAGATTTCACCCAGGAGTAATATCTGCAAAGGGGCTGGTTGGTCATCAGCGCATGCCTTTGCTTCACATTATGTCATCTCTTAGCAATCAAGAGATGATGCCAGATTTGGATGTGTAGTCCTCCAATCATTATTCGGGGAGACTCCAATCCCCCAGCTTCAGATTGAACTACTTGAAAGTCACCTGAAGTTGAAAGGATATGTGCAATCACTTGAAGAGGAAAAATGATTACTAGCTTGTTGTTAGCAATAACTGTTTTTCTTCGAGATGTGTTGCATATATCCATTCCACAACCTACCTTCCTTCCGCTCTCTATTGGAGTCTTTTGGTAAAAAACAACACAGGGAAGTTGGGGGCAACTCTGCCCATTTTTTTTTGGTATGGTGATGTGAGGCAGGTGAGGGTGCTTGTGCCGCCCCAAAGAGTACCGCTGAGGGGAAAATCTCGGACAACTGTGCACTGGGTGGGCACGCACCTGAAGTGGAATGGACATGGGCAATGCATCTTGAAGAACAACAGTTATAGAACAGGTTCGTAACATACATACATTTATTTGTTTACTGACTTACTTACTTACAAAGGGATTAAATTAAGTCTGTGTAATCACTTCCCCTGGTGAAGGGTAACCGAGAAGGTGATAGTCTTCTCTTAGGATATGTCTATACAGCAAAAACTGCATGGGCAAATCTGTCTGAGGTTACACACACACTAGCTGGCTCAAGTAGGCTAATCCCTGAACGCAGGGCTACTGGACAGTACTTCTTTCAGATATAAAATCTATGGTCACCTGGCACTCTTAGCAACAGTTGGAGGAATTAGTCCTGGTGTCCTGGCCACATTCTGACTCAGGCTATTTACATGCTGCCTGTCTAATTCCCCTCTGATTTCAACTGGGTAAGCTCTTCTTTATTTTCCCCTAAGTACATTATTGTGTAGTGTTTCTAGTGCAGAATGGCTGCCATGTTTTACCCCTAGACCTTATTCAGTTTCATTATTGGCTAAAATGATCCTGTGTATACAGTCTGTTAAGCATGTGGGTCTCTTTATACTGAATCTAAGAAATTATAGATGTTTAAGCCTAGCAGGATTTTTAATAGCAGTAAATTTAGGTTTTCATTGTTGCACACTAAGGGCTATGATGTTATTGTTAATTATTATTTGTAGGGACTGGTGCCCCACTGCGTTGTGCATTTTACAAGCACATTGTAAGAAAGAGGTCTTGCCCAGAAAATCTTGCAGTCTGATTCAGGACAAGATGCAACAAGAGGATGAGACAGAAAGGAGGAAATGTGGGAGGGAGGACAAGTGTAACCACGGTGGATTGATTAAAATTAAAGTCATTTAAATCATTGATTTTAATCATGATTTAAATCAATTTTAATTGTGTTTTGCATTTGTACTTTATAGTTATTTTCCTAAAGGAAAGTTGATTCTCTTTGGTTGGTAAACGTTAAAACGTGTTGATTTGCAACTAAATATAGCCTTTATGCTAAATTTGGTGCTTCTTTTTGCTAACTAGGGAGATATACTACATCTATATACACTTATTTAAGACATGTAGTTTAATTTACATTTATTCAGATTCTTAATTTTTGGATTTTTTATTATGTTAAGAAACACATCATTCAACATTTTCTATTTACTATATGATTAATTTTTTACTTGTGATTACTACTGCTGTGAAAAGCTGGTTTAGCACTTCAATAAACTCAGGTTCCAGATGCTGAGCCAGTGACTTTCACAAGTTTAGTGGTTTGACTTTCTTTAAAACTTGGCACTTTGGCTCTGCCCTCTCTCCCAATGTATAGCAGCACATTTGGAGAGCATACACTGTGCCAAATTTATACATGGTACAATTTGTTTCATCATTGGAGCAGTGGGGAGATGAGGAGAGAGATTGTGACTCAAGGAATCAAAATCGTGACCCTCAAGCTACTCCTGGGGCAGTGTATTGTTGCTTAATCTGGGTGGATTATTAATCTACCCTTAATGAATTGATGGTTTTTTAAATAACATTTTAGTTCTTTTGTTACCAAGGTGAAAAAACTGAAGAGAATTTCAGGACCCTTAAGAATGAAGGAAATGAATTTGTAAAGAAGGGTAAATATAAAGAAGCTCTAATGAAATACAACGAGTGCATGAAATTAAATTCCAAGGAATGTGCTATCTATACTAACAGGTAAAGAGCTGAAATCTCTGCCGCACTTTGTAATATACTAAATAAGAATATATGATGATGATTTTCTTTTGTGCCTGCAGATATTAATTTTGTGCCAGCTGAGTCACCTTTTTATATAAACAGAGAATTCGATTTTTCCCATGATTGAGTTGTGGTTCAAATAACTATTGTTTTTATTTTAAACCTTATCTATCCTTCTTCAAGTGGTTCTGCATATTCCCACGCCTGGGTACTGCGCTGTCTTGTGGTAGAACCTTCTTCTAGCAGTGTCAGCTACAGCACTCTCAGTTCTCCAACTGGTTTTTGAATGTTATAATTCTTGATGTCTGATTTGTGTCCATTTATTCTTTTGCGTAGAGACTGTCCGGTTTGGCCAATGTCAAATCAGACACAAATCAGACGTCAAGAATTATAACATTCAAAAACCAGTCGGAGAACACTTCAACCTTCCTGCACACTCAATTACAGACCTAAAAGTCGCAATTCTCCAACAAAAAAACTTCAAAAATAGACTCCAACGAGAAACTGCAGAACTGGAATTAATTTGCAAATTGGACACCATTAAATTAGGCTTGAATAAAGACTGTGAGTGGATGGGTCATTACACAAAGTAAAAACTATTTCCCCATGCTAATTTTCCCCCTACTGTTACTCACATCTTCTTGTCAACTATTTGAAATGGGCCATCCTGATTATCACTACAAAAGTTTTTTTCTCCTGCTGATAATAGCCCACTTTAATTGATTAGTCTCGTTAGAGTTGGTATGACAACACCCATTTTTTCATGTTCTCTGTGTGTATATATATCTTCCTACTGTATTTTCCACTGCATGCATCCGATGAAGTGGGTTGTAGCCCACGAAAGCTTATGCCCAAATAAATTCGTTAGTCTCTAGGTGCCACAAGTACTCCTCGTTCCTTTTGCTCATACAGACTAACCCGGCTACTTCTCTGAAACCTGAGATTCAAGAGGTACACTTCTTGCCTAACTGTCTTCCTGGCATGTGATGAGAGGAGTGGGGTCTCAAGTGCCTAAGAAGAGGACATTCACCTTCTGGATGTTTGATTTCTCAGACTTTCACTCCCAGAGCTTGCAAGCTTTGCAGTTCTTCCGTCTCAAGATAACTCTCCTGGCTAGACCCTTTGGATCCAGTCAGTCCTCAGATCTTGGGTCTAAGAGGCCAGTCTTAGCTCCTGGGCTTCCAGTGGTTCTCAGCGACTGAACGGTTCCAACAGGCTGCAACCCCTGTCAGGGCCAGATCATGTTCCTTCAGCTCCCTCAATCAAGCCCCCAAAGCTATGCATTTCCAAATTGAGAGCCATGCGGTCAGATCTAAATAACCCTGTTCTGGGAGAGAAGTTGAGAGACAGTTTTGCCACCCTCACTGGTGCCAACCCTCATGCTTGCAGATACTGACCCTGGCTGAACTTCTGAGGCTGCAGGACCAGCGTCAGTTCCAACTTCCACTTCCAGATCCAGGAAGATGGAATGAATTGGTGACAGAATTGGGGCCAACAGCTCCTTCAGTTCCATCTGTCCTGGCACTGAAGAAAAAGCAGCATAGGGACATGACTGTCTGGTAGCAATGCCAGTTCCCATGCCTCAGAACTTTTGGATCTGTCAGATTCTGACAAGACCTCTACAGTTACGAAGCAAAGACCCATTCCATCCCCAGCTTCAATAGCAAGGGAGATGGATTTGTGTATAATGTTGGATCTGATGTTGTCCACTTCTTCGGATACATTGTTGGCCCTAAGTCAGTTGCAGCTACATCCTTGGTCCCAGGGAGCTCTTTCACCTTGGCAGCCCAAGTTCACCTTCTAGCTCTGGCATATTCATTGGTTCCAAATATGAAATATAAGGTTTCTAAAAGGAGGCATGTTTTCCCGGTTCCAAGATCATAGTCCTCGTCTCCTGTTAGGAAGAATTGGTCAGAAGGTGCCTCTGGTTCTTCCCTGGAACACCTTATGCTTCTTCCTCCTATGGCCCTACAGGATCCCCACAAAGAGATGGATCTTCATATTTCCCTGTGGAGCCGCTGTTATCCCTGTTGCATTCTACCTCTGATCCAGACCTGGATCTTTACCAAGAGGAAATTAGAGGAAGAATGCAGACACCTGTGGCTCGATTTGTATCACCCTCTGATCTGCAACCCCAAAACCAGTTGCAGGGGAGATTGGCAGTCCTGGGGGCCACTTCAGGAATTTTTCAGTTACCCTCCACATGGAGGAGAGGAAATGTTTCTTCTGAAAAGGATATGGCAGTCCTGAGATCCTCGGATCTGGCTCCTCCGGATCTGTCAACATTACAGATGGTTGTGCCAGAAATGCTTTCTGAGGAGGTAGCTTTCCCTGTGAGCAGGAGCATTTGGAAATGGAGATATCCCATCTCCTAGAACTGGAAGGGACCTTGAAAGGTCATCAAGTCCAGCCCCCTGCCTTCACTAACAGGACCAAGTACTGATTTTGCCCCAGATCCCTACGTGGTCCCCTCAAGGATTGAACTCACAACCCTGGGTTTAGTAGGCCAATGCGCAAACCACTGAGCTATCCCTCCCCCCTTATAATTATATTAGGACGGTGGATTATGTTTATCCAGATGAACATGTTGGAGTGGCTACTTGCCTTCTGAGGATGCTGTACAGTTCCACAATTTGGTGGATCGTGTAGTGTCCTTTTAAAATCTTCCTGCAGTGCCTGTGGAAGAGACTTTTCACCCAGTGTTTGATATGCTTGGTGCCACTTTGAAGAGTAGGATATCCCTACCTATTTTGGATGGTTAGAAACAGCAATGTAGCAGCATTAATTTTTAAAGAATTGCTTAAACCTGTTGTAATCCCATCAACTCTCACAAATTAAGGAGGATTTGACTGGGTCAGTACTTGGATGTGAGACCTCTAAGTAATACCTAGCTGAAAAGTGCTGCCAAAAGTAGTGGTAGTGATTTACTAAGTGGCACTCTTTTTTCCTTAGCCACTATTGAACTAATACCCCATTACAGTATTAGGGTGTATTATGCTGACATAGGCCTTGATACTGCAAACATTTACCCATGTGTTTAATTTAACTGTGAAAGTCTCATTGAGTTTTGTCTGAGAAAAGATTGCAGAAATTGGCCATGTGGAAATATTATAAATCCAGTGCTGTAATAACTTGTACTATAAATATTTTTGAAGAACTCCAAAGTTTAAAAACATTAATTGATGCTGAATTCTAACAAGCAACATAGTTAAACCTTTGAGAGTCAGAAACTGTTGGCACTGCAATAGGTTACAATTCCCTTAAACCAAACTGTTATTTTATTGTATTCTCTTAGGGCTCTCTGTTACTTAAAATTGTATCAATATGAAGAGGCTAAACAGGATTGTGATCATGTTCTTCAGATAGAAGACTCTAATGTCAAAGCTTTTTATAGAAGAGCTCTAGCATACAAAGGACTACAGGTAAGAAAAAAGAACAAGGTAGGTATTCCTAAACATTTTTAAATTTGCAGCTATCTCGTTCAAATGCACTCACATAGTTACAGTGGATATGTAAATACAAGAGAGGTGTGGAATGTTGGTTATTTATTAATGTTGGTAAAGCACTTGGCAAAATTAAAGCACTGTACAGATATTTTGGGGCCATAAGAAATATTTGAATAATGATTTAATGTAATTGATTCATGCATGCAGAAATGTCAGGGAGCAACTCAGAGTTTTGGTTAACTGGAATTGAGTTAAATAAGATTCTACTGTTTTTAAATTTTTCTCTGATTCTTGTACAATTTCCTTCCCCTGCTGAGGTCTCCCCAATGTAATGTATCAGAGGGGTAGCCGTGTTAGTCTGGATCTGTAAAAAGCGACAAAGAAGCGTATGCTCCAATACATCTGTTAGTCTATAAGGTGCCAGAGGACTCTTTGTCCCAATCTAATGTTGAGCATTGCTGAGCATGCAGGTAAGGAATCGCTTGAAACCAAGTAATGCAGCAGACTGAATGTATACTTTTTTTTCTTCAGTTGCGTCCATACTCTACTATGAGTTCCAAATGTAGGCTTTAGTAAGCATGATGACAAAATCAGATTCCTTTACTTACTGAAAAAAATCTGCAAAACTACAGCATCAAAAAAAAAAAAACCAACAACAACAACAACAAAGGAAAATGTCACCTCTCTGCAAAACCAGTGGGAAGACAAAGTATTGCTTTGTGTTAAATGTTTTCCTTAGCTCTATTAAGTAACCTGTAATTGATCAGCTGCAATTGACCTCTTTGTGTCATTGTAGTCCATAGAAAATAATATAGGTAACAGTGAAACCTGAGAGTGATTTAACCAGCCAAACAGGTAGTCAGAGATCAGCGATGTATTTATTCGTCCTAAAATAATATAGGAAGAAATACAAGAAGCTAAGAAACTTGCCCCTGTTTTTTGTGTACTCTAGAAAAATGTTTGCAATTTTATTGAAGACGTAAGCAGAAATACACTTTACATAGTGTATTTTTTGTGTGTGTATATATGACAGGTCTCACAACACAGGTGGACCTAGCACATATACATTTCCTAAAATCATCTGTCACAGTGTCCAGAATGGGTCACAGCTGTCCAGTCAGACAGTGAGAAAACAGGGCAGACATACCCAGATTGGAAATGCACATAAAAGCAGCGTCATTTAATAATGCATTCACTAACGGGGGTGGATTTTCTGAACAAATTTATTCACAAATTGGATATTTACAGAGATCATTTGTAAATATTTAGCTGCATAACAATAATTTAAAAGAACAGATAACCCATTCTTAGCTTTTTTTTTTCTTTAGTAATATTATACACGTTTAAATCTAAATTTAGATTTATTCTGCTCATTTGTTGTCAGTATCCCAGCATTTTTCTGAATAATTGTGAATAGAAGTACAGCAGTTAGCTAATTCTCCTACTGTGGCATCTGGAATTGTTTTATGAAAACAACTTACTTCTCCTCTTTGCCTTCCAGAATTACCAAGCCAGTGTTGATGATCTCAGCAAAGTACTTATAATAGATCCAAATGTGGCTGAAGCAAAGAGGGAACTACAAGAGATCACCCAGTTGCTTAACCTTAAAAATGATGTTGGAGCCAGTAGCCAGCAAAAGCAAAGGAAGAAAATCAAAATACAAGAGGTATTTCCCTGCTTTTGCAAAGCAGGCAGTATTGAAGTAACACGCTTAAGATTAAAATAGGGCTTTTCTTCTGTAATGTTGACAGATATTTTGAGCTAATACTTCTTACATATAGTGTGTTTATTCATGTGCTTGCTAGTTTATTCATGTGCTGGCATGTTTTTAACGTCTTTAATGTTGTGTGTATTTGGTGCCAATCAGACTCTTATAATTAAGTCTGCAATGCTTCGGGGTACATCCAAAATTCCAGCAGAAATAAACTGACTGTAATGCCTAAACAAGAAATATTCAGATGTTAAAGTTGAGGATATGTTCTTTAAAAAAAAAAAAAACACTGTTCAAAATATGTCATATCTGATAATGCAACATTTCAGGTCTCTTTCAAATGTTGTTTTTGGGGAACCAGCAAGGGGCTGTGCTGTCCAGGAGTCTCCTGTGGCTATGTGTGCTGTCAGAGGCTATACCTTCAGTTAGGCTTGGCAGTTTGGTGGAAGAATGGAGTACTGAATATGCATTGGAGAAGTAGAGTGTGGGTGAAAAATCTACAAAATCATGAGAGAATGCTGTTTTCCCCTTGATTTTTTTTAATACAATAACTAAGTGATGTAATATTACTAGGTTAAAACAACTGCACTGAGTTGCTGTTGCCCAGATAATACTGAGTCACTGTTGTTAAATACTGAATCATTTCTGTGACTAAACGTTTGTGGTCCTGTAAGAATGGGTGTCTTTCTTCCTTGTTTTATTACAAGAAATATTGCTACTGATCTATATAGTGTGAGACTAGAATTTGGGTCTCTCCGCTTAAAACTGTTGTATAACTTCTATTAAAACTGGAACTGCAGATGGTAATATAAACCATTAGGGAGGGACCCATTTGTGCAAGTTGTCTCATGCAGGAATTCCATCAAAGTCAAAGGGATTTGGGGAACTTCATGTAACTGGCATAATCTAGAAGTTGGCTTTTTCATTTGAACTAAAATGTACTACATATGAGATCAAGAAACCCCCCAATAGTAAGAAGTAGAGAACATAATCAGATATTGAAGAGAGAAAAGAATAGCAGACTAGGCACAAAGACATTATAACATACCCTAAAACTTTCTCGAAAAGTTTTTTTTATAAATTCAAGAGACGCTGACCCAAGAATTTTCATTGTGTTAACCCAATTTCATGACTCTTCATGTTTTGAAAGACAGCCTATTTTTGTAGATATTTACTATGACTAACATACAGTATGACTATTCTTAATCTATAATTCATATAGATAGTATGTATATTTGAAATTATGATGATATTGGTCCTATGTTTAGTTTTCTGCCAAAAACTTTCAGCTCTCTCCTTAAGAAGAGGGTGCAAAATACTGAAGACAAGTGTAAAATATGCATTGCTAACTAAGAAAAACAACCTTTTAACCTGCACGAATATTAGGATACCATTTCTGTAAAGGGCGAAGTGGGACATAGAAAGGAGAACAGCCATCATGTTCCAAAAAGTCTTCCCACAAGATGGGGAAAGTGGTATAATCTAATTTAGTGGTATCAGTGCTGGACATACTGTCATCTGGTTTATGAAACTTGAGATATTATATATGTCAAAATTAAAATGATTTGTTGTTTTCCCGTGAAGGTGAATGAGGGTAATGAAGAGGAGAGACAGACCAGTACCTCAGAGGATGCTGTGCTTAATTACCAAGTTGCCAAAGGAGGAGCTGAAAACAGTCTGCCATTGAAAATCTCTGAAAAACTGCTTATTTCAGAACCATCCAATGCCTATGAGTTTGGTCAGATTATAAATGCGGTGAATGTCAAGAAGGATGAAGCTGCCTGTGCAGATCTTTTAACCATTATTGATCCAAAAAACTTGCCAATGCTGCTAAGTAACAAACTAGAAGGGGATACCATTCTGATCTTTATGCAGGCACTGGAATGTCATCTACTTGGGAAAGACCCTGGCCTTGTGTATCAGCACCTTCTTTATCTGAGTAAAGTTGAGAGGTTTAAGGTAAGAGCATATGATATGTTCAGTGCAGTTTCTCTCTGTGAAAATGTCAAACTCAAAATGTAAAAAACTCAATACAATATAAAGCTTATTAAATTTAGCACGTAACAGAAAAATAGAAGACTTATACCTACATGCACTAACTATTCAAAATATTTTTTTTCAGGCAGTGCTGACACTTCTTAGCAAGAATGAAAAAGAGCAGGTTCAGCAGTTGTTTGATTCTCTTTCAAAAAAGCAAAATCACCAATTTTCTTTAGAAGACCTGGAGAGCCTTAAAAGGGTTTATGAACTTTAAACAGAATTTTTAACATTTGCATGTATATAGTTGATGTTGGTAGGCTGGGTGTATGAACTATGCAGACTTGCATGGGATAAAGTCAGTCTTTAACCTGGATTGTTCAAGATGCTGTATATATATATTTTTTTTTTTTACAATATGTGCACATTTAAAATCTGCTGCTCTTTTATCTTGTAACTGTATAAATTTTTAACCTATAGCATACTAATGCACATCTTTGTATTTAATAACATAGGTCATATTATTTGATGATATATTGATCAAATTAGAATATATATATATTGCACTCCAGCAGGGTCAATGTGGGGCAGTTAATGTGCAACATGCTAGTGTGCACTAGAATTCACACCCCTCTAGTGCGGACTAACACATCGTATAGACAAGCCCTGTGTTTACAAAAAATACTTTGTGTTAATTTTTTTCTGATGTTAAATAACTGCTTAATGTCATCATTCTTGGAATGTACAAAAATAATATTTTTATACTGTTTGTGCAATACAGGTTAACAGGTGAATCAAAATAGACTAGTTTGTGATGGAACTCTTTGAAGCAATATAATTGTTAAATTGTGAAGTTTTTGAAATGGAAAAGAGGAGAGTATTTTATTGTTATACATGTGGAAATTTTTTGTGGCAGGATTGCTGATGCTTTTGTACTGTTTTTGAAAGCGGTACTTATTGGTAGTAACAAATTTTCATTGATAGACCCTCTCTTGTATGCTATTATTGAAATACTATGTGCTATCTTAATGTTTTATTCTGTTGTAATTAATTTATCCTAAGAAAAAGTGGCTGCAATTAGAAATAAAGATATTTGATTATTCTGAAACTCATATAAAAATATTTAAAACACTAGCTACTCTTCTTGTCAGTCATGCTTGAGAAGACAGACCCAAAAATAGTAGTTTCACAAACTCAATTTAAATTAACAGTTCTGCTTTATTTTGAGTTGTGCTATACCAACATTTTTCATATTTGAAAGCAGAGGAAGCTCTCTTTTTCAAAAAAAAGTGTTGTTTCCCCTTATACTCAGTTTCTTTGTTTAACTTGAGCACACTCCATCCCCAGTGTACATTAAACCTGTAGGTGCTTTATGAAAATGAGAGAGATTGGGAATGTTATTTTCATATAAATTTGCTTCGGGCATATATTAGTACAAAATAAATTTTTCTCTAAAGGTATAGAGAAGCAGCAGCACCAGAGCCAACAAACAGAGTTGTAAACAGGGGAGTTCAAGTGGGAGTTCTGTTGGAGGAAAAGGGAGGAAGCAAGCCCCTGTTCCTTGGGGCAGTGTGTGTGTTTTTTCTGTTTTGTGGTTTGTTTTTTTTCCTGTTCAGTTTGCAGAGACTAGCAGGGGCAGTGTGCTGTGAGAGAAGCTGAACCCTGATTAAGGGAAGAGGCTTCCCTGATTAGTGGTCCTATGAAGGCAGCCATTCAGTCAGTCAGCAGCACAGGGGCCAGCAAACAGAGCTGTAAACTGGGGAGGTTAGGGGAAGGGGTGTGTGGTGGTCTGGTGTTGTTTTGGTGTGGGTGTGGTTTTTTGGTTGTTTTTTTCTTCTTCCTTTGCAGGTGGGAAGGCTAGCACAGGTAGAGAGGCAGCAGTGGCAGTGACCCAAGGAATGGAAGAGACAATGAAGATGACCGATGTGGAAGCTGCGGGATATACATGATCCTGGAACAGGTACCTGAAAAGAGCCTCGTTTGTATGAAGTGCCGCCTGATAGAGATGATGGAAGAGACGATCTAAGGTTTAGAGATGCAGGTAGAAACTATGGTTGAGTTTTGAAGGGGATTTGAGCAGATGATGGAGGAAAGGTGACAGGAGGCTGAAAGAAAAAGTCAAGACTCAGATGCAAGCTGGACTGAAGAGCTTTGAGGAGGAGACTGCTGGGTTAGGAAAGTGCCCAGTGGAAGCATATGACTATGAGAACCAGGCATAGGAAAAGACCAGCTAGTGAAAGAGAAATAGAGCTCAGGAAACAGGTTTGTTGAGTTGGAAAATGAAGAAGGGGCACAGCAGGCTGTAACTAAAGGAGGGAGGGCAAGGAAGAAGAACGACTAGTTCTGTAAGAAAAGGAAAAGAGCCAGTGGAGATACCTGGAGTTCAGAGCTCCAGAAGGATACAGGATGACTTGCAGAAAATTGCAAGGGAGAATAAAAGACAAGAGCACTTGTAGCCAGAAAGAATAGGAGGAAGGCTGGAGAATCACACTATAACTAGGAAAAAGCAGGACTACATGGCTGGTGACTTCCTACTAAGAAGAACAGACAGGCCTGGCATCAGAGCTGATCCAGAGAACAGAATGATGCACTGTCTGCCACGAGCTAAGATATGGGATGTGGACCTGATGATGAAGAGGATCCTAAATTTGGGGGTCTGGATAATCTCCATCCAAGAACATTAAAGGAACTGGCACATGAAATTGCAAGCCCAATAGCAAGGATTTTTAATGAATCTGTAAACTTGGGGGGTCGTACCCTCTAACTGGAGAATTGCTAATATAGTTTCTATTTTTAAGAAAAGGGGGGGGGGGAGAAAGTGATCCGGGAAACTACAGACCTGTTAGTTTGTCCTCAATTGTATGCAAGGTTCTCAGTATGTACACTCGGCTGCAGACACCAGTTTTGGTGCCACAGTGCAGTGGTGGGCACTGTTCAGGAGTCACCTACAATGGAGCACCCATAGAGACCCTGCTCAAAGAAGAAGACAAAGTTACCTTGTGCAGTAATGATGGTTCTTAGAGATGTGTCCCTCATAGGTGCTCCATGACACATCCTCCCCCCCTCTACTTCAGAGTTCTTGTCATTGACTCTGCGGTAGAAAAGGAACTGAGAAGGGTTCACCTACACATGCTGGCTAGCCTTGTGGCAGGTGAGGAGCAGCGTATATGCAGGCTGAACGGACACTGCCACCAAAGTTCTCTGATCAGCAGTGCGGGGCTGCAGACACACCTACAGTGGAGCACCCATTGGGACACACATCTCGAAGAACCAATGTTACTGCACAAGGTGAGTAACTTTGTCCTCTTTCCACAAATCCTGGAAAACAGCTCTCCCATTATTTTATTCTAACCCTTGGAAGTTTGTGGCATAAATGGGTATTCCTAGAGCTCTAAAGATATGTACTCGATGTACTTGAGATATGTTTGTTGTACCCTGTTCTTTTCATTCTATCCAAAATGCTAATGCCTTAGGGCCTCAAAGATGCTGCAGACAAGATGTAAAAATCCAGTTGACATGCTAGGCGTCTTGGAAACTATTCATAGAAGTCCCTAGAGGCAGTGGAGGGAGAATGTATGAGCCTCATCAGAGGAAGATTTGCAAAGTAAGATTCCATTCCTTTACAGAGGTATCCTTTGGTAGCAAGGTGCTGCTAGGTTGATTCCCACATAACTTCCTTGTTTATAAAGCTCTTGTTTTAAATGGGACAAACTTCCTTTCCTGCCTATTATTCTACAATAATTATTCAACTCTGCTAATTCTGCCCGTGGCCCCCCACCCCCAGTGCTGTGACTCGCTGCTCACTATTTCCAGTGAGTAATGAATGAGGAGAGAAGCTGTGCAACAGAATGAGAAATTACTTACCTAAGAATTTTCTTTCTGTTAACAGCTTCTCTCCTCATTCAGCCCACTCTGGTAGTCTGGTAAATGACTAAGGCTGTAAGAAAATCAAGGACCATGGTTTTGTTGCTTGAACTGCAGTTTTTAGCAGACACTGCAACTTTTTATAGATGCCACAATTTCAATACAGCCAGCCCCTGGATGCTGCTGCCAGTAGCATGGACCAACTTCTCCACGGCTGGCTCTGTGCATCTCTGCTCCCCCACAATAAGAAGAACGTGTACGCCTGAGGGAATTCTGTGCCAAAAAAATTAAAAATTCTGTGCACAATATTTTAAAATTCTGCATATTTTGTCAAATAAATGTGGCGCCTCCAGCTTGGCAGTGAGGCACACAGGCCACTGGCTGTATGGAGGTGGGAGATCACCCAGGAACTTCTCGCCTATGGGACACTGACTTGGCAGTGAAGATGCACCCAACCCTGACACAGCGCAAGGGCTGGGCCTGCCCCAGAAACACCCCAGGGCCCTGCCCCTCCATGCCAAGTGCACCAAGATAGCAGGTGAGAGGGATGTCTCACACACACTCTCAGCCCTGGCCCCTAATCCAGGTTTGGGGCAGGCAGGCTCAACCCAGTAGGATCCAAGTGTGGAGGGGCTTAATGTGGGGGGATTCAGGTGTGGGGTGAGAGGGTTCTGGGTGTGGTCATCTGGGTGTGGGCACCTCGATTTGAATGGACAGGGGGTTCTGGGTGCAGGGGGAATGGGACTCCAGGGGGTCCAGGTGAAGATGGTTAGGGCTCAGCGGGGGGGGGGTCTGGGTGTGGGGATCTGGGTGCTAGGAGCTCAGCAAGGGGTCCAGGCCCTGGGAGAGTGGGACTCAGTGAAGGTGGGGGTCCGGGTGCAGGGGGGTTGGGGCTCGTTGGAGTGGGAGGGGTCTGAGTGCAGGGGGGAGGGACTCAGTGGGGGTCTGGATGCAGGGGTGGAGCTCATCAGGGAGAGTCATTGCAGGGGGACACTGGGTGCAGGGAATGAAGCTCAGTGGGGTGGGGGGGCTTAGAGGGGGTTCTAGGTACAGGGGGATGAAGCTTAGTGGTGTGGTCTCGGGGGGGGTTCAGATGCATGGGGGTTGGGCAGACGGGGAGCAGCTTCCTGTACAGCAGCTGAGGAGCGATGGGGGCAGGAAGTGGGGGGAGGTTTTGAGGGGTGGGGTTCTACTCTTACTTATTTCTAATCCTAAAGAAGTGAGACGTTCATGCCCATTCCTGGATCTTCAATGTCTCAATGTGTTCATCCATTGTTTCAAGTTCAGGATGATGGCTCTGATAATCCCCTCATTAGATCCTCAGGACTTGTTTGCAGCTTTAGAACTTCAGGACATACACCCAACTGTGATGCATGACCAGAAAGGGTTAAGCATCCTGCAGGATAAATGGCTCAAATTCAACCCATAAAGACATATAGGTAGATAATGTTTGTGTTTTTGTGTATTTACATATATGTTGATAGAGATCAACAATGTAATCACCAGTCCCTGTCTATGCTGTATTCTTTTAATTCAGAGATCAAAAGACCCTCTTAACATTTAAATGAACTGTAAACACAGGATGTTGCTGTACTCATCTCTCTTTGAAATGTATAGCAAATCATCTGCGAATGGTGGAAAAACAGGCAATTGCCTTATGTGGATCTATGTGGATAATTACCAAAGATGCTTAGGAAATATATCAGAGGGGTTGCCATGTTGGTCTGTATCCACAAAAACAACAAGGAGTCCGGTGGCACTTTAAAGACTAACAGACTCCTCATTCCTTAGGAAATGGGACCACTTCAAAGTTCCCATGAGTGCCTATTGTTCGCCGAGGGACTCCGAAACTATATAAAAATGGCTTGGGTCCTGATCCTGTCATCTCAGATCTGCTTGAGGTTTCATGCAGGGGAAGCCTAAGGCACGAGGACTGAGATCCCAGTTCTGACTGGCCCGCCCTGAATACAAACATTGGGCTATAACCTCTGGACTAAATTCTAAAAGAACTCTTTGCAACTACAAAGCTCACCATCTCTGCTATGAATCTGAATCTCAAGAATTGTACTCATGTCTGTGTGTATATTGATCTTTTAACCAATGCGCGCTCTTTTCTTTTTTAATAAATTTTAGTTTAGTTAATAAGAATTGGCTGTAAGTATGTATTTGGGTAAGATCTGGAAAAGTCATTAACCTGGATGGTAGTCCTTTGGGATTGGTACAATTTTTTTATATGATGAAAAAGATTTTCAGTAATCCTCCTCATATTTGTCTGGGGGGTGTCTGAGTGGCGGCCTAAGGCTGGGTTACTTTAAGGGAACTGTGTTGTTGGCTTCTGGATAACCAGTAAGGTATTACAGAAGCTGTTTTGTGCTGGTTTGGTAAATCTAAGTATTGGAATATCCACAAGCTTTAAGGATTGTCTGCCCCATTCTTTGCAGTTCACCCTAATTGAATGACCTTAGTTGGCTCCATTTGGGACTCCGGTCACACCAGCATATAGAAATACCTCTGCTTCCTGGTAGGGAATATTCACTACCATTATAGGGTCTTGCCTTTTGGTCTATAGCACTGACAGGTTTTCACGAAGCGCCTTCCTATGGGCACCTGACTTGAGATGACAAGGTCTCTAGGTCTACTCATATCATGATGATTGGTTCATCTGAGGGGAATCACCACAGCAGGTGAGCAGCTTGATCCATGTAATCCAAAGGCTCTTTGCTACTCTGGACCTCCAAATAAACACAGCAAAATCCATTTTAGTTCCAAGTCAAAGCACAGAGTTCAAAGGATCTGGGTTAGATTCAAGGTCAATGAAGGCTTATCTCCCTCAAAAAATATTCCAGACCATACTAGACCTTGTCAACCAGATGCAAACTCACCCAAAGGGATTAGTGAGTGTGCGCCTCCCACTTCTGGGTCATGTGATGCAGTTTTCCAGTCTTCACCTGCTTCATGCAAGAGTGGTTGAAATCAGTGTATCTTCCAAGCAAACATTATGTGGACATATAGATGACAGTCCCACGAGAGGTCCTCTTCCTGTTAAATTGGTGGAAAGGCCCTCTATAGGTTTGTAAGGTTTCCTTCTCTTCATCTCTGCTCGCCAAGCCTCTGGTGACAGATGCTTCCATTCAAGGATGGGAAGCTCATTTAGAGGTGTGTACATAAATGGCTGCTGGTTAACTTATACAGAAAGAACCTGTTCAGCTAAAGTTCAGACCATCCTGGTCCATAGCAAAAAAAATCCACTGTAGACTGACTGACAAAGCACAGTGGAATGGTTTTGAAAATGCTATTCTGATCTATTGGCTAATCCTAAAACAAATGAGGACTTTTCATCAACTCCATATGGGTACACATAGCAATTTCCACATATCATCCTCTCCAGAGCCATATATATTTTCTCACCTTACTTTTGCTAGGGTTCTCAAGAGTCTCATACACATTTTTCCCATTTCAGGACCCCCCCTCGCCCCCTTTGGAACCTCAATATAGGGTTGACAGGCTTAATGGTCACCTCCCTGCCCCCAGGGAGTCTTAGCAGCCAGACCAGAAAAACTGTCTTTCTACTAGCCATGACTTCAGTTTTGAAAGTTGAGTAAATTCAGGCCCTGATGATTGATCCATGTTACACAGTACAACATAAAGATAAAGTGACTCTTAGACCTCTTGCCAATTTTCTACCCAAGCCTGTTTCAAAACTGCATTTGAATCAACTTATTCAACTCCCAGTTTTCTGCCCCAAGCAAATTAAGGGGAAGCTAAACTTGATGTGATTAAGGATACTGTATTAGCTTGATAGGACAAGACCTTTCAGGAGCTGTCCTGGATTGTTTGTGACCTTTACACACCGGGTTAAGGGTCAGGCGCTATTTTCTCCAAGACCGTGTAAATAGGTAGCTAACTCTATGATCCGGCTATCAGTTAAACAGGTTAGATCCATTGATGCACATTAGAGCCTGCACCCCATGGGCTCAGCCAGCTTCAACTGCTTCCTTAGGACGCCTCCCTATTTCAGAAATTTGCAGCGCACCTATGTAATGATCAGTCCCTATGTTCACACATCACTAGCACTTGGTTGAGGCATCTGGACATTTCTCCCATGCAGGGCATATATGCACACCCACACGTGGGATCCAAGTGGCCAATTACTCGTAGAACCACAGTTACTGTAAGGTAAGTGCCATTCTAGATCATTTTCTCACCTCAGCCTTAAACCTTTTCATCACAGCAAAGCCACTCAGACTAATTATCAAATGCCTGGACTTTTTAAAAGTTGTAATATAGCTTAAAGTCTAGATTTTATAAAGATATTGATTTCTAGTGTGCCAGATTTTTTGCTGGAAGGGCTAAATCTAGGTCTTGATTTGACTCACTATCAAAAAAAAAATTGTATGAATCCATTTTGTCTAAACTGAATCTAAATGTATTGAGATTTTACTTTCAGCATAGTTTTTGATAAACTCTTTTTTAATGTCCCTAGAGCCCCTTGAGACATGAGTAATCATGATCTATGAAAATATGTATGAGAAATCATGATGCTGATATCCATGTAAATAGAAATATGTCTCAGCTAGGGAAAGCCTGATTTCCTCCCCCCCCCCCCCAGAAGAGTCCTGTGAATGGTCAAAGTGCTATATATTATGCAGTGCTTCCCTTCAACAATAATATTTCCCTCTTTTTACAAAGAACTATATACCTTGGGCTGTAACCTTGCACCAGCACTTTTTTCTCACATTCTCATGTAAGGCAACAATTTTGTAATTGACAATTACTTGCTGTTTTCATATTGGCCCGAAGTTCTCTGCTTTGTGGCCTAAAATAGGCTTTTGTGAGTCTAAGAAGGCAGAAAATAAATCCATTTCATAGTGAGCAAAACTCTTTTTAAGCAAAAAAATTATATGTTGGTGTTTTGGCCCCTATTTTGTTCAAGTCAAAGTTGACATTGGCACTGAACGTGTTGATGTTACCTGGTGTAAATGAAAGTAACACTATCTGCCATAAAAGAAGCATATTAAGCTTCTTCAAATATAGCCATTAAAAATATAAAAGAAATATGCAAAGGCAGGGAGTAAGGGTTTTATGCTGTAAGCAGTTTTTAAATGACAACCTGTACAAAGAATAGTAATTTCCTCTTGATTAGGCTGTTACTAAAAGCCAAACATTGTATATGTTACTGTAGATTGAGGTGCTTATTTTCAAGGATAAATTTGAAAACACTTCAGTAGAGGAGAAAATCTTAATAGAGCAGGAATTGTAGCCTTTGTTGGTTCCCTCTAAAATCGGGTTTATCTTTTTTTTTTTTTCTTCTTGTTTTGTATGACAGGAGTTGTTTTCATCATCTCGCAATACCCATGTGGTTTGTTTAAAAGAAAAAGTTGTAAGACATCACTGTAACTTTTGATGTAGCAAAATGTGATAACCAGATGACGTTACCCAAGTCAGGATTTCCTGTTACTCCAGCTCTATCCTGATTCAGCATTCTTTTCTGTTACTGGCTGTAATCTATCCACCAGAAATAGTTTCTCTTGGCTGTGTATTCATCAACAGTCAGACCTATAATTCACTACTGGTGCAGCTCCACTGGCTGTAGTAACAATGGAAGTTGTGTAGATAAGGTTCAGTTTTTACCACCATGACAAAGTTAAAAACGCCCGAGTCCTATCTACCCTGCAGCTTCCATCATTGCTATTGCCAGTGGAGAACTGAGTCCCAACTTTCCTAATATAAGCAATGTCCTTGTCAACTTTATTCTTATTCTTTGTTCCTATTCTGAATTCTTGTGTTTCACTTAACCCTTTGTGGTCTCTTTCCTCCCAGGGCCACATTATCAATTTATTTTCCACCCTCACCCAAAATGTTCTCTTTCCAGTCTCCTCCCCTGCTATTATACATGGCTGTTGTTTTCAGAGGGTGCTAAAGTGGCTCTGTGGGGAACAGTTCCACATCTGGGGGGGAAGAGAACAGGTACAAGGTGCTCAGTGTAACTTCCCCTCCACTCCACATAGTGCTGAGTACCACAAGCAATGAGGGGCAAATGAGAATGGTATCATGCATGGTAACCCACCTCAGTTTTTAGGGCAGTACTATAGCAGCACTACATATTATTCTTAAGTTTGTCAGGATTTGATTTAAAGTGATGGCAGTAAACATAGCTTTCAGCTGACAAACTGAAATTGATGAGAAAAATCCATTGCTAAACGTGGTTGTGAATATAACCTCTCTCTTCTCCTCCCCAGTTTGTGCCTGTAGGGATTGGGCAGTAGGTAGAGAGCAAGTGGGGCCATGACAGGGGAGCTGCAGACAGCTCCCTACCCAGCTGCAGGGCCAGGGACACTGGATCCTTGCAGGCGCAAGGTGGAGGGAAGGCAGTGGTCCTATAGGGATAGAACAGAGACCTCTTGCCAAGACTGCCTGGAGGAAAAGCAGGGGCGGGCACAAGAGGGACAAGTAGGGGCATAGCCCTCCCCCAATTGTTGAGGGCACAGAACTCCTCCTGCCCCATGGTGGAGGGCAGGGGGAGTGAATGCCTGTCCTCACTTGTCTCTCCACCCCAACTCAGACACCCACTTCACTCATCCCCATGTGGCTCTGTGCCCCCACCCAGCCACTCCCTTGTCCCTGTACCACCTCCCCATGTCTGTGTCCCCACCCTGTCACCCCGTCCCTATGTAGCTCTGTACCCTATCACCATTTGGCCCTGCACCTCCCTCCCCACTATGGCCCTGCGCCTCCACTGGCATTCAGCCCCCGCCCCCACCCATTAGCTAGCCCTTGTCTGACCCCCTCCTAGCACCCTATGCTGTCTGTCTCCCTATAGCTCCTGTCACCTGATCTGGGCTGATAGGTGATGTGAAGAAGGCAGGCTCTTTCTCTTCCCTTGCTGCCTGGGAGCTGCTGCTTTGTTCTATCACCACAGTGCCCTCTTGTGGGCAAAAGGCAGAACTGCAGAAGTTGTTTTCTGCTGGGAGCTGCTGCTGTTCTTATGGCACATCGCCCTCTGGTGGGCAAAAAGCAGAACTGCAGCAACATTTCAGCAGAAGCTTTTTTCTGCACAAAAAATTAAAAATGATGGGCTCATTATAGTGTAGTAATTCTGCACAGTAGCGCAGAATTTACCCAGGAGTAGTTTAAGCAGCATGTGATGTGTTTTGCTAATGAGGAGTGATTCTGGAAGATCAAATGGAGCATGCAGAAACACATTTAAAACCCCTTTAAATAAACATCTGGCTGCTAAGACTTGGACCTTGTCTACATATCACTTTTGTTAGTATAACTGATGTTGCTCAGGGATATGAAAAAAAAACACACAGCCAAGTGACATAGTTACACCAACAGAAGCGCCAGTGTGGACAGCACTACATTGGCAGCAGCGTTTCTCCCACTACCAAAGCTACTAATGCTTGTGGAGGTGGTTTAATTCTGCCAACAGGAGAACTCTCGCCTGTCTGCCTGGAGTGGTTACACCTGTGATCTTACAACTGTGGCACTGTAAGCTCGCTAGTGTAGACAAGGTCACAGTGTTTTATGACTACAGACACAACTTTAGCGTGTAAATAGTGCCAAAAGTTAACCTAGTTCTAATTTAGACTAATGACAAATAGCTGTGTGGCCTTTCCTTTTTTCTTAAAATAAACCATCTCTCTCTCTCTCTCTCTCACACACACACACACACACACACACATATACATATATATATATATATATATATTCCTCAGGGCTGAATGGGAAGTGTTCTCCAGTGTGTATGGAAGCCTAATGTATTAGTAGTGGCTGTACGCTGCAAGCCATGTTTTCATAATCAAAGTTTGCAATCCTTTTGATTGTAGACACAACGTTCCAAGTGTACATGCTGCTATGCTCTCCTGGTGGGTCTGTACATCCCTAGTATCACTATTGCTTTGGGGTATAAAGCAGTAGAGTGAATTTAACATGACCGGACAATGTCAGTGCTGTGAAGTGGAATACAGCAGCCATCATCCCCCTTTAGACAACAGCAGCCTCCTCCCCTACCGACCAAATAAAAATCTAGTTGCAGGAGAGGGTAACTGGAGACTTCCTCCAGTCCAGTAGTTATGAAGCAGGGGAGATAATAAAGGCCTCTGGGGCCCTTGCTTTGCGTGTGGCATGGCTTCTCTTACTGTGTTCTAACAGTACATAGAGAGCACTTGCTCCTGCCTAAATAGTTGGTCTCTCTGCTACCCCTAAACTCATAGCACTTCAAGGAAGGAAAACTTCAGCATTAATAGCAATTTTATGTTGCAAGCACCGGCTTGTGGCAGGATTAAATAAGGCTAGGGGCGGGGCTGGCCTATCACACAATAGGACAAAGAACACAAGCCAGGAGTGGTGTTGTTCAGTACTTGTGCAGCTCCCAAAGCAATTCCACATTCATTGATGTCTCACAGGGTCTGATTCCAAAGGCAAGGATAAGGAGTCACAAGTGGCATTACTGCTTACGCTGCATTTAGGCTTCTGCTTGAGCTGCTGCTTCTTCCCCTTTCCTAGCTTGATTTTATTCCCTGCAGTCACAGAGAAATACAAATCATCATTATTAATCATTGATACAGCATTTTACAAGCTAGTGAGACATTTTCAGTAACACTACTTAGTGTATGGTCAGCAGGGAGCACTGCTACAGCTTTTGCACAGCTGGTTCATTCCAGTTTGGCACAGGAACCATACCAGGACTCAGTCAGTCATTAATACCCAAGAGCCTGACTCATCAGCTGGATGTGATGCTGCTCTGTTTAGAAGTCTGTTTAGTTTGCAAATCTCCCCTTCTCTCCTCAATGCACTCAACCCATTTGCTCCAGAAATACATGGTGAATACACTCAGTTCATGCTACTTCAGTGGATTCTACGGATCTGAGTGACATTCCCTGTACTTAAAATAGGGAGAGCCATTGGGTCTAGTCATAGTCTCATAGAAAGTGCAAACATGGTACGTGGACATGGCTGAAGTGCTACCTTCTGGCAATGATGCATGTTAAACTACCCTCACTTACACCAGATGGGCCTAGGTGATCACCCAACATCACACATGAATGGTTCCAAGTACCTTAGATCAGAAGCAGATCCAAGAAAGGCACGATCACCCTCCACTTCTTTATGACTACATGGGGTGAGGAACCAAAACTAGCTTCTGCTTTAAACATGTGGTCACACGATGGCAGAGATTGAAAACCACTGTCCTCGACCATGGCATGAAGCCCACCATTAGTTCTCATAGGGCTAGTAAAGGAGACACAGGCAAGGTTGGAATGAGGTAAAACTTGGCCCCTCAGCAGGGGGTGAGAATTCCTCTTCTCTGTGCATGCACTCCTGACTTGATTTCTCCCTCAAGCTACAGTCCAGCAGGTAATGAGGCAGGCTTAATAAGAGCACAAAACAAGGGAAACAGAGGCTCCAGAAGGAATTGCGAGACCATTAGTGCTGGTGGGGAAAGAAACTCACCCTAAGTAGACTCAGCTAAACCCTGAAGGCAGGTGTATTGTGCTAAGCTAAGAATTGTGTTTAAATTGAAATAGGGATTGAACTAGAGTTGGGTAGTTTGTGTGGAGGTAGTACAGGAAATGGAAGCCAATGAGAACTAGAGAGAGGACTTTTCAATGCAGTCAGAGCAAGTCTCTGTGGAAAGTGAACACCATTTAATACCTAATAATTTTACCATTTATATGATGGGCCAAGGTGGTCTCTAGTTTTAGAGCTGAACTGACAACAGTACTATGCCCTTCCATAGTGCTTCCTGGACAGCTTCACAAATGAGTTAACTACCTCCTGGGCTGAGATATGGCTCAGATACTTCTAATTTCACAAAGAAGGTGGACAGGGAAAAAACAGGAAAAGCAAAAAACACTTAGCTCTAATAAAGTGATTTTCATCCACAGAGCTGAAAGCACTTCTCAGGGAAAGGTAAGTACAGATGGGGAGATGAAGCAGACAAAAAATTGACTTGCCCAAACAGTGGCAGAACCATATTTCCTAACGCTCAGTCTAGTTCTCTATCTTCTGTATAACATTGCGGTCCTGCAAAATACATGGACTAGAATCAGCATCTAGGAACCTCTTTGGAAGTGGTCAAGAGCTTACCACACACAATATAAACCTTTGTCCACATAACTTGGGCAACAGACTAAAACCTGTAATGCTGCTTCCAACCTTTTTAAATACAGGGCATATATTTGAAATAGCAGAAGTGCAGCACAACATACTGAGTCAACTACTACACTGACATTGAAAATCAGCACCACATCTACAGTGCTGGTACCAGAATACCACAGTGAGCAGCACCTTGGAAATGCCAAAATAGCTAAGACGCTTGTGATGGATGACCTAAATAGACGCAATGATCAACAATGTAAGAGTGCTTTGTCGATTCAACTATTTAATGACCTGAAAATCAAAAAGGAATCCTACCAAAAGTAGAATCATGGATAAATTGCTAAGGATGAGTACAAAAGAATACACAAGGATGTGGGGACAAAATCAGAAAGGGAAAGGCATAAAATGAGTTACACCTGACAAGGGACATAAACAGCAATAAAAAGAGGTTCCAGAAATACATTAGAAGCAAGAGAAAGACTAGGAAATGTGTAGGTTCACCACTTAGCGGGAAAGCAGAGCTAACAACAGAGGAGGCGGAGACATTTAAATACCTATTTTGCTTGTCTTCACTAAAAAAGTTAATTGTGACCAGATGCTTAACCCAATTAATATTAACAAAGGGGAAGGAGCACAAGCCAGAATAGAGGAAGACCAGGTTAAAGCATATTTAGATGCATCAGATGTGTTCAAGTCAGTAAGGCCTGAAAAAATTCAACCGAGGGTACTTAAGGAACCAGTTGAAGCAATCTTGGAACTTTAGAACTTTCTGGATGGTCCTGACTGGAAAAGGGCAAACATAGTACCTATCTTTAAAGAGGATCTGGGGAAGTACAGACCAGTCAGCCTAACTTCGATACCTGAAAAGCTACTGAAACAACTTATTAAACAATTTGTAAGCATCTAGCAGCTAATAGGGTAGTAAGTAATAGCCAGCATGGATTTGTCAAGAACAAATCATGCCAAATCAAATTAATTTCCTTATTTGACAGGGTTACTGGCCTAGTGGCTGGAGGGAAGCAGTAGACATATCTTGATTTTAGCAAAGCTTTTGACACAGTTCACATGACATTCTGATAACCATGGAAGGTAGGACAAGAAGTCATGGGCTTAATCTGCAGCAAGGGAGATTTACGTTAGATATTAGGGGGAAAAATTCTAATTATAAGGATAGCTAAGTACTGGAACAGGCTTCCAAGGCAAGTTAAGGACTTCTCATAATTGGAAGTTTTTAAGAATTTAGACAAAACTGTCAGGGATGGTCTAGGTTTACTTGGTCCTGCCTCACTGCAGGGGCCTGGACTAGCTAACCTCTTAAGGTCCCCCCTTCCAGCCCTACATTTCTATGATTTCTTCACTGGCCACAAGCCACTACTGGAATTGAGTGCTTCGTGAAGGCTGAAATAAATCTTGTGTATCATAAGCAAAAATGAACTAAGTCACACAGGACACTTGGCACAGCCAGGAATAGAATCTCGACACTTTGAATGTTGCAGTTCATCACTTCCTCAGTTATGATCTCACGTTTCCAAGATTCTGCTGCTCTTTGCATTTCCGTAGAAAATCTCCAAATACTTTGCACACTGACCACTAGTGGCAGCAGAAGCTAATTACAACTTTGGTAATTAAACAAGGTACATTTTTAAGTTTATTTATAATTTGTTACACTGACAGTTACAAAACAAAACTAGCACAAGAGGCAGAACAGGCTTTAGGAGGAAACCTAGAAGAGGAGGTTACTTACCTGTAACTGGAGGTTCTTCGAGATGCGTGGTCCCTATATGTATTCCACTGTGGGTTACGCATGTGCACCATGCGCCCGGAGTCAGAGAATTTGAAATTAGCATGTTACTCCTCACACATTCTCTGGTTTGCCTTGTGCTCCTGACCGAGGTGATAAAGGGCAGTGTGGACTGAGCACCTCTTCAGTTCCTTCTCCATTACAAATCAGATAAGATCCAAAGTAGAGGGGAAGAAGGGCAGGTAGTGGAATACTGATAGGGACCACACATCTGAAAGAACCTCCAGTTACAGGTAAGTAACCTCCTCCTCTTTGAATATGGTCCCTATTGTATATTCCTCTATGGGTGATTGACAAGCAGTACCTAAGTAGGAGGAGGGTGCGAGGATGGGGACAGTAGGGTTGATCAGAGAACTACCATCCCAAATGAGGCAGCAGCAGCAGCCACCAACTCTTGTACCAGAGCACAGTGTCTTGCAAATGTGTGGACAGAGCTTCATGGGGCTGCTTTACAGTTGTCTAGGAGGGGTATGTCCTGAAGGGATGCTACCATCATGGTTTAAGCTCTCGTGCAGTGTACTCGTCCCACCAAAGGGAAGGAGGTTCAAGATCTGAAAGTAGAATACATCCCGATATCCATTTGGAACTTCTCTGGGTGGAGATAGCATGCCATCTGACCAATTCCGCTGTAGCAACAAACAACCTTGGAGCCTTTCTGAATGGTTTTCTGCAGGTAAAAGGTCAAGGCTCGTCAAATATCGAAGGAGTGGAGCCTAAGCACTTCTGTGGACGTGCATTTCAGGAAGAATACAAGTAAATGAATGGATTGGTGAAGGTGAAATTCCAAAGCCTCTTTACACCTACACCCCAAATTTATCTTTGTGAAATATAGTGTATGGAGGGTCTGCCATCATTGTGGCAATGTGATGGCTGTCAGAAGGGCAACCTTCATGGAGATGAGGGACATGGAGCAAGTCACTAAGTGTTCAAAGTGGAGGCATGTCAAAACCAGAAGAACAAGATTCAAGTCCCATTGGGGTGTTATCTTTTGAGGCGGTGGAAAAGTTCTTATCAGGCCTTTCCAGAATTGAGTAGTTAGCGTGTGTGAAAAATAGAGTAGTCCTCCGTAAGGGAGGATGGAAAGCACTGATAGCCGCCAAGTGGACTTGCAGGGAACTGAGGGATAGGCTGAATATCTTCAAAGATATCCTAGACTATGTCCTGAGTGGGAAACCCATAGCTTCTGATAGAATGCCTCTCTGTTGTGTTCAGGATGAGAAGTGTTTCCATTTAGATTGATAATATTTCCTAGTTGAGGGCTTTCTGCTATTAGAGAGGATGTCTTGCACGGTCAAGGAGCATGCCCGTTTTAGGACTGATGACCATCCAAATACCAGGCCCTGTGGTGAAGCAGTAGTGTATTGGGGTGTCTATTCCTGCCCTTGCACTGGGTCAGCTCAGGGAATATTGGGAGGGTAACTGGGGAATGAGGCAACTGGCACAGGAGGTTGGGGAACCAAAACTGCCTGGGTGAGAAAAAAGTGATCAGGATGACTATTGCCCTGTCCTGTCGGATCTTGTGTAGCACTCATGGAAGAACTGGTAGTGGATAGAAGGCATAATTGAACTGATCTCACCAGGAAAGAAGGAGAGTGTCACCTTGGGAGTGGTAACCTAGGGCAGTACTCCCGGAGCAGTATGTGGCACACTTGTTGTTTGCCTGGGAAGTGAACAGATCCCCGGTTGGGGTTCTCAATCATGGGAAAATGTCATTAAACACCATGTTGTTAAGTTCCCACTCCCGGCTGATTGTTAAGTGTCTGCTGAGGGAGTGCATGAGCATGTTCTGCATTCCTGGAAAGTAGGCTGTGGAGAGGCGATTTGATTGCTGATGCACCAGTTCCAGATATTGACTGCTTCTGCACACAGAGAGTCAGATCTTACTCCCTCTTTTTGTTGATGTAGAAGACTGTCATAGTGATGTCTGACATTATGAGGACATGGTGAGAGCAGATGAATGGAAGAAAGGACTCATACGCCTTTTGTACTGCCCATAGTTCCAGGACACTGATGCACATTCTGGATTCTCGAGATGTCCACGTCCACTATGCCCATGTGGTTGCCCATATGGGCTCCCCAACCCAGTAGTGATGTGTCTATAACGATGGTCTAGTCCAGTGAAGAAGGGAGAAAGGGGACTCTGATGCATACGTGGTGAGGATTTGTCCACCATAGGAGGGAAGACAGGACCTTGGCTGGAACTGTCAACATAGGGATCATAGAATGGTGGCTTGGGGAGTAAACAGATTGTAGCCATGCCTAAAGGCAATGAAGATTGAGTCTTGCGAATGGAGGGACATAGGTGCACAAGGCTGTGTGGCCAAGGAGGGACAGACATATATTTTGATCTTTACCCAAGATTTGTTCATTATGTGAGCTAGGATATCATTCACGGTCTGGAACCTGTCTGTGGGTATACACCTTTTGATGATAGAGTTCAAGGTTGCCCCAATGAAGTTCGAAGATTGCATGGAGAGTAAGAATAGATTTTTCAATGTTCACATTGACCCCATTTGAGGAAAGGAGATGGAGCATCAGTGAGATTGATGTGAAAGCTTCCTGGTGAGATTTCGTGGCAAAGAGCCAGTCACTGAGGTAAAGGAAGACGAGGAGACCATGACATCTGACATGAGCTGCTACCATGAGAAATACCTTGGTAAAGACTCTGGGGGTGGTGGCTATCCCAAAGGGTAGAACTCTGTACTGGAAATGGTCAGAGACCACCATAAATCTGAGAAATCATCTGTGGGTTGGATGAATATTGATGTTAAAGTACATGTCCTTCATATCATATACTTTTTATAGATGGAATGATTGCTGCCAATGTGACCATGAGAAATTTGAGTTTGCAAGTAAAGTAGTTGAGTTGGTGGAGGTCAAGAATTGATCTCCACCCACCCTTCTTCTTGGGTATGAGGAAGTAGGATTAGTAAAACCTGTTCCTCGATATTGTGGAGGAACAAGGAATGCATTCTATTGCTCCTCTCTCTCATTGCAGTAAGTAGTTCACCTCCTGAGCGAGAATACTGTTATGAGAGTGATCCCCAAAGGGGGATGGGGAGGGGTTTTGTGGAGGAGGTAGCATTGCAAATTCGATCATACAGCCAGAGTTTATGATGTTGAGTGCCCAATTGCCCATTATCGCACTCCAGGTGTCAAAAAAGAGAGTGCTAGACAACCCCTGAATGGGGTATTGAGGTTGGGATATGTTGGGCTCAGTGATTCACAGCTCTCAAGTTCGCATCAAAAATACCATCAGGCTGGAGGCTGGGACTGAGATGTCAATGCTGATGTGGAGGGCATAGGGAAGCGGGATTTTTGAATCCTTTGCTTTTTATGCAGCAGTTCGTAGGGTCTCTGATGGTAGTAGTATTGGGGCTCTATACATACTGGTTGATTGTCTGTGGACCTTACTCTTAGGGGCAGGTGTGTATATACCCAAGCATCAAAGGGTAGCCCTAGAGTCTTTCAGGGTGTATAGGGACTCATCCATCTTCTGACTGAAGAGATGCAATTCATCGAAGGGGATGTCCTTGATAGTATTCCGAACTTCCTTGGAAAACCCTGAGACATGGAGCCAGGACTCCGTTCGCATAACAATTGGAGTAGCCATGGCTCAAAGAGGAAGTATCAGCCACTTGGATTACAGACTGGAGCGTGGTCCTGGTTATTAGTTCTCCTTCCTCTATCAGAGCTTGGAAACTAGAATGATCCTGCTGAGAGAGACTGTTGGTAAATTCCTCAAACTTAGCATAGTTCAGGAAATCATATTTAGCCAGTAGCACTTTATAATTGGCTCTCCTAAAGACTGGAGGATGAGAAAACCATTTTCCCCAGCAGGTCTAAGCGTTTACCCTCCTTGTCAACAGGGATTGATCCATGATGATGTTACCTGGACCTTTCCGAAGCAGCCTGAACCACCAAGAAGTTGGGCATTGGGTGAGAGAATAAGAACTCTGAACCCTTAAGCTGGTACATAGTAGCGTCTTTCTGCCTCCAAATATTTCCACCTCTCATTGAGTGAATCCATAGTCTAGTTTAATTTATTTATTACTCACAAGAAAGGTAGCTGTTTAAGCATATAACCTACTTCAGCCTCGCATAAATGCAGGAAAAATTTGCTACTGCAGGGGGGAACAAATACAATGATTGTAATGAAAAAATGTTTATCTGTCACAAAAAACTAGTCTTCTCAGCTGATTTTTGCAGCTGATCTAATTAGAGGTGGTGTTAATTTTTGCACAACATTTCAAATGTTCCAATTCAGAAACATATTCAACCATGCAAAAAACAGGTATTTTAATGGCTTAACCTTTATCTACTTGTAGGAGACACTTAATATCCAAAAATGGAAAAATTCCAGTGAAAGTCACTGGAACAAGAGTTCAAGTAATGCCTAAAGTTTCCTAAAGGTACCATACTGAATTATTTTACTTATAAGCATCAAATAAAATGCTGATCCATCCTATTACTATACAATTATCAACAATTCTCTAATATAGTGGACACTACTAGGAATTCAGTTTCCTTCCAATACACAGCTAACCTCCAATTGTAAAACAGCTCAGAGAACATGGTGGATGCAAAGTTAATCTTAGAATAAATGAAAGCCAATAATGCATTTAACAAAGAATGTAAATCTAACAAGAAACTCCTGCCTCAAGAAGATTGACTAAAGACAGCCATGTGGTTTTTGCACTTGAATTCATGACCGTGATGTAGAGATTTCATAATAGTTCTGAAAATAACATCCAAGATATGCATATTAACTTCACATTTAGATGAACATGGACAGCTTCACTTCAGTCAATTTATCATAGTTCAGTAAATCTTGATGTTCACCAAAATAAGAAGTTAATATTATTCAGTACCAATGTACTTAGTTTTAAAACTCAAACTCAAAATGAGGCAAATAAAAGCAGTAATAAAAGAATCAGAAGAGGGACAAGACCAACAACATAGAACAGATTTAGAAAAATCAAGTTAACCATTTTATTTAGAATAATCTACAAGTATAAAAGACAATTTACTTCCAATTACGTTGGTGAGAACATAATCGTTATAACTAACTCTTGTGGTTTGTTGTTATTACCAGAATCCCTTGAAGAAAATTACTGCTAACGTATAGTTTGGGAATGGGATGGACACATTTATTCCTTTTGTTGGATGACAATACAGTTTCAGTTTCTCACCATATCACTGACCATCTGTACTCTGACAGACTAAGGGAAAAGACCTAATGAATGTGCTCGTCAGCCAATCGAAAACCTGGTTATCCATAAACATCATCATAAGTACAGCAAACTTGAACAAACTGCTTTCTGAGTGGCGCACAGGGTTTTGTTTCAGGTGAGGAAGAAGGAGCACGTATTTTTGTTTAATTTTCTAAAGGAAAAATGGTAAGTGATCAGCAATCTGGATGGGTAGCTGTAAACCCATTTGTGTATGTTGGAAAAATAGCATATGTTCCTGTCAAACAATTATGATATTTCTGTCCTCTGAGTCAACAATTTACTTTCCTGCCTACTGAAGTGGCAATGCAGGTCACTACTTTGGCAGGAAAGAAGAAGAAAAAAGCAAGGTCACCTTGCAATAGTATGAAAAAATACTTTGGGTGCCAGAAACCTTCAACTCCCATCGAAGCTATACCTAACAAAATGAGTATGAACAAAAGGCAATGGGAAAGGAGAGTGCACCACTCCTTGTAGAAAAGAGCCTCAATGAAGAGTTACATTCTTATAATGCCACTTGTGCACTAAACAAAGGACAACTAAAAAGTTATTATGTAGACATTTATTTCAGGTATGCAGTTTACACGCTATTATTGAGCAAAATTGAATTGCAAATATACAAATACCATAACAAGCATTATCAAATAACGTAACTGGCACTAGTGTTATAAGCATATTAATGAAGTTGGTGGGGATAAGTCATGGAAGAGGACTGCAGCCCATGGCATTTTTCTTTTTACCATACCAAACTTTTGGTAGCACCATAATGGCAATACTTACAAGGAACACAAGACAGAACATTGTTAACTATTATTCTGATAGCCACAATTTTTTTTTTCAGTTTAATGAATTATGCAGCAAAAATTGTAATAGTGCAGGCGCTTTTGCCAACTTCAGCTTGTGTTTAGTTGTGTATCTTCCATAAGCAAAAGAAAAAAGAAAAGCCAGTCAGATTTGGAACCCATCTTTTGTACTTGTGCAAGCTCTGCACTGTGCTTTAATTCTGTGACTGAAGATGTTCATGTGTTTTGCAAACAGGATGTCATGTAAAAGTTATCCACTAAAGCCTGAGTGAGTCTTTGGTAGGCTAATACTTCATTATTATTATACACATTATCTACCACAGTCATTTTATTTTCTATAAAGTTTTCCTTTATAGTCCAAGGTGGCCAAAGAGGACATTCTGGAAAACATTACAGTAAAATCCTCAAACGACCAGGCACTTAAAACCCAGTCTATTCCAAAGGCACCAAGAATCAAAGGGGCACTGTTCTTCCATTAATGAAAGGTGACTGTATCTGCTTCTCTGCAATGTTTATAAATCAATGGATTCTTATTTTACAGTTTTTATACAGTATATGTAGCCATATCTGTTGCTATCTGATGCATATATAATTGAATTACCTGGACTGTTCTTCATAAGGAAATGTCCCCTTTCTACCACATATTAAGTTCCAATTTTTTTTTATTTCAGAATTATGCAAAATGCCATAACCTTGCTCAAGGTGTACAAGTATACAAGCACTTCTGAAACAGGCTGCATCCAGCTCTGAATAGGTGATTCATTCTAAATGCAAACATTTGACATTTGTGTCCAATTATGAGGCAAAATGGTCAGTACAAATATTTATTACTGACAAAGATTTATTACCACTCAGGTCTCTGCGACACTCTCATTTCCCCTAACTAGTGTTCATCCTAGCATGGTTTCATTAAGTTACTACTGCTGATCTAACACCCACTTATCCCAAGCCCCACATTTTTCAAGTGAACAGTATAGGACAGATTATTCAATTTAGCATTTAACATATTATGAATGAGTCAACTGTTTATCTGACTACACAAGTATATACTTTCAAGCAAAGTTGTGGCAACAATACAAAACATGATCATATTGTCCTGTTGTAATGCACTTGTTAAAGCCTTCATATGCTTCATACAGGTCTGTAACAAGATCCATATGAAGCATTCTGCCTTACTAGACAGGCATATATAAAATGTAATTGCATCAAAACCTTGCTTCTGCTGGCCACTTGAAACTTACAGTAGTCACATGTAGTTCAACCAGCTTTCAGACAGGGTTCTTTAGTGGTAAATCTATTTTTGCAGCACTTGTAGGTCTAAATTTCAGTCTGAATTGCAGTGTTTAATTCCACAGCATGCTGTGAATGGTTGTTATTTGTTTCTTTCAGTGTTTCACCAAGACCTACACCTACATCAGTTGAAGTTCCATTATTAACACATTCTTCAGCAATATAACTCAACTGTGGAACTTCAGTGCTTGGGGCAGGTGGAGCAAGCACAGGGATTGCACTCTGGTGTGGAGAGTTTTCCAAACGGTCATTTTCTACCTCAGGGAGAACACTAACTGTAGTAAAGCGAGAATGATAATCATTGGAACCATGGCTACATGAGGTTTTCATACTTTCCATATCAGAGCAACTAAACTCAGAAAAATGACTTGAGTGGGAATCTGCTACAGATGGGATACTGTCACTTAGAGAGGGAGAGTCAAATTCACTGGAGTTTGTGCTTTGTTGCTCCAACAACTGAGCATCCATGTCCTCTCTGGTCTCATTTATCTTCATACTACTCTTTTTTCTCAGTTTACCTTTACATTTTTTTCCTGCTGTTGTTTCTTTGGACCACTTGGTGGCACTAGATTTATTTTCTGGCAAGCAGGCCGATGAACAACCAGTATTGCTGCGACCTGGAGCACTGCCATCATCAACACTACTGCTTCCACTATTGTGTCTGAATTTAGCTGGCTTCGATTCAATATCAACTTGCACCTCCATACTGTTGCCTTCCCTAGAACATGAAATAAATGGTCAAAGCATCCATCTTTAACTTACAAACTTACAAACAATTTCATCCTCAAAGGAAAACATGCCCTTGCCTGTTTTCTATGTGCATGACAAGAATGTTAAATTGCAATATTCAAGGTTAAACGAATCGTTTTATACATTTTAAAGGTTTTTTTTAAATCAAAATGAATTAAAAGGAAACAAAATCTGGGATAAAAACTATTTACTGTGCTACCATGACAGTATTCCCATTGGGAACATATAGTCACCCAATTATTTATCATTAGCCTGGCAGCAACTAACACTTGCATATTGTAAACTGTGGTGTGTAAGATACATATATATGAATAATCCTGAAGGTAAATCTTCTAGATGGAATCCCTTATCAAGAGAAGTCATTTGGTCTAGTACACTGGCAATATCCTTTATCAACTAGATTCATGAGTCTTCTTTGTTTTCATATTGTTCTTACCTGTCTAATGGGATGTAGGAATTCAGAATGGATCCTGCCATTGCTTTGGTACTGGCATTGTCACTAACTGTTCCCAAGCTAACTGTGCCAGATTCTCCACTCAGACTGTATCGTTCTTTCTGCACATCTGCTTGAACTTCCAGCCTTGGAGAGATTTAAACAAATAAAAGAAAATTTCAAAAGTTACCTTCATAATATTATTACCATAATTGAAATACCGGGGTTAAGAGTCAGTGTCTCATCTTGTAAAGTTATCCACCATGTGACATCAAGAACAGTTGACGAGTGTCTCCCCAACACTGAAAGATACCTATTTACTGAAATGGCCACTTCTCTTTTGCTCCATCAGTCACAAATGCTGTCTCTTCAATTCAGGAAAATGAGACTCATTGTAAACTAAAAATGAACCACCTACCAAAAGAAAATGTTGCAGGCCAACCAGGAAAATTGAGCATTATGAGAGACTTCCAGACTAAGGTATGATCCTTTTGCAGACACTTCCAACATCTCGTAACCAAGAGATAACTACAGGGCGGCTCCAGGCACCCAAGCATATGCTTGGGGCGGCACCTGGTAAGGGGCGGCAAGGGGAGCGCGGCGCAGCATTCCGCAGGGGGTGGAGGGGGGGGCGCGGCGCTGGGGGGGCGGGCTCCGGTTGCGTGGGGCTTGGCGAGGAGGCGGCGCAGGCGCGGCGCTGGAGGGGGGTTCCGGCGGCGCTCGGCGGGGGCGGGCTCCGGCGGCGCGGCGCTCGGCGGGGGGGAGCACGGGGCTCGGCGCTTGGGGGGGGGGGGTTCTGGCGCGCGGCATTCAGTGGGGGTGCGGCGCAGGCGCGGCGCTGGAGGGGGGTTCCGGCGGCGCTTGGCAGGGGGCAGGGGCGGGCTCCAGCGGCGCGGTGCTGGGGGGCAGCGTGGGGCTCGGCGCTCGGGGGGGGGGGGAGGGGTGTTCCGGCGGCGCTCAGCGCAGGGGGCGGCACGGCGCTCGGCGGGGGGCTCGGGGGCAGCGCTCTTTTTTGCTGCTTGGGGCAGCAAAAAAAGCTAGAGCCGGCCCTGGATAACTACCACAATTTAAAAAGTGCAAAGAACGTTTCTGCCTGCCAAAATCTAAGTTCAGGTCATTACATTTCCTATGTTCCTCCTGCAATAGTAGAAGATATTGCTAATCAAGGAATGCAGGACAGAGAGCTGCATTCCTTATTCTGCTTTCTGTGATAGTGATCTTATGTATGAACCATCAGAGGAGAATTATAGAAACCAGACCACCCAAATTCAGCTGTGAGCAAGTATGTAAAGAAAAAATCAGTTTAAAATACAGTTGAGAATTTAACTATTGTCTACCCATAAATTCTGACAATGAACTGGAAGCAGAGATTGGTTATTTTTTCTTTTTAAAAAGCACTTCTCTTCCTTGTAAAGGAAAAGATCGTTGTACAAGGCCAAGTATCTCTGCTTGAAACCTTTTCTCTCTAGAATGTATACAGTGTCAAAACAGATTTCTATCCTGTCCTTACCAATTCAACATAACTTGAATATCTGAATTGTTTAAACCAAAAAATGGTGTTAAGAAACAGGGTGAGGTCCACCCTGACTGCTAGATTTTGACAATTCTCCCAAGAGATGTTCTACTGTCTCTGGGGTGGAGAATGGAGCATGGCCAACAAAGCAGCTAAGTGCTTCAGATTACTCAGAAGTGATTCCTCTGGAGTTAAGTAGTGACATTTTGGGTCTCAGGTGAAGTCTCCAGAGTCCTTCTGGGCAAAAGGAAGGTAACTATGATGTGAGGACATAATGGTAGGGGCATCTGGGATCTGGTATGAAGGTGAAACAGCAAATGATTATATAATAGCATCATGTTGGTATCAGTAAAAGAAAAGTTTTTGTTTTCTTATACAGACATATGGAGATTATGTGAAGGTAGAGTGGGTGCTATATCGTCATTAATGCTACATATTTGGGGTGATTATATTACTTATAAATGGCAAAGCCCTGCCCCTACACATTTGGAGTCTGGGAAACTTTCTATTGACTTGGGTGTGTGTAAATATGGCCCATAATGAACAATAATTAGATTAAATGTTAAGAATTTGTTTTATAACCTGGGTTACAAACTACTAGATTGCCAGAAGATAATACTGCATCTTGGATTGCTTCAGCATATGGAATTTATCCTCCTCTGTGAGGCAAAAGATTTCACAATCCACTTGTGATTTCAGAACCCAAGAGGATAAGTTATATAACAGCAGTACACTCTAGCTGCCATTTCCACGTTCAGTCCCGTCAGAAAAAGCCTCTCAACCTCACCCTTTTATTCACACACTAAAACTAGTTTGACTTAAAACAAGGTGTTGGTGTCATTTACTCCTTACTGAAGTCCACTGTACAGTTTTTCTGCCTTTTTTTTTTTTTTTTTTTTTTTTAAAGAGTTAATTCTGAAGAGTAGCTGGCAGGAATCTTCAGTATGTGTGTTCATTAATGCTCTGTTAAGGAGTGATAGCTCTGACTAGAAAGCAACAGAGGGTCCTGTGGCACCTTTAAGACTAATAGAAGTATTGGTTTCAGAGTAGCAGCCGTGTTAGTCTGTATCCGCAAAAAGAAGAACAGGAGTACTTGTGGCACCTTAGAGACTAACAAATTTATTAGAGCATAAGCTTTCGTGGACTACAGCCCACTTCTTCGGATGCATATAGAATGGAACAAATATTGAGGAGATATATATACACACATACAGAGAGCATAAACAGGTGGGAGTTGTCTTACCAACTCAAGGAGGCCAATTAATTAAGAGAAAAAAAACTTTTGAAGTGATAATCAAGCTAGCCCAGTACAGACAGTTTGATAAGAAGTGTGAGAATACTTACAAGGGGAGAAAGATTCAATGTTTGTAATGGCTCAGCCATTCCCAGTCCTTATTCAAACCGGCGTTGATTGTGTCTAGTTTGCATATCAATTCTAGCTCAGCAGTCTCTCGTTGGAGTCTGTTTTTGAAGTTTTTCTGTTGTAATATAGCCACCCGCAGGTCTGTCACTGAATGACCAGACAGGTTAAAGTATTGGGAGCATAAGCTTTCGTGGGTAAGAACCTCACTTCTTCAGATGCAAGTGAATCTGAAGAAGTGAGGTTCTTACCCACGAAAGCTTATGCTCCCAATACTTCTGTTAGTCTTAAAGGTGCCACAGGACCCTCCGTTGCTTTTTACAGATTCAGACTAACACGGCTCCCCCTCTGAGCTCTGACTAGAGATTGTCTGCAGCATGGATATTATGCAAATCCCTGATTTCAGTGTGACTTTACATACTAACATTTAACTGATTAAGTGAACAAAGTGTTAATGCAAAATATTCTTGCTATATAAAATATTGGTAAAATAAATTGCATCACAGCACTCGTTATTCATTAGTGTATAGTGCTCCACGACGTGCTATGTACTTCACAGAACACAGAAGCAGTCCCTGGGTCCCAGAGCACTTACAATGAGGGGAGGACAAATACAACTGTGCAGTTACTCAGTTTAGGCATGTGCACGTTATTTTTATTTATAAAATTACAATGTGAAAGCTTTGAATGGATACTTAAAATACTCATTATAAAATGAGACAGATGCTGATAAGTTTTTCACTGGGTATTTTAAATGTGGGTTAGTGCAAACAATTATAGTCAGTGAACTCACCTGTTAGGGAACAGACATATTAAAGATATTTTAAATTGTGACATCATGGTTACAGGTAAATTATGGGAAACGACAATTAATTAACTTTACTCCAGCTTATTTTAAACAAGAAATGATCTGAATATAAAGAAGAGTCACACTCCTCCTCCCTCCCCCACATACACTCTCCTCAGATTTAAAGCTAGATACCAGAACAGCAGAAAGCGTGTGTCTTACCTGTTAAAACAGCTGACCATTGCACTTCCTGACAGACTCCCTGTTATACTAGCTCCAGCTAGTGCCATGGTGCTAGCAGTTTCACTCAGGTTGTCCCGAATGGCTCCTATTCTGTCCATATGGCTACCACTTGCACTCAGGCTTCCAGTCAATCCTCCAACACTTCCTTCTCCTATACTAGGGTTATGACGTGCCTCTGCTACTGAAGTGGTATCTAGATAAAAATGTAACAGGCTTGAAATTCAAAGGAAATAGACAGTTTTAACTTGGTCTTAAATGTGGATAAGAAAACTGCTTCTGGAATAACACCAGAAGGAACCAGAGAAAGAATCTAGACAATTTGTGAAAACACACACTATTCACCATGTGAAGATTACAATACGAAGTAAAACAGGCTCTCAGTTGGGACCGCCAAAGTGGCTGTGGCTGAAACCATACATTTGTTTGATAAGTTGCTGAAAGGCTTTAAAATACCTGATGCTACATAGGAATGGTAACCTGAAGCCACCTTACATGTAGGAACTCTCCAGCAGGGAGTCTTGTGGTTTGATTAAAAAATAGATTTATAAAATTCCAGAAAGCAGCAGAACGACATCAGACAGGATTTGTTTTTCCCTATTAGGCTATGTCTACATTACAGACCTTACAGCAGCACAGCTGTACCTCTACAGCTGTGCCGCTGTAAGGTTTCCCATGTAGCTGCTCTGATGGCATAATTAAACTACCCCCAACGAGCAGCATTAGCTATGTTGGCAGAAAAGCCTCTCCTGCTGAGTGTACACCAGCACTTTTGTCAGCGAAACTTATGTTGGTTGGGGTGGTTTTTTTCAAAAGTTTTACCGACAAAAGGGGTAGTGTAGACAAAGCCTCAGAGACGAAGAGATAAAAACCAACAGCATCCATGGAGTAAATCATCTTATCTCGCTCCTTTCAGCCTGGGGGAGGACATACCCAGAAGTCAGCACTTGATTAGAACACGTGAGAAGAGCTTTTTGCATCACTTCTTTGAATTTGCACTATGGGAACTAACTCTTCCCGAAGAGACACAAGCCTTTGTTCTCTCTCAACTGGGTCTAACACAAGCTATGGACTTGTGTCCAGTGATTACCAAGCGCCCCAGTGATTACCAAGAGGCTCCATTCAAGTGTCAACTCACACAGATCAACGATCAGGGCCTAAGAAAATAAAATGTGCTTGTTTTGACTAGAAGTCTCACTGTTAAATTGTTATTTCGGAGGGAGCAGATGGTACAAAGGGAATGGTAATGCAATAGAATGCTTTTCACCTCTAAGTCATCCATTTGCATTCAGCTTAGATCAAGAGTGAGAAAGCGGTGACCCTCTGATGGCTCTTTGATGATCTTTTCACTTAATGCACTATTGGAAGGCACTTGGGTATTACAGTGATGAGGGTTGTTTAACAACCTATATAGAACAGAACATAAGACATAAGTGTAGTGGGCTCAGTCCATGTCCCAGTAGGCAGGCACCTGTATTGCAAAAAACACCATGGCATGGAAACAACTACCCTCATTGCTGGAGATGGGTCCTTTAATATGCAGTTTAGGCACATATGTAAGGCATCATGAGGCGACTTGCATTGTTGTTACCTGCACTGTAGCTCTTCTGCAAAGAAAGATCTTCAGTGTCCTAGGCTTTCACATGTGCCAACTATTACAAAACACTACATTTACAGAAAAAAATAAAATACTGAATTCTCTTACCTACTGCTGCATTTGTTCCACCAACATTTATATCATTTTCATCATCAAATTCTATCCTGACACCCTTTCCATTGCCTGCAGACACCCCACAGCCTCCACTGCGACAGAGGGAGATAGGAACAACTCCATACACATAAGCCAACATAATAGGAACACCAATACCTACAAAGGAAAATATAAAGTTTTTCATTCAATATCATTATTTGCTTCAGCATCTTTTATAAAACTATCCCAGGTTTTATAACTATATTATTTAATAATGCACAGTTAAAATAAATCTATAGAAGAGAAAGAAATTAAGAAAATATTTGGTTTTCAGGTGAGATTTGAGAACAGATGGCAAATCACTAAGGTGGAGTGAAACTGGAAAGCTGTTTCAGATAGCAAAAGAGGAGGGAACTGGAAAGGTGTCGACCCACATGCCCTATTATAGCCTCGGCTGCAAGCACAAGGGGGACGCATGGCACGCATGTGGATCAATAGGCACTGCTATGAAAACCTTCCGACTCCAGCGCATGGCACGCATGCGCACTGCCCATTTGGGATCATCACGCAAAGAAGGTTCTCCTACCAACAATGGGAGACCTGAGTATAGTACTGGACGAGTAGACATGTGCACTATGCCCACTACAGCTATATATTACACTTATCGGCTTTAATAAGCTTTGTCAAAGAGTATTAAAAACTTTTCTGACATGAGAGCATGGAACTATTTCAAATATCTTTAAAACCAGAAATGCCTACTACTGCCATTAAGGGCAGTAGTAATTAAGGGCTCAATCCTGCTCCTACTGAAGTAAGAGAAAGCTTTGCTACTGACTTCAATGGAGGTAAGATCAGCCATTAAGAAAGTGTCATTATGGGGTTTATGTATCTCAGTTTACAAACGAAAAGAGAAAACTGATGAGCAAAGCCAGTGAAAAGTGTAGTAAAAAGGCAGTCTGGGCTAGGCTGCACTCACATAGAGCATCATTTCCCCCACACTGTGGGAGCTAATCATTTGGCCCAGGCTCTCTAACACTATGCACTAGACTATTCTTCTGCTTTGCTGATGGAAGCCTGTGAAGTTGTAGTAAGATGTCAGGCTGTGCCCCAAACTGACCCAAACGGAGCAAACCAGCTGCAATACAGATTCAGTTCAGAGGCTCTTCAGTCTGCCCTAAAAGCAAGGTCAATAGGTTCCAATTACTGAAAATCCAATTCACTGGAAACTCACACTCAGGATCTCTATTGTGGAGAGCAGTGTGCCTCAAGCTATTCTCTCAGAGGCAAAGTAAACTAGGTAAGAGCGTGGTGATGCAGCAGGCCTGAAGAGGCAACCAAAAGTAAAAGGAGTGGGGAAAAAACCCTGCAGTTACCTCTGTGAAGGAATAATAAAGAGCTGTAACGCATGAGTGAAGCCCAGGCCAATGGATGCCTATGTAGAAAAAAAGATTTTTTCCCCTCCTAACTGCTAGTCCTGCAAACCTGTATTGAGATCTGAGACACAAACTGGGTTCTTTTTTCCCCCTTTACAGCCAAAGGTACCATTGATTGTAATTATTATTATTATTATTATTACTATTAATGTTTATTACAGTAGTGCCTAAGGGCCAATCAAGACCGAGGCCCCATTGTGCTAGGCACTGCACAAACACAGAGTAGATAGTCCCTGCCCTGAAGAGTTTACAATCTAAACAGACAAGACAGGCACAATATGGGGGAAGGGGTAGAACATACAAGCAGAGTGAACAGGATGTCAGCAAACAGCATTCCATGATATTTTTTGTTTTTTGTTCGTTGGGTGGGTTTACTTAGGGGCGTAGGCTAGATGGAAAGAGAAGTTCCGGGAAGTGAGATGGACAGAGCAAGGGAGAAGACGGTAAGAGGACAGGTATGGAGTGAGGCTGGGATGAAGAGACTGTGGCAGACGTAGGGGGAAGGTTGGAGCAGAAAGCCGATCAGCAAAAGGCAGAGGAAGTCCATACAGAACTGACAAGGGACAGTTCTGTCCCGAGGTTCCTGCTTTGGCTGCTTCTGCTCCTATTGGCTGGTGTTTCCGGCTGGCTCCTCTCTGCAGTTTCCCCTCCCTCAAGCTGTGGGGTGGGAAGGTAATAAGGCTGCAGCCAGGTCCCAGCACCCACAGAAGGTAGGGGGTGTCTGTCCTACACAGCTCTGGGTCAGGAATGTAATGAGGGTGGCACCAGCTGCAACCCTACTTTTCTTCAATGCAAACCTCAGTGACACGTACAGAAAGGATGTGAGAGAAGGAAAGAACCCAGTTTGTCTCCCGAAGACCAAATTTGAGCTTGCAGTGTCAGATATTAAAGAATTATTTAAAAAATTTAAACATTTTCAAAATTCCAAATTGAGCAAATTTGCTCTGGAATCACTGACACACATAAGGACCCCATGGTGCCATTTTTAGAGTACCTCTTTAAAGCAATTTTAAATTACCTTATATACTCGTTCATTAGCCCGTTCGTTTATAACTCGACCCCCCCAAGATGGATAGGTAAAAATAGCAAAAACTGTGTGACCCTTTCCTAAGCCGACCCTATATTTCAGGGGTTGGCAAACTTTGGCTCCTGGCCCGTTAGGATAAGCCGCCAGCGGGCCTGGACGTTTTGTTTACTTGGAGCGTCTGCAGGCATTGAGCCCCTCAGCTCCCATTGGCTGGGAATGGCGAACCGCAGACGCTCCAGGTATACAAAACAACAATGTATTAGATATTCAATTCAATGATTCCATAGAGTTTAAAATCATCAAATTTTGGTGTAGACCTGTTTATAAGCCGACCACCGCTCTTTGATGCGTCACTTTTTTACCAAAAATATTCGGCTTATGAACGAGTATATATGGTATATTTTCTTTTTAAAGAAAAAAAATTGATAATGAAAAACTGAAAACAGCTTCAATATGAAAATTATAAGATTAAAGAAGTGTTTTACAATTTTTCATTTAGATGCAGCATCTCTAAAGTCTAGACACTAAATTGCACTGGAGCAGAGACCACAGTGTAATCTGGGGCAAGTCATAACTTTTTTATCCCTCCATTTCCCCATCTGTAAAAATGGAGCTCATACCTCCTAATTCACTGAGTGTGATTTATTAATGAGTGTCTGTAAAGTCTTCTCAAATGCTTGGTTGCAAGGTACTACTCTCATGCAGTGGTGGTATTTGCTTACCTACAGTTACTGCAGCTACAACTGGAGAAACTATTACAGACAAGGTTACACCACCTGCAATAGCCAAGTTTCGTTTGTGTTTCGAAATGTCTTTGCCTTCATATCGATTGTGAATCTTGAGGGAAGAAGAAAGAAGAGGGTTTCAGGATACATTGCACATAACATAATGTAAATAGTTTTGGCTCTGCTCTGCTATGGAGCAGTGTGTTGTGTGTTCTCAGCTAGAGACTATACACTATTAATTTAAAACCTTATATACTCCTTAAAAGTTAGCCTCTCAAAGAGGGACATTAAATAATACATCTTTCTTAGTGATTTTACATTAATTTATACAATTAAAAAAAAGAAAGCATAAGTATTAGAAGTTCCTATAATCCCCATGTGTGACATTCCACAGGATACAATCTGGACGGATGAACAGCTATGTCCCCTCAAGTCTCCAACCTGGGGTGCCTTTTACACTGCTTCGCTGTGAGAGCAACCACTTCTGGTCTGCCCACACACAGCTTCTAAATCACTGTAAATCACTCCCAGCTATATTCTCTGAGTGCTATAGTTAGCCACCAATGAATTAAACTGCAGGGTAACACCAGCAAACTCCCAGTCCCACGCTTTCCCCCAAAAATGTGTCTGGTACTGCCAAACACCCTCCTGGACAATACAAGCTCATATAAAACACATAATTTCATTAATAGAAAATTATATGCACCAATCTTGTTATCTGTTCTGAAGTTTCCCAAACTCTTCAGTTCAAACAAACAAACAAACACACACTGGTTTAGATAAAACAATGAAAAAGTTTATTAACTACAGAAAGATTTTAAGTGATTACAAATAATGAGGCATAAAAGTCAGAATGGGTTACACTGAAATAAAAAAGGTAAAATGCAACCAATACCTTACTTAACAAGCTAAGTGAATTCAAAGCAAAAGGTCTCTCATCACATTCTAGCAGTCTTACTGGTTGAATCTTTCAGCCAAGATTCCACACACCCCCAGTCCAATGATGCTTCCTTTGTCCTTCAAGTGCTATCAATGCCATGAGTAGAGATGAAGGGAGAAATGATTTGGGGCTTCTGTTCCCCCATTCTTTATACTTTTCTTAGAAAATCATCTTCAGCTTAGGTTCAGGAGAGAGAAAGTCTGTAAGATGGGAACTTCCAGCTGTTCGGGATTTTTTTTGCCAAGATGTAAATTCCTTGCCCACACCCTTTTTCCTGCCAAAGAATGGCCTCTTATCCAGGTGATAGTTTATTTGATTTTGTTGATACCTGGCTGAGGCATCAGTTTGCCTTTTGTTTTTGAGGAACTGTTTTGTGCTGGCTTCTCTAAACTTAGAATGTGTCTCAGTAACTTCATACAGTAGAATCTTGTGTCTTTACATACAATTTTGCCACACATTTTACAAGGACACTAATGATCCGCAAATTATGAGTTTTCAAATGATATCTCACAAGGCATACTTTGTATAAAATTTATCATAGTTTTGTAAAATGGGTGAACATACGGGTACAGACTGTCACCTCTCCCCCCTTACAAAGCTGCAGGAGGGTTAGCCACTGGATGACCCATGGGCAGTAGGTCAGGGCCCTCTTTCCCGTACAGGGCATCTACCACCATATTTTCTTTTCGGTTTATCTGAACAATTTCCATATTGAACTCTTGAAGTATGACGCTTCAGCGTAGAAGCTTGGAATTTGAGGTTTTAGTTCTCTTTAGCCAGATCAATGGTGAATGATCTCTTAAGACCTGAACTTTCTATTCAAAAGGTAGGGCTTCAGTTGCTTAACTGCCCACACCATAGCATAGCATTCCTTTTCTGTGACAGAATAGTTGAGGTCAACTTTTAATTTAAGGCAGCAATTGGGGGCTTCTTGTTATTCTCCGGTTGCATTAGCACTGCACCCAGACCAATGTCTGATGCAGCTGTACACAGTTAAAGCATTTTGTCAAAATCAGGGCTAGCTGGAACAGGCTTTTCAGACAAGATTTTTTTTATCTTATCAAATCTTTTCAGGCATGCTTTTATCCCAAATGACTATTTGGCCGGGTCTTTTTACATAAATCTGTGGCTGGAGTTATGTCAATGAACCCATGCATACACCTTCTGTGATTGTTTTTGGTTCGGGGTACAGGCCAATTTACAATGGCTTCAACTTTCAAAGGATATGGGGATATTTGACACTCCCTCTCACCCCTCCACAACCCGGTATCCTAAACAAAGGACTCTGGCTGCTTGAATTTTACATTAGAGGCTTTTATGGTTAGGCCTGCTTCTTTGAGTTTTGACAGCTCAATTCCCAAGTGTTCTTTTCGATCACCCCAAGTGTCACTAAACACTGCAATGTCATCCACATATGCTCTTGCAAAGTTCTGTAAATCATTTAACACTTTGTTAACCAGCCTCCAGAACATGGCCCCAGCATTAATTAAACTAAACAGTAACGCTGAGAATTCAGAGTATCAGTGATGAAAGCAAAATTTTTCTGTGCATCCTCATCCAAAGGGATATTCACTATGACTCATGCCAATACTCCTTTTAAGATTTCTAAATTTCACCCTATACACTTCAGGGGTGATTTGAAACCTTTGTAAAACAGATTCCTTAAATTAAGAACACATCACAGCTGCCTGAACTGGCAATTCATTAAATACATTCAAAAATGTACCAGACAGTTATGCAACCAGTGTGGGGATTTTCTTGTCCTCAAGAATCTTATGAATTTCACATAGATTTTCAAAAGTAGTGAAGTATTCCTCAATGCAGTCTGTCTCTCTGTATGTAGGACACAGCTGGTCCCAGCCGTGGATTCCTCAAGTGATGGGAGATGTTGGTGACTCTGGGATCTTCCCATGCTTTTCTATCAGCTCCAGATTATATTTCCTCTCCTTCTCCTCAGCTTCTTGTTGTCTCAGCTCCATGGCTTGCTTCAGGGGTTCAGCTTCCTGTTCCTTCAGCTCCACGGCTCTTCTATGGGTGGCTTCTTCAGCTTCCCATGCAGCAGCTGCTTCTTTCAGTCTCATCTCTGCTTTCCACATTTGGTACTGCGTTCTCTCTCTTCTGCTGCCTCCACTCTGGCCAGCTCCAACTTTGTAATTGTTTCACTTTTGCTCATTTTTATACTTCACTATTTCCATTTCCCTTACCTGAAATAAGGAAACAGAAAACAACAAACTATCCCCCCTTGAACTGTTTCCAGCCACCACACTTGAGACTAACTTAAAATTGCAGTACCAGTGCTTAAAATGTAAATTTCACTCAAAACAACAAGCTGTGCATATACCCTGCTCCTTGCTGCGCCACTGAGGCATCCCCAGGGTACAATCTGGACTGACAGACAGCTGTATCCCCTCAATTCTCCAACCTGGGGTGCCTTTTACACTGCTTCGCTGTGAGAGCAACTACTCCTGGTTTGCCCAAATACAGCCACTAGCATGTAAATCACTCCCAACTATACTGTCTGAGTGCTATAACCAGCCACTCATCAATTATACTGCACGGCAACACCAGCAAACTCCTGTCCCAGACTTCCCCCCAGAAATGTGTGTCTTCTACAGTCCAGCACCCTTCTGGACAACACAAGCTCACATAAAGTCCATCATTTCATTAAGAGAAAATTATTAGGGCTGTCAAGCAATTAAAATAATTAATTGCAATTAATCAAGTTATTAAACAATAAGAGAATACCATTTATTTAAATATTTTTGGATGTTTTCTACATTTTTAAATTGATTTAAATTACAACACAGAATACAAAGTGTACAGCACTCACTTTATATTTTTATACAAATATTTACACTGTAAAAAACAAAAGAAATAGTATTTTTCAATTCACCTAAGTACTGTAGTGCTATCTCTTTATCGTGAAAGCTGAACTTACAAATGTAGAATTATGTACAAAAATACCTTCATTCAAAAATAAAACAAACAATGTAAAACGTTTGAACCTACAAATCCACTCAGTCCTATTTCTTGTTCAGCCAATCACTCAGACAAATAAGTTTGTTTACATTTGCAGGAGATAATATTGCCTGCTTCTTGTTTACAATGTCACCTGAAAGTGAGAACATGCGTCTCAAGATATTTACATACCAGATAAAGCATGCTCCTCACCTCCTCCCTCTCATATTTTGGAAGGCACTTCAGATTCTTAAACCTTGGGTCTAGTGCTGTAGCTCTTAGAAATCTCACATTGGTACTTTCTTTGCATTTTGTCAAATCTGCAGTGAAAGTATCCTTAAAACGAACAACATGCGCTGGGTCATCATCCGAGACTGCTAAAATCTGAAGTAAATGGCAGAATGCAGGTAAAACAGATCAAGAGAATACCATTCTCGCCCCAAGGAGTTCAGTTACAAATTTAATTAATGCATTATTTTTTTAAACGAGCATCATCAGCATAGAAGGCATGTCTTCTGGAATGGTGGCCAAAGCATGAAGGGGCATATGAACGTTTAGCATATCCGGTATGTAAAGACCTTCCAGTGCCAGCTACAAAAGTGCCATGCAAACTTCTGTTCTCACTGTCAGGTGACATTGTAAATAAGAAGCGGGCAGCATTACCTCCCGTAAATGTAAACAAACTTGTTTGTCTTAGTGATTGGATGAAGAAGAAGTAGGACTGAGTGGACTAGTAGGCGCTCAAGTTTTACATTATTTTGTTTTTAATTTTGTTTTGGAGTTCAGTTATGTAACAAAACAATGTACATTTTTAAGTTGCACTTTCACGGTAGAGATTCCACTACAGTACTTGTATGAGTTGAACTGAAAAATACTATTTCTTTTATTTATCATTTTTACTCCAAATATTTGTAACAAAAATGATTATATAAAGTGAGCACTGTACACTTTGTATTCTGTGTTGTAATTAAAATCAATATATTTGAAAATGTACAAAAACATCCAAAAATATTTAATAAATTTCAACTGGTATTCTATTGTTTAACAGTGCGATTAAAACTGCGATTAGTTTTTTTTAATTGTGATTAATTTTTTTGAGCTAATCATTGAGTTAACTGCGATTAATCGACAGCCCTAAAATTTATATGCACAAATCTTGTTATCCCAAATGAAGTTTCCCAAACAAACACACACTAGTTTAGATAAAACAATAAAACAAATTTATTAACTACAGAAAGGTAGCTTTTACGTGATTAAAAGTAATGAGGCATAAAAAGTCAGAATTGATTACAATGAAATAAAAAGTAAAATACAACTAATATCTAAATTAACAAGCTAAGTGAATTCAAAGCAAAAGGTCTCTTCTTACCACATGTTACAGGATTTTTACTGGCTGAATCTTTCAGCCGGGATCCCTCCCCAGTCCAATGATGCTTTCTTTGTCCTTCAAGTGTTGTTGATACCATGAGTAGAGATGAAAGGAGAGATTATTTGGGGCTTCTGTTCCCCATTCTTCATACTTTTCATAGAAAATCATCTCCAGCTGAGGTTCATGAGACAGAAAGTCCACTGGATGGAAACTTCCAGCTTTTTTTTCCCCGACCAACACGTAAAATCCTTGCTTACACCCTTTTTCCTGCCAAAGAATGGCCCCTTGATCAGGTGATATTCCATTTGATTTTGTTGATACGTGGCTGAGGCATCAGTTTGCCATTTGTCTTTGAGGAACACATTTACAGAAGCAAGCACAAACTGGGAATATGCCTCAGTAATGTCATACAGTAGAATCTTATAACTTTACACACAATGCTGCTACACATTTTACCACGACAGTAGTGGTCAGCAAATGATGAGTTTTCAAATGGTACCTCACCAGGCATTCTTTGTACAAAATTATCAGAGTCTTGTAAGAGGAGTGAACAGACTGCTACTCCATATATGCTTTGCCTTTAACATATATTATTTTTGTAGCTGCAATCAACTTAAAAAAAGGAGGGATAAATCATTGTTTCTTCCTTTCAATCAACTTTATTAAATATTAAGCAATGACAAAATCTTAAGTTAATAACTTATTTTTCTATATAGTTCTAATAAAGTGGGACATGAGAAGGGGTTTCAGCAGCATAGCCTTTCCCAAGATTCAACTGAGGAGGAGGAGGACAGAAATTGTTCCAGTGCTCTTGTCCCCACTTGAGATGAGCTTGAGGGAGGGTGTATTTCAGACCCCATGCATCTTACTGCTCTCTTATCTATGATGGGTTTGCAGGGCCAAACCCCTTAGCTATAGCCTGCTCTATAGGACTTCAGAAATTTTCCAGGCCAAATTGCTTGTTTGCAGCAAATCTTACATGAATTTGCAAAGTCTTTGTGACCACTGTTCCACAAAACTTGGCTAGCAAACTGTCTCCATAGCTTTTATGGTCAGGAATTAGACTTGGACTCATAGGCTATGTCTACATTACAGCACTTCGGTGCAGCGGCTCCGCTGTAGCGCTTGTGGTGGAGATGCTCTAAGATGACAGGAGAGAGCTCTCCCTTTGGCTTAATAACTCCTGCCTCCACTAGAGACAGTAGTTATGTCAGTGGGAGAAGCTCTTTCACTGACATAGTGCTGTCCACTCCAGTGCTTAGATCGGTATAACTTACTTCACTCAGGGATGTGAATAATCTACACTTCAGAGCAATGTAAGTTATACTGAAGTAACCTGTAGTGTAGACAAGGTCATAGACTTTAAGGTCAGAAGGGACCATCATGATCATCCAGTCTGACCCCCTGCACATTGCAGGCCACAGAACCCAACGCACCCAATCCTGTGATAGACCCATAACCTTTGGCCAAGTTACTGAAGCCCTCAAATCATGATGTGAAGACTTCAAGTTACAGAGAATCCACTATTTACACTAGTTTAAACCTGCAAGTGACCCTACCCCATGCTGCAGAGGAAGGTGAAAACCTCCCAGAGTCTCTGCCAATCTGATTCAGGAAAAAATTTCTTCCCGATCCCAAATATGGCTATCAGTTAGCCCCTGTACATGTGGGCAAGAGCCAGCAGCCAGATTCTTGGAAAAGAATTCTCTGTAGTAACTCAGAGCCCTCCCCATCTAGTGTCCCCATCACTGGCTGTTGAAAATATTTGCTTCTAGAAGTCTCAGATCAGCTACATGTCATTGTAGGGAGTCCCATCATACCATCCCCTCAATAAACTTATCAAGCTCAGTCTTGAAGCCAGTTAGGTATTTCGCCTCCACTGCTCCCCTTAGAAGGCTGTTCCAGAACTTCACTCCTCTGACAGTTAGAAACCTTCATCTAATTTGAAGCCTAAACGTGTTGATCGCCAGTTTATATCCATTTGTTCTTGTGCCCACATTGATGCTTAACTTAAATAACTCCTCTTCCCTCCCGGGTATTTACCCCTCTGATGTATTTTTAGAGAGCAATCATATCTCCTAGAGCCTTCTTTTGGTTAGGCTAAACAAGCCAAGCTCTTGGAGTTTCTTCTCATAAGGTAGGCTTTCCATTCCTCAGATCATCCTAGTAGCCCTTCTCTGCACCTGTTCCAATTTGAATTCATCTTTCTTAAACATGGGGGAGACAGTTTTCCAGATGAGGGCTCATTACTGCCTTGTATAATGATACTAACGCTTCCCTATCTCTCTTGGAAATGAGCCGTCCCTTTTTTGACATTACGCTTCAGGTTAGGCAATGATGTAAAGGGACAACACTTCTCTACCTCACAGGGCTGTTGTGAAGGTCAATTCATTTATATATGTGTGGTGCTTAGGTGATATGGGTCATATAAGAACAGAGACTAGAGGGAAGAGCTATTAGTAATTTGTATGGAAATTCAACAATAGCCATTGTTCTTCTCTTATGCCAGGGCCCAGCAAGTGTGCTAAAACATGAGGGAATAATGTGGATTATTTTTGAAAGCAACTGTAGTGGAAAGTGAGATAATTTACTGGAGAGAAAGGACTGAAAAAGGAGGGGCCTGGCAGAGATGAATCGACACAACTCCAGACCAGCATAAGAACCTGGGCAAAGGAAAGGAATGACAATTTCTTGGGGCACCAAGAGGCAGACTGGCAGATGCAAGTGTGGACTAGTCAATGGCACCATGAGTTCACGTTGATAAAACATAAAATAATCTTAAGATTTAAGAAGTTCAGGATAGCGTAACTCAAGTGAAAGATCTGGCATCTTAACACTTCCATAAACAGCATTTCAAAGGTCTTTGAATAACTTACTTTTTTACCCAAAATTATAAAAGTAGGAAAAGATAAAATTATTCTTATGTTTTTATTCTAGCTGCTATTTGTTATTTGCTTTGTACTAGTAGCCCTAGTAGTAGTCCTTATTGCTGGAGTAAAGATACCAACTACTTATTGGTTAATGTATTAATTCCTTGTCTATTCCCATATCAACAAAAACACCGAGTTTAGCTGTGGATAGTTGCACTGGTGATCAGTAAATGTATATACCCTAGTAACTTAATGAATTTATAAGCCATTAAGTACAAACACAGAAATGTGCGGGTATACGCATATGTATATAGCAGGATTTTCAACTAATATGTCAATGGCTTCTTTCTTGCTCAGGATCCAGAGGGAAAAGTCAGGAATTTTTTTTTTACCACCTTTTCCTCCGTATCGTCCAGCTCTGAGTAGAACTAGGGAGATTGGAAACTCAGGACTTTTAAAAATCAGGCCACTTATTTAGGTACCTAAGTAAGGATTTATGGGCCTAATTATAGGAATCCATTTTAAAATATTTTGGGCTTTGTGTGTGCAAACGGAGGAGCCACATTTTGAAAAACATGGCCCCACACAAATAAAATGAGGATGCTAACCATTTTTCAAGTTATGTCTGAACCTATTTGGGAAGGAATGGTGAACAGAGCCAACTGAAAGTACACCAGTGTACATGTTCAAGAGTGTTGCATTTTAAAACCAGAAGCAAGGTAAGCAGCACAGTGCACTTTACCTTACGCCCCACATACACAGGGATTCCAATAATCATAGCAGGAATAGCAATGCCAGCTATTAAAGCAATTCCTACTGGAGCTCCAACAAGCGTTCCCAGTTGCCACAGTATTTTCTTCTTACGGCTCCATGGTTTCTTTCCCCAAAATGTACAACCTGATGGGCTAATAGAAACAAATTGTAAACACACACATACACCTGCTTAGAAATGAACCAATGATAAGTTACTTTAAGACATGACAATATCTAATAAAATTCATATTACACAGATGGCAACAGTGTCTAAAAACTATTTCTTTAGACCTTTCAGATGCTCCAATGTCCTTTGAAAGGCGCTATGAATCATACCACATAACGTCTTGTGCTGCTCAGTGCCAACACAAATTATCATTTTCACATGGAAACTAACTTCCAGTTATAGCAACTTAACACTCAAAATAAATGGTCAGCACTAGAACTAAAGTAAAAGTAGCTATTGTGAACATGTACACCATTTCATTTTGTGACACTAAATACGTGCTGCATCCATCTTTCTGAGCTTGAAACTAAGTGAGAGAACATTTGATTTTTATTTTCTGAAATAAGATGAACAAAGTGACTATTTTAAGTACCTACATAGCAAAAAAAAAATATATATATATATATTCCATTTCTCATACCTAAACACTAGAAGCTTAATTCTCTACTCTGCTGAGACACAAGATGGCCTTCGGTTGACGGGACAATCTGGCCCTAGATATTTTAGCACAGAACATTTATTCATCTAAGCAGAACTTTAAATCAGTCTGCACTAGTATAACACCCCAGTCACTCCTGAAGTTAAATAAGTCAAAACAGGGAAAAGCAAAATAATGTAAAAATCAGGAAACAGGATGTAGATAAAATGCTGAATGTATAAAATGAGAAAATATTTGTCTCAGATAATCTATAATTACAACTATTTTTCCTAAACATACCTTAAATAATGCAAATCCGAGATCTCTTTCATGCATAGCCAACAGAATTCACAACCACACACAGCACAAGTCATGTGGTTGCAGCTTCCATCATTCATTTTTATTATGTAAGCAGCACAACGCGGGCATGGCTTTATATCATCAGCTGTTTAAAATGAAACATGAAGATCATACTATTTCTATGAAAAAGTGAAATTTATCTAAACACAGACAAGAAATATTATGAGTTTTGACTGATCATAGTAGTTCTGACGCAGACGTATCTAAATCTTTGTTATAAATATGCTTTACTAAATCCTTAATTGCAAATGGTTTTTGGTCATGACCATTACAAACCATCAATATAGTAGTATTAATCACAACAAATTAAAATACAGAAAAATATATCACATTTAGATAGATCAATAGCTTCACACACACACAAAGATTTTCAAAGTCAATAAAATGTAAGTTAGATATTAAACAGGCACATTAATAAATATGCATGATGACAGGCAGTTTTTGCATATAATCCTCTCCACATTTCATACTTCTGTAATCTTCACTCATGAGTCCCAACCTTTATTTCTTCTTCATACTTAATATCCATTTCACCTTAAATATTCCATATCTTTTGTTCTCTTTTTCCACTCCTCTGCTCTTGACTCCACTCCATGGCCTCCCCTTAATGCTCTTGCTCCCCAAACCAGATACATTTATATTTGTTACAGAAACAGACAAATCAGAATCTGTCTAATGCTCCTAACCGAGCTTAATACTGAAAATATTGCTAAGGGTTTATTTCTTTCACTGAAAAGTGTAAAAATGAGTTTCCCAAAGGGTAACCTTAATGATAGGAAAGACAAGATAAGGCATACTGACAAAACTTTTTCTGTTGTGATTCCTGGATTATTTCCCAGACTGTTACTCTGATTCAGAATTACAGGACAAACAATTCACTCATCATAGCAATATTAGTTATGTAAAGCACGCCCCATTGGTTAGCTGGTCAGAAATAACTGCTGGTGCAGAAGAAAGGTGTGGTACAGTAGGCTTTTGATGAAGAAAATGGGGCAGTGGAAAACTCCTGCAGATTCCCTCTGCTGGAGACTTGCCTAGCATGGGAGAGTCTGGAGCAGGTGTAGAGTCAGCAGAACCAGCTCCTACACTCACAGACCATGGTGCACAGGAAGAGGGAGTGATGAAAGTATGGTGCATGCTATCAATTCCCAACTGGCATGTAATCTCTAGGGGACCAGATGCATACTGTACAAGTTAGAGCTGCCCCTAGGCTAGGGTTAGATCAGAGAATCAGGGAGACACAACGGGACACAGAACACAATCTTTCCCCTCATATGTCTAATTAGTTCAGTCAGAGAGAAGAGTCGGTTGGGGAGAGATAAACGAGCAAGAGAGTTTCGTTTGACAAAGCTTGTGTCAGACAAAACAGGCAACTCTTGGCGATACCAAAACATTGCTCCACTGATTAGTCAAACCTTCCTTTTACTCAGTAACAGTTGCAATAAGACTTAATTTTCACATATCTGAGTTATTTGATTTCTGGCTGGCCAATGTAGAAGCACTTTATTGACGAGCAGAAATTACCTTGATATATCCCTCACATGGAGTGATCGTTTATGCATTCTTATACGGGTGTGGGTATCAGTAAATCAATAATAATTTTGCTTTTTCAGATCTATTTATACCAGTATTATAAACCTTGTCAAAATTCCACCCACAGGGGAAAAAAATGTGTTTCAGCTGTGAAAGCTATACAATTGGGAAGAGAGTGGTTCTAGTCAGCCAGCAGTACTTCAAGAATGCTTGACTGCAATGTCACCGAAGATTACACTTTTAAACTATAAAACGACTCAAGATTTAAAAATCCTAAAAAGGCTTGTAACAATTAAAGCCATCAGCGCTACCCCTTCATGATTTTACCACTCCTGAAAACCAAAAATTTCCCATATTAGAAAAACTCAGCACTTTTTTTTTTTAATTTAATCTAAAGTTATATTAATGTTTTATGGTTCTGAAACTGGTACAAAAAAAAAAAATCAGGGTTGGAGCTAATTAAGTCATCACATATTTCTTTCTTTGGTAATATTAACCATGTAATTGTACTAGTAAGACATTTTACAGAGACATACGATCATAAATACCTGCTGCTCCAGACTCCTGGCTATAACTAATAGATGAAGAACGAATTGTTCTCAGGCGCAGACTATGGGCTCTTTCCTGGCGAGCAGCATCACAGGTCTGGTTTGGATGCCAAATCTGTTTACAGTGGTAGCAGAACTCAGTACCACAGCCTTCACGCCCACAGGTAAGTTTGGGACAGCTGGCACAGCCAAAAGCAATCACAGCATATCTTAAATGATCAAAAGGGGTGGGAGAAAGATTTTTGTTAATACAAAAATAATATCTATAGACAAGATAGTAGGGCAACAGCAGAACCAGCTTAAGCATGTACTGTTGTACTGGGAAAGAATGGGGCCCCTAGCTAAGGCCACCCCACCCACCTCCTCAGACCCAAAACTGTGCAGAGCAGACACCTCCAGGGGCATGAGGACAGATGCAGAGCCACTTCTCCCCCCGCCATGTAGGTTTTGGGGAAAACTGCAGGGAGGAGCTAGCCAGAAACTAAAGCTGGCAAAACTCTTGTAGGAGCAGTTGAAGCAGGGACAGATAGGCACTGAAAATATTTTTCTACAGCTTTGCCTGGACTCTCTCAGCTCTCCCCCCAAAAAACAATCATAGGCTAACATTATGTTTGCCACCATCACACTAAGCACTTTGCTTGTAGGTTAGAGCTCCTTCCCCTACCCTTTGTATTATCTATTGACAGTGTAAGCTCTTTGGGGCAGGGACTGTCTACTACTCTATTTGTACAGTGCCTATCGGAACTGGTCCCCAAACTCAGTTGGTCCCTAAGCACTAAAATAAACAAACATAATTTATAATAATACAGGGATTCAGTATGGCATAGTCCCCTGCAGCAATCACTTCTTGGGGGAAAAGTCAAGTCAATACTCCAGCATGTCTGACACACTGAAGCAACACCTACAAACATGAAATGATAATAGATATCTGAAAAGGCAATTTAAGTTAAGTTAAATTGCTAAAACAGATTTTCTTTTAGGGGCAGATATGTGCTGGGGTTAGGAATTAGAGGGCAAAGCCCAGATTTTTAAAGGTATCCAGGCATTGCTGCACTCAGTATTACAACCCCAACTGATGTAGGAGCCAAAATGGGACTTAAGACTAAGTGCCTAAACCCCCTTTGAAAATGAGACTGGCTCCTAAATCAGTCTAAATACCTTTAAAAATCCAGGCCTAAGAGCATACCCAAGTGTTACAGAATTTTAAAACAGCAAATCCCACATGACTTCATTCCCATCTCTCTGTGCACACCAAATCACATAATTTCTGCTGTGTTCAGGGCCTTCTGCATCCAGGAGACATGGGATCAGGGTTTGCCTCTAAGAATTTCCAGAAATTGCAGTTAGGTCAAGTAAAGATTAAGTTACTGGGAAACTTTACTGACTGTCCATTTGCCTATAGTTTCTTGTGAAAAGCAAAACATTTACATGAGTGTAATTACCATAAATAGTTATTTGACCATTTAAAAAAAACTAAAAAGATTAGCACAGCACTTGAGTGGATTAGTCTTTTCAGCATGCATATTATATAGCATTTGTTTACAGCAAAATTATCTTCATAAGACCACAAAACCAAATAAAGTACAGCCCAAGAGGTGTAATGGAAGCACAACACATGCTGCCACAAAGGAGATCCAAGTTCTGATGTCTTGCCCAGTCCCTTACTCCTAGGTTGATGAAGATAAAGAGACAGGAGAAACAGCATGTTCAGAAAAAGAGAAAGATGCACTGCAAATTGCTGTTTTGCTAATGCACTCAAAAAAAGTAAATAGTGTTGTGTTTCAGGTTTCACAGAGAGTATGTCTCCTCTGATACTACTGTGCTGTAAAGGGCATCACTGAGACAGCATGCATAAGATTAGAAGGATGGGGGAAAGGAAAGTGAAGCCCTTGGGCTCCTCAAGTGGCTCTGAGGAAGGGGAAAAAAAGTATACATTAAACCTATAGGGGGGTGGAGGGGGGGAGAAATCTTCATGCTGGCATGGAAATGTTAACATTCAAGATTTTCAAATGTAAATAGTGATTTTAGTTCTCTTCATTTTTAAGGACTATCCTGAGACACGTTAAAGAAGTCTGGGTTTTCAGAGGACTGGTACCAACACTTTCTGTAAATCCAATACCTCAAATTGGGCACCCAAAGTCAATAGTTTTTACTGAAAATCTTAGTCAACGATTTTACATTTATATAGCACTGCCAACACTTAGATACTGTGGCAATGGGCACCACAGAAAAAACAAGGAGAGCCAGAGACAGATGTTTAATACTGAAATTATAGGTCACATAATGCTGAGAAGTAGCAACATTTGAGGCTGAATACAATGGCAGGCGATTAACATTACAAAACAACAGTAAGACAAGAAGGGTAAAAATTTTAATAGCACTTAAGTGATTTAGGAATCTATGTGCCATTTTCAAAAGTGCCTGAGTCACTTAGGCACTTACATGATTCAAGGGGCTTTTGAAAATGTTACCCAAAGTGAATAACATTGTACCTAACTGAAATTTGTTAAGTTTACAGAGAAGATGCTGTGATGAGATTGCCTACAATGGCACGTGGCTACCTGCAACTGCTAGTAGCAAATATTCCCAATGACCAGAGATGGGACAGTAGACGGGGAAGGCTCTGAAAAGGGCCCAGAAAAGAAAAAACATGGTTGACCTGTGCCAGCCAAATCAGACTCACAGGGCTCTGGCTGCAGGGCTGTTTCTTGGATGTGTAGTGTTCCGGAGCTCTGTGAACCTCCCACTTCACATACTCCTAGACCTTGGGCTCCAGCGTGAGTCCAGAATTCTACACAGCAATGAAATAGCTCCACAACCCGAGCCCTGTAAGCCCGAGCCGGCTGGCAGAGGTTAACCGCGGGTTTTAATTTGCTGTGTAGACATGCTCGGATTTACTCAGAGCATTCCTTCCCAGGTGTCTGGCTGGTGGGTCTTGCTGACATGCTCAGGGTCTAACTGATCACCATTTTGGGTGTTAGGAAGAAATTTTACCTAGGTCAGATTGGCAGAGGCCCTGGGGCTTTTTCACTTTCCTCTGCAGCACAGAACACTTGCAGGTTTAAAACTACAGTAAATGGTGGATTCTCTGCAACCTGAACTATTTAAATTCAGCTAGAGGTTAGGTGTGTATTACAGGATTGAATGGTGAGGTTCTGTAGTCTGGGATGTGCAGGAGGTCAGGCTAGATTATCACAATGGCCCCTTCTGGCCTGGAAATCTATGACTCTACAGGGTAAATTTTAGGAAGTGGATAGTAACTCCCCACTACTGCAGACTCTTGTAATTTTATCACAAGTCCTGGAATATTTGGTGTTTTTCTTGAAGCCCTCGCTTCTGGAATCATAGAATTACATAGGAAACTCTGCTTTCATTTAATAATAAAGTTTCTAAATCAAATCGTCATGAGCAAAGCTTGAAAATGTGAACCAAGTGAACTCTAAGTTCAAAAACCAGAAGCCAAATATAAAAAACCAAAATGCACTTTAAAAAGACACTCATGACTTTTGTGTGTTTGGGTTTGGCAATACTGACTCCCCACAGTGGAATTCAGCCAGGACAGTAGAGTTAAACACAGCAATTTTTAGAGAGACAAGGAACTTTTGAGCTTACACAGCTCACCCACGTGTCTCTCATCAACAGAAGTTGGTCAATAAAAGATACTACATCACCCTCACCCACTTGTGTCTCTAATGTTCTGGGACCAACACTGCTACAACACTGTATACACCAATTTTCAGGCAGTCTGGCTTGCTGGGGATATCACAGTGCAGGCAGGGAACTGTGCAGCCTGGAAAAATTCCTGTCAGAAGGGAAAAGATGTGGCGCTCTATCCAAGAGAGGTGACAGCTGAGGAGCCAGGAGCCTAGAGTGGGTGCCCTTGAGGGACCACAGAGGAGGAACACAGGTACAATTGCTCTGAATTGTGACACATCCCACCAAAATAACTAATTTGAGAAAAATAAACCTTCAATTTTAACTACGTACTTTGTAAGTTAATACTTTGCAGTTTGTCAAAGCACAGATCTAGAGGAGAATGCCTAGTGCTGCACCACGTAACAGTTAAAGCATATGTTTATTCATCTGGAGATTGTGTATTTCTTTGGGAATCTATTCTTGAAATTACTTTATCCAATATCAAAATAGCTGCGGAGCACCTAGCAGTCATTCCACTTAATTTTTACTTTACAAGCATTCCATAAAGATGTTCTTACTGTACATGAAAATGGCACACAAGTATTTGTAAAGTATTTCTATATTACACAGACACAGAACATATTAAATGAACATTAAGGTTGCAAAGTATACTCAAAAGTTAGGAAGTGATAGAATTAAGATTGCCCATGCAACCTTAATTTGACTCCTTTGTGCATAGGTATTATGATACAGTCTTTAATTACACGGTCACATACTATTTTTCCACAAGACTCATCTTACTCAGTGAACAGAATGGATGGTGCTCACTTAATGAGCAGCTATTCAATATTTTGTGTTACCCTTATAGTTCAATGTGTGGACCTTGGCCATAATTTATTGCACACTGTTCAAACCCTGCCATGAAAGACAGAATTACGTTCCTCATGGGCTTTTCCGTGGTACCTATTATTATAGTAAGAGTGCTTCACAAACACCAATCAATTTATCTTCACAACACACAATAGATAAGGGGATGGTATTATCCCCATTTTACAGATGGGGAACGGAGGCAAAGAGATTAAGGTCAAGGCATCCACTAAATTTGGATGCCAAATTTGAGACTCCCAGGGCCTGAATTTTCAGAGTATTTAGCATTAAATAGTATTTAATATGCTCAAAGCACAGCTCCTACTGATTTTAGCTTTAGCTTTGAGTGCTCAGCACTTCCGCAAATCAGACCTCTGGTATCAAGTTGGGTACCAAAAAATAAGGAACATACCATTAGTGACCACCTGTAAAAAAGGATGGTTTAAGTGATTTGCCCAGCATCCCATAGGAAGTCTGGCAGTGACAGGGATTCAGCTAAACCCCCTCACTTCATTCACTACACATCTTCCAACTTTTGCAACAAATAAGGCAGGAGTCCAACAGATAACACACTTTTATTACATAACCTTGATTCATCCCCAAAACACGTCCATCCTGCACTGAATGCGGCACACTGAACATGGGAAAAAATAGTCTTTAATTATATGATCACTTACTATCACAACCCATTAATTCTGGCATTTCCGAACTTTTGAGTGCTTTACAATGCAACCTTCATAATGTTATTTTAACAGTTTATTGTGCAAAATTTTCCAAGTTTTTAAAAAAAGCAAACTGAAAACAAATTCCATCATCTAGCATTATATTGCCACCCACATGATCTATCAGCAATATTGGATCCACTGCCTAGATCTCGGTCACTTGAGCTGAGTAACTGATAGCTATAATAGGTTGCCATTCTGCATGTGGACCAGCACTAGAGGGGGAGGAGAGACCGTTGGTTTCACAGATATTTGCTGACATCAGAAACATGCTGAGACTCAGAAATCTTTAGTCTCATTTCAGGCTCTGAATGGGAGTGTACTCTTCTAGTGTGCAGACGACTCCTCTGCCCTTTCCCCTCCAGCTTGACCCCTTCTGCCTTGCCCCAATCCTCTCTTACACCTCCCACCCACCATGGCTCCTTATCTCAGTCCTGTTTTCCTTCTCTAGTCGATCTCAATCTCCACTCCTCAGGCTTTTCATCCCAATCCCTTCGTCCAACCAGTCCCACTCTTCCATTCTGAATTTGCTGTATAAATCAAGTGTCCCCCTCATGCCTAGTCTCTCCCCTTCCCTACATCCGGACCCAGCTTCAACCACCCTTTCTCAAGTCTTTGATGGATCTGTCTCTCTTGTCCTCACTCCCCTGCAATTGGCCCCCAGGCCTAGTCTCCCTTTTAGTTCCCTCATCCAGTCTCAGTCTTCTGCCCACACCCTCTCCTTGGTTCATAGATTCCAAGGCCAGAAGGGACCTCTGACCATCTAGTCCGACCTCCTGGATAACACAGGCCATAGGACTTTCTTGATCAGTTCCTTGTCCCAATCCCCCCACTTCTTGCCTTCTTCTCCCAGTCTCTGCTCAGACAATCCCATTCTCTCCCTGTATCCCATCTCATTGTCAGAACTGCCTTCTGTTCGCTCTCACACACTCATTCCTACTATCAGTCTCCTTCTCCAGCCAGTCCCAGTCTTGTCCCTTCTCCCAGTTCCTCATCCAATCTGTGCTGCACCCCAGCCAACTAGTCCCCAAGTCCCCACCCAATTTTCCTCACTGGCTCCCCAATCCCAGTTTTCCTGATTCCCAGTCTCCTTGCCCAATCAGTTCCACCCTCATCTCACCTGCCAGCTCACAGTACCAGCCTCTCCACCCAGTCAGTCCCAATTTCTCTCCCTACCTCCAGTCCCAGTCTCACCAGACTCCTTTTCCAAATCTACTCTTTACCACTACACCAGTCCATCTTGTTTTTCCTCTGCATTTCAATGGGACTGCTTACTCCTCCTGCTGCCTGGGGGCCAGCAAAGTGGAGGAGGTCCAGCACTGAGACAACAGGAAAGAGCTCCAGTGCCTGGACCCTATCCCTGCCCAGAGCAGCTGGGAGCAACCATTTCAAGAAAGTCTGTTCTCCTGGGCTGGAGCATGTTCAGTTGCTGTTTGAGGATGACACAAGTGCCATCTGGTTAGCGCAAGCTGAGAGATGCTAGACCATGTAAGGATGCAATCTTTGGAGATTTTAGCAGTTAATCTCTAGAACGTCTCTACAGAGCATGTGTAAAATGCAATTTTTAAAAGGATGATTTGGCCAAAATTTGGGAGAGTTTCACTTGGATAGCAAAAGGCACATCTCTAGCACAAAAGGTCACCCTGCCCCCCTTCTGTCAAATATCAAGTTCCTGCTCCAAAGCATTGGGGGGGGAGGGGGGGATTAAGAGATTTTGAAAGAAAAGGTCACCAGACTTTTTCTCAGAAATAGCTGAACTGTTTTGGCTGATATTTTCTAAACATATTCTACCAGACGCAGACACCCAGCATGGAAAATTCTATCCCAAATGGTGGAAGTTTGATAAAGTTATAAACCACTGAAAACAGGGTCTTATAATGAAAATTGTCAGGCAAACCTAACAGATAGGGCTAGAAGCACCACCTATAAAATACACAAACTTAGGTAGGCTCAAAAGGTACTGTATTCTTATTAAAAACTATTAGAAAAACATATAAAAACACTTAGCATTACAAAAGTGTACATGCCAAAGTACTGTAAATTTTTATGACTAGTTATGAAGTTATGTTTCATCCTAATTTTGTTTATACTGATGTATAAACAAGAGACAGTGTGAACACCCTAAATGTTTGAGTTTTTAAATGGCACTTCTCAGTTTAAAAAAAAAAAAAAGGCATAAATTTTATAAAACCCACTGTTGATACAAATTTAAAGTGACAGAATTAATTAGAGACTCCAAATGGAAAATACCCCAATTAAATTTGCAAAGCAAGTATGTTCTTCTAAAATATACTTAAATTCCAAAATTCAGTTATTTATTAAAAAAGGGTTTATACAGAATGTAACAAAAGTTTTCATAACACTAAAAAATGAAAATAATTTGTTTGGATGTACATGTTCCCCTACAACCGTAACACCATGGTAGTGCAGGATAACAAAAATGTGAAGCTACTCTATTCTTTGTTCATACTGAGTGAAGTACAGAATATAAAGTTATAGGTATCAGATTTAACAATTTTTTGTTTTAAGTTGCTAAGTTTTTACCATGCAAGCACATTTGAAATCAATGACTGTACTTTCATTGAAAAAAAAAAAAAAGTTAAGATACAAGCACAGCCCTAGCTTGCAGTAGTGACTGAGAAACTCACAAACCTGGACAATCCAAAGGGCAGGGAATGAAGGGGATGAAACAAAAAAGCAAGATCCTTTTAAAAGAAACTTGCCTACCCTAAGAACTTTTTGTAAAAGCTTCCAACTAGTGGGAGCTCTAGTATAAATAAGGCTCCTATAGCTAGATCCATTTTTACCACTGTGTCCATAAAACCTGCTTTTCAACAGATTTAAACCAACAATGGACAAGAGCTGATGAAGACTTGCCTACATTAGGATTCTGATTTTACAAAACACATACATGTGCTTAGCTTTAATCACATGAGACTTCCCATTCAAGTCAATGGAACTACCCACACACTTAAATTTAAGCATCCACATAAATATTTGCAGGATCAGGGCCTAGAATTCCTACCAGAGGTATTTTTTGGCAAAATTTTTAGTGTAAATTCACCCATTGTATGTACTATTTTACTTATTTTGTCATCTGTTTGTTACCCTTATCCTTCCTTGCTCCTCCCTGTATCCTTCTTCCCCTCTCCCCCTCTTGTTTATAAGCCCAGAATGTTGTGCCATTTAGACTTTAAATTATAACCCTTTGGGTCAACAAAATGTCTTCGCTCTGTGAGGTACCTACAGCATTTTACAACAAGTGCTCAATAAATAAATTTTATGAATTAGCAAATCAAAGATACATCATCACGAAATGTACTAAGATCATTTGATAAGAAAAGCCCTGCTGAACTTTAATTATTTATGATAATGCTCCACAGTACACGAGCACATATGCTGCAGTACTGTTAGTCCAACACTCTCACTGCAGTTCTGTTTCTGCTCTTAAATCTTTGCTTAAAAGCCAGGCAAAACTGTGTACAAATTATTGGTATGGAATTAGTGCAAATGCAAATTAGCAAAGTTCTACAATACTTCATTCTACTGAGGAAACAGCAATCTGAAAATTCATAGAGAGAAGTACTTCTTCATACATAAACTATTAAATACTTTCTGTCCCTATACCACTGTATCAAAAGTAGACTTCTTGTCTTTGGCCTCAAGGCTCTGTACAAATCTGCCCCTCCCTTCTTCTATTCAACTTATCATGTCACCCACACTGCCTCCACTCTATCAACTATACCATGTCTTGTCCACCCATTTGTCAGCTTCTTCCATGCACGGAATTTGTTGTCTCTAGAATGACCTGTAAGGCCATTACCACCTTCTCCTTCAAATGCCTTTTCGAGGCTCACTTTTATCAGGAGGCCTACAAGAAATCAAATAACCGATGGTGGCCTGCCTGAGCATCAGTTGAGGACAGCTTTTTTGTTTTATTTTTTAAATGACACTATTTGGAACCATGTGAAAACATATACTGCAGGATCCTATTTTCATTACCCTCTGCCAGCCTTCCTCCCTTTTTAGGGGCAGACGGTTGGGGTGCTGGAGGAAGTGAGGGCCCTGGCTGCGGTACGAGCTCTGGGGTGGGGCCGGGGATGAGAGGTTTGGGGTGCAGGGGGAGGCTCAGGGCTGGGGTGCAGGGGCGGGGGTGAGGGCTCCAGTTGTGGTGCAAGTTCTGGGGTGGGAACAGGGATGAAGGGTTTGGGCTGTGGGAGGGGATTCAGGGCTGGGGCAGGGGATTGGGGGGTGAGGGCTCCGACTAGGGATGCAGGCTCTGAGGTGATGCCAGGGATGAGGGGTTTGGGGTGCGGGAGGGGACTCAGGGCTGGAGACAGGGGTAGGGCTGCGGGATCTGGTATGGGGCTGGGGATGAGGGGTTTGAGGTGCAGGAGGGGGCTCCTGGCTGGGACCGAGGGCTCTGGAATGTGAGATGGGGTATGGGCTCTGGTAGGGGGTTCCAAGCTGGGATTGGGGGTTGGGGCACAGGAGGGGGTGAGGGATGCAGGCTCAAGGTGGTGCTTTTCTCAGGTGGCTCCCGGAAGCAGCCGGTATGTCCCTGCGGCCCCATGGCGCACAGGCGTCCAGGGGGCTGCACGCACTACTCTCGCCCGCAGGTTCCCAGCCATTGGGCGCTGCGGAGTTGGTGCTTGGTGTGAGGGCAGCGCACAGAGCCTTCCTGGCCAGTGCTGTGCCTAGGGGCCGCAGGGACATGCTGGCCTCTTCAGGGAGCTGCACAGATGCAGGGAGCTTCCCTTAGCCCCACTGCACCGCTGCCCGGACTTTTAACAGCCCCTCTGATACTTGACACAATATCTGAGTGTCTTTGGCAGGGCTTTTTTTGTTTGTTTTACTTTATTTTATTTTTTAAGGGAATTCTGCTTCCCCCCAGCTACTGGCACTTGAAGTGCCAGTGCTTTAAGGTACAACAGTTCATCCTTCCTTTTAAATAGCCTTATACTTAGTACTTAGAGCTCCATACATCTACCTTACCAATTTTGTCACCTGATTTCCTCTATATACACCTTATTCACAAACTAGAACAATTTGTTACCACAATTTTCTTGTGAAGAGCATAAGAACGTTTGTCAACAATAATGTGGAAATGATTACAACATTAGAATTACTCTAATTTACTTGTTACAAATTCAAACAATAATGTAGAGAGATGATGGGGGAGATTTGGTGACAGTGATTTTACTAGATAGAGAAGTTCAATATGCCCCACCAGATCAGATGGGAAAAGGAAAAAAACAAAAAACAAACAAACAAACAATACACACTCTTACCCACAGTCTGGAGCTGGGCACCATCTACAATCCGGGTCTGCAACTAGCCACCGTCTAAGCATAAATTCTTCATATTTTTCCATCAAGATGTCATCATTTAATATCAAACGAATGTCATGGGGATTAAATCGTTCAGAGCATTCTGGGCAGCTGATATTAACTCTGCTCTCAGAGATTTCTATCCGGAGATACTGACGTAAGCAATCCACACAAGACCTATGGTGACAAGTCATTATTTCTGGGAACCTGTCCTTAGAGTGCCGCAAAAGGCACAAGGGACACTCCATGAAGTCTCCACTCGGTTTGCTGCTAGAGGTGGCTCCACTGTCTGAAGAGGTATACGTGGAGAAAATGGAGTTCTTGTCTGCACACATTTCCGAATGTATACTTTCAATACTTGCAATTCCATCCACACCTCCATTTAAATCCCTGGATTTGCGTTTTGTGTCCTTTTTCCTCCGAAAGATAGAGGCCAATGAAATTCTTCTTTTCTTTGGTGCCTTTTTAACTGAAGGCAAACTCACTGAGGAGGCAGAAGACTGCAGGTCCCGATCAGAACCCATTTGCCGATGCAAACTCATTTCTAGAACATTCATCAGAAGTGTATTAAAATTAACATGTAATCCTAATCATTTTTAAGGCTCAATTCAATATGAGAGGACATATCCTAAGTCATGTTGTCAGGTAATCGCTACTGGACAGATAATCTTCATGCAGAAGCTTCTTCACACGCATTTATTTCCTGTCAACTCTTCATAGAAATTACCTGAATTGTGAAGGGGTGGGGAGAAAAAAAGAAAGGTTAGACTCATATTCATTCAGTCCCTTTGCTAGTTCTAAAAAAAGAGCATAGTACCTGAGCACCTTATTACTCATATTATACATATTATAGCTAACTCTTCCTCCTCTCCCACCAAGAGCCTTACCTATCTGTTTCATTAACCTGCTACGTCTTTGTCATTTACCAAGATTGTAAATTCTTGTCTTTTTATTACACTGTGCTGTGAATAAAACAATTGGGCAACAGCTCCTGTAGGTACTACTGTAATACAAGTCATGATAAAAGAATGATGGAAAATAAAATATAAGCAGCTCTGCCAAACAGAAGTATAGTGTAATTAGTGCATTTATAGTGTTTAACCTATTAAGGCTACAATACTTTGTAGTTTTGGGATCAGGGGGTGGAGAGAGACATCTCATAGAACCACTATAGCTAGCAAAACAAAACAAAAAACCTTGCTCTATATGAATATCCTTCCACTCAGGGTCTCTGGGTTTTTAGAAATAGGGCATGAGGAGAACAAACATGGGATTTCCATTCTGAAATCCAGGCAGGAGGTAATAGAGATTGGAGCTGTACTTCCTTCAGGTTTCCTTCGGTGGCTGCTATTAAGCAGCTGCCAGGAGACCCAGCCAATGGCAGCATGGTTCTTTTACTGGATCTTGCTTCCAGGCAAAAGGGGAACCAGCAGAGTGGCAGCCACCCCTACAAGACAGCACGGGTCTCCCTTCCTCATGGATCCATGAGACTGGGAGGGAACATGGCATCCAAAATCCACAACCTCCATTTTCCACTGTCTTCTAGCAAAGGAGCCAGTTATAGAAAAATGCAGTAAGGGCACCTCCATTACCCATCCTTCCCACAGGTTTTTCCATACAGGGGGCTATCTGGCTCTCATACAACATGACACCTGATAATACAACTTTTGGTAATGAGGAGAAAATGGGAGGTGTTTCCTGGAAGATGTCAATATTGTATAATTGGATGTACTGGCTTGCTCCGTTGTACTGTGAACTACCACTTTGCAGGCCTTCATATTTTGTTTCTCAATGTTTCAAATTTTACCTCAATATGGAAAAGGAGGAGTGCAACTGGTTTTTAATGTGTCATACTGAAGTTAACTGCTAGAAACAAATAGGAAGGAGAAGGAGGGATTTGTAGGGTGTACATAACGTGATATATTACAAATTCTATTTTTTTTTTAATACATTTTGGAAGGTGGAAGACTTAGGACCAGCCACTGGTTGAACAGTGACTAAGTGCATGTCTAGAGACCCTTCCCACAGCAGCCAGATCAGCAACACCTAGAACACAAGGTCAAGCAGGGGAGGTTTCAAAAGAAGATTCCACTAGCAGTGGAAACATCAACCCACTGATCTCTCTGAGAGAAAGATTTGATCCCATGTATGTGCAACAAGAAACAGTAAATCAAGATATAAATATGGTCATATCATGGCTAGGCTAGTGCACATATTTGAGGAGGTCATTCTCATCTTTGTTAAAAAAAATCGAAAACAAAGAACAAACAAACAAAATCCACACCCTAAAAACAAAACCTCTCCTTAAATAGCTGTAAATTAAAACACAACCACGAACACAGCATATAGTGACGACCGTGAGGAGAATCTAATGTCTCACTTTCCACCACATTTTACATTCTTAGTATTTATATATATTTTCTATTTCCATTTTATTGACATTTCAGTTTTGTAAGCCAATACCTGATGGTTTCATCATGTGACTGCTATGCTGTGAAAATACTTCAGAGTCATGAAATTACAGCTGGTTTCACTAACACCGAGAACCATGGTTAGGCGCTTTTAAGTGTATTTCTTTAAAAGTTGGTATATTTCAAGTCCTGCATTTTATGGGACTGAAATATAATGTTCATATGCGCATCATGCATAATTTATGCAAACGAATTCTGCATTGACTCAATATACATAAACAATATATACTAAATGGAACAAAGTATTTAAGCTACTGTATTATGCTCTGACAAACTGATTCACCAAGAACAGATTACTGAGATCTTACAGTAAATTCATCATCCCTCTGCTGCAACAGCATTAGCATTTACACTTTGGATGCAAGTCTAGAAAATCTAGGAGAGTCATTTCCATAGCAACTTTGCTGCCAGAATGTGTAAGGGAAGACCTACTTTTAAAAACCTGCAGCTTCATACTATTATTTGCATTTCCAGTTAACGGTCCAGTCACACTCAAACCGATGTAAATAACATGAACTAAGTGACCTTTTCCTCTCTTACAAATTGGAGAAGGCTGCAAGGCCTTGGGAATGCGAAATTTAGCAAGCAAAATCCATTCAGTACTGTTAAAACACTATTTTTCACTATTTTCAACCTAGCTTAGGGATGCTAGGTTCCCGGTTTTCAACTAGAAAGTCCGGTCGAAAAGGGACCTGGCAGTTCCGGTCAGATGTACTGATGGGACACCAAAAGTCTGGTTACCATGGGGGTGGATGGACGCGATGGGTCATTAACTTGTGCCAGCGCCTGCTCAGCCAGGGCCACCTCCTACCTGCTGGAAGGCTCCTTGTCAGACAGCACAAATACTACCAAATGCACAACATAAACAACCTGACAAAAACCAAACTCTTTTTCTCTAATGTTTCCCTTATAATAATTATTGGAATTATAATTTAAAATAATTAATAATTTTTGGTGTTGTAAGCAACAGTAATATATACAAAAGTGTTATCTTCAGGCACTAAGTATGAAACAGATCAGTTATAGTCAAAAAACAACATTAATTTAAGGTGATAAACTTGTTGGCAATAAACTCTTATAAGTAACCAAGAATAGGAATATAAATCTCCCTCCCTCCCTCCCTTTCTCTAGAGAGGAAAGAATGTGCATTACAAGATTTTTTTTGCCAATTTCAACAGATGTGTGAATCAAGAAATAGCATCTATGGTGATTCATCAACTGCACTTTTTATAAGCAAACTTTTTCCCATGTTCTAATAAATGTTCTCTTTCAATCTTGTGTTCTCTTTGCATGGGATATCTCAAACACTCACTCTTTTTTGGAATACAGAAGTTGCCACTTATTTAAAGGCAACCTACAATTATCCTACATCAGATTCATAATCTGAAAGACAGTTAGCCATTCTCTCTTTTGAAGTAGATGTGGCTTTTATTATTAGTTACAAAGTTTTAAAAAGAAAAGATAACACATGAGTAGCCATGCAGAAGAGAGGGTATAAAGACTAGCTTCATTCTGATAACTTAACTAATTATGGTCAGATCTGCACAAAATAATACAAGAATTGGTAGAGTCATGTGTTTTTTGCAAATGTGAAATACAATGAAATAAAATGAAAAACAAAAAACTAAAAGCTCAGCTCATAGTGGTAGGTCCTGTCCTATGGGGATGGGGATTTTCCCCACCCCTGAGCAATGTAGTTATTCTGACCTAATTTCCTAGTGTGGACCAGGTCTAAGTTAATAACATTCCTGCTAATATTTTCCAAGTTAATGTGTGCTTTAAACACTGTTGCCAGCCCTGGAGGCAAAGGGGGGGAGGAGGAGAAAAAGAGGGAGAAAGGAAGGAAGATGACCCCAAGACAGATATTTCACCCTCATTGCCAGAAGTGCAAGTTGATGCTGTTGCACAGAGTAACTGGCCAAGAAACCCTGGATTCAACAAGCTGTGATCTTACCTGTCCTAACTTGCTTTGTGTGGGTGGATTGTTTCTTATTGCAATTACTTTCTAAAACGTCTGTGCAATAGCCTGGTTTATTTTCAGTGCATAGCACAACCAGGATTGGGTTTTGTCTCATCTCTTCCAGTAGGTCATTTCAAAGATGAACATTCAGAGAATATCTGACTACAGTTCTTGAGAGCATCATCCTGGGCACTCACTGTTCCCAAAAAGCATAACAGTTTTGCTAGGTCATGGATAGAGAGGCCATTTGAGAGATAGCTTGTCCCAACATACTGAGCACCTTAAAAGTCAAGAACAAGGTTTTAGAAGAACAAAGTTAAAAAAGCAAACTGGGAGCCACCAAGAGAGTGAAGAACACGGGTGTGATATGTTCTCAGCAGTTTTTCCTGCTAAGAACATTACCTATGATCTCCAGCCCAACTGAAGGTGGAAGGGGGCATTTTTTGTCACTGTTCCTTCCTGAGTGTCCTGGATTAGCAAAGTCAGTAGAACTCCAAAATTCTCTCGAGTAAGAAAGATGGGATGCTTTTGATGGAGCGAGAGGTCAGCATAAGGTTAAATTATTTTATTTGGCATTCAGTTAACTGTTTGTTCTGATGTGTGGTTTTTCCTTTAAATAGGGTTGTTTTGTTTTTACTTAATAGATCACTGGTGGGCAGAATAGCTGTGATTCTAGTTTGTGTGTTATGAGTGGCACATGTAGTTTTATCTTTTTAATTTTTTTATTTAGCTACTACCTACTATGGTGATAAGTTTTACAGAAAATATTTGTGCTAATAACAAAAAATAGAAAGGAACATAATTGATTAAAAGCATATAGTGTCCTTTTATTCCTGTTTTGTTGGTCTTGACATTTAGATTCATTAGCTCCTTTGCCAAGAAACACTGCAGCATAGTATTCTCTTCGATTCTTCCTGTCAAAGGTAGGGGCCCGGGCAGAGACAGATGCATCATGGAGGTGAATGCCTGGCTGCGAAGATGGTGTCGCCAGGAGGGCTTTGGCTTCCTAGACCACGGAATGCTATTCGAGGAAGGACTGCTAGGCAGAGATGGCGTTCACCCTATTGGACACAGACTGGCTAACCTAGTGAGGAGGGCTTTAAACTAGGTTCGACGGGGACAGGTGAGCAAAGCCCACAGGTAAGTGGGGAACAAGGAGACCTGGGAGATGGGTCGGAAATGAGAGGGAGTGTGGGCTATACTGGCAGAGAGAAAGGAGGGTCAGGACAAAACTGGGAGGAAAGATCAAACCAGTATCTTAGATGCCTATATACAAATGCGAGAAGTATGGGGAATAAGCAGGAAGAACTGGAAGTGCTAATAAATAAATACAACTATGACATTGTTGGCATCACTGAAACTTGGTGGGATAATACACATGATTGGAATGTTGGTGTGGACGGGTACAGCTTGCTCAGGAAGGATAGACAGGGGAAAAAGGGAGGAGGTGTTGCCTTATATATTAAAAATGTACACACTTGGACTGAGGTAGAGATGGACATAGGAGATGGAAGTGTTGAGAGTCTCTGGGTTAGGCTAAAAGGGGTAAAAAAACAAGGGAGATGTCATGCTAGGAGTCTACTACAGGCCACCTAACCAGGTGGAAGAGGTGGATGAGGCTTTTTTTAAGCAACTAACAAAATCATCCAAAGCCCAAGATTTGGTGGTGATGGGGGACTTCAACTATCCGGATATATGTTGGGAAAATAACACAGCGGGGCACAGACTATCCAACAAATTCTTGGACTGCATGGCAGACAACTTTTTATTTCAGAAGGTTGAAAAAGCTACTAGGAGGGAAGCTGTTTTAGACTTGATTTTAACAAACAGGGAGGAACTTATTGAGAATTTGAAAGTAGAAGGCAGCCTGGGTGAAAGTGATCATGAAATCATAGAGTTTGCAATTCTAAGGAAAGGTAGAAGGGAGAACAGCAAAATAGAGACAATGGATTTCAGGAAGGCGGATTTTGGTAAGCTCAGAGAGCTGATAGGTAAGGTCCCATGGGAATCAAGACTGAGGGGAAAAACAACTGAGGAGAGTTGGCAGTTTTTCAAAGGGACACTATTAAGGGCCCAAAAGCAAGCTATTCCGCTGGTTAGGAAAGATAGAAAATGTGGCAAAAGACCACCTTGGCTTAACCACGAGATCTCGCATGATCTAAAAAATAAAAAGGAGTCATATAAAAAATGGAAACTAGGACAGATTACAAAGGATGAATATAGGCAAACAACACAGGAATGCAGGGGCAAGATTAGAAAGGCAAAGTCACAAAATGAGCTCAAACTAGCTACAGGAATAAAGGGAAACAAGAAGACTTTTTATCAATACATTAGAAGTAAGAGGAAGACCAAAGACAGGGTAGGACCACTGCTTAGTGAAGAGGGAGAAACAGTAACAGGAAACTTGGAAATGGCAGAGATGCTTAATGACTTCTTTGTTTCGGTCTTCACCGAGAAGTCTGAAGGAATGCCTAACATAGTGAATGCTAATGGGAAGGGGATAGGTTTAGCAGATAAAATAAAAAAAGAACAAGTTAAAAATCACTTAGAAAAGTTAGATGCCTGCAAGTCACCAGGGCCTGATGAAATGCATCCTAGAATTCTCAAGGAGCTAATAGAGGAGGTATCTTAGCCTCTAGCTATTATCTTTGGAAAATCATGGGAGACGGGAGAGATTCCAGAAGACTGGAAAATGGCAAATATAGTGCCCATCTATAAAAAGGGAAATAAAAACAACCCAGGAAACTACAGACCAGACCAGTTAGTTTAACTTCTGTGCCAGGGAAGATAATGGAGCAAGTAATTAAGGAAATCATCTGCAAACACTTGGAAGGTGGTAAGGTGATAGGGAACAGCCAGCATGGATTTGTGAAGAACAAATCATGTCAAACCAATCTGATCGCTTTCGTTGATAGGATAACGAGCCTTGTGGATAAGGGTGAAGCTGTGGATGTGGTATACCTAGACTTTAGTAAGGCATTTGATACGGTCTCGCATGATATTCTTATCGATAAACTAGGCAAATACAATTTAGATGGGGCTACTATAAGGTGGGTGCATAACTGGCTGGATAACCGTACTAAGAGAGTTGTTATTAATGGTTCCCAATCCTGCTGGAAAGGCATAACGAGCGGGGTACCACAGGGGTTTGTTTTGGGACCGGCTCTGTTCAATATCTTCATTAATGACTTAGATATTGGCATAGAAAGTAGGCTTATTAAGTTTGCGGATGATACCAAACTGGGAGGGATTGCAACTGCTTTGGAGGACAGGATCATAATTCAAAATGATCTGGACAAATTGGAAAAATGGTCTGAGTTAAACAGTATGAAGTTTAACAAAGACAAATGCAAAGTGCTCCACTTAGGAAGAAAAAATCAGTTTCACACATACAGAATAGGAAGAGACTGTCTAGGAAGGAGTACGGCAGAAAGTGATCTAAGGGTTATAGTGGAGCACAAGCTAAATATGAGTCAACAGTGTGATGCTGTTGCAAAAAAAGCAAACACGATTCTGGGATGTATTAACAGGTGTGTTGTGAGCAAGACACGAGAAGTCATTCTTCTGCTCTACTCTGCTCTGGTTAGGCCTCAGCTGGAGTATTGTGTCCAGTTCTGGGCACCGCATTTCAAAAAAGATGTGGAGAAATTGGAGAGGGTCCAGAGAAGAGCAACAAGAATGATTAAAGGTCTTGAGAACATGACCTATGAAGGAAGGCTGAAAGAATTGGGTTTGTTTAGTTTGGAAAAGAGAAGACTGAGAGGGGACATGATAGCAGTTTTCAGGTATATAAAAGGTTGTCATAAGGAGGAGGGAGAAAACTTGTTCACCTTAGCCTCTAAGGATAGAGCAAGAAGCAATGGGTTTAAACTGCAGCAAGGGAGGTCTAGGTTGGACATTAGGAAAAAGTTCCTAACTGTCAGGGTGGTTAAACACTGGAATAAATTGCCTAGGGATGTTGTGGAATCTTCATCTCTGGAGATATTTAAGAGTAGGTTAGATAAATGTCTATCAGGGATGGTCTAGTCAGTATTTGGTCCTGCCATGCGGGCAGGGGACTGGACTCGATGACCTCTCGAGGTCCCTTCCAGTCCTAGAATCTATGAATCTATGTTAACAATGTCAACCACCACAGAGCATCTCACGCTTGGCACTGATCCACAGAGGGTCTATCAATATGTGTTTGAGATACATTTTACACACACACACACACACACACACACACACACAGCCTTATGTTGCAAAATTTCCTTTTGAAAACAGGACCCTTTTAGAGCTTTCTTGAAACAGTATTACAAAACAAAGACATGAAACAGTATTACAAAACAATGACGTAACAAATCACCCTATGGAAAGCACTATGCTTCACTAATGCACCTTGCCAAGCAAGAAAGCTAAAAATTCTGAATCGGTGAAAGCATGTGAGGTCAAGCATCTTTAGACAGCACTAATTTAACAGGCCCTATTACCCTTGTTAGTGGGAGCAAATCTGGAAGAAAAAAAAAAAAAGTTACTCCTCTCTTGTAGCTCTTCTCCAAAGTGTGCTGCATACGTCCATTACACTAGGGGAAATGTGCATATCTCAGGCACGGATGCCAGAGAGTTTTTCCTAGCAGTAGCTACAGGGGCAGCCGTGCCTTCACCCTGGTGTCCTTCATACTCCAAGCCCCGAGTATAAAGGGCAGAGCCACACTGCCTCTCTTTTCTTCATACCAGTCTCTTAGATGAAAGACTCCAGTGTGTTGGGAAAGGAGGGTGGATTGTAATGGAAACCTGCAATACATCAGGAAGAACCGTTACAAAAGGTGAGTAACCTATTTTTCTTCAAGCGATTGCATATGTCCATTACCCAAGTGACTCCAAGCAGCTTCCAGAGGAGGTGGGGCTAGAAGTCTTATTAGAAGGAGGAGTGCTTTCCCTACAATCATGTCTTCTCTTGAGGTGACAATAATTGCATATCTTTATGAGCATGTGGCTTTGGAAAGAAGACATGTAAATAATCGATTGGTGTGGTGGATGAAACCAGGAGACCTTCACAGATTCTTCAAGTACCAGTGAGGGCCCAGAGTCCACTGATTACTGACAGTGAAGAATGGATATAAAAGAAAAAAGAAAAGGGAGTCAAAGAGCCCAAAATGTGTATAACTAACACACACACAAATTAACCATAATGGCACATTCGCAGAAGGAACGAGCGGAGAGCACACTCCAGCCACGACCGCAAACGGTAAAAAGAAACCGAAGGATGGGTGGGATTGCTCCACCCTTTATACCCTGGCTTGAATCATGAGGGATGCCAGAGCACAGACATAGTCACTCCTTCAGGTACCTCTAAGGAAAACTCTCAGGTTCTGGTACATAGGATGTGCATACACACTTAGTGTAATGGATATACGCAATCACTCAAAGGAGAATTTCTAGAGTTTGTTTAAAAGTTTGCAGTTATAAAAAGTTTTAAAATCCTGAGAGTACATAAGTCATGACTGGAGCTGGTCAGGAATTTTTCTGACAAACCAGTTTTGTTGGAGAAAGTGCAGCTTCATAAAATCCAAAATGTTTCACAGAACAACTGTTGCCAAACCACAGGTAACCATCAGAAACCTCTCTGGTTGCTGGGCATCACACCTGGTTGGCTTGCTGGATATCCTGAGCTTCCAGGATCTGTGGCTTTGGGACAGTCCTGCCATGCAGACTATCCCAGGGTCAGGGACCCCAGGGCTTCCAGTCTCCTGGCAGTGGAGCTGAAGGCCTGGAAACCCTGGCTTTAAACAGGGCTCTGCTGCAGGCTCCAGCTTGAACCAGGAGTCTCCAGGCTCCCAAGCTCCCTGCCACAGAGACGAAGCGTGGCAGACCTGACTTTGCAGCAGGCAGTCTGGAAACCATAAGAATCCCAGCTTAAGCCTGGGGAGCCAGCTGGCCTGGGAATCTGGAAACCCTGTGTCCTCAGCCCAAAGCAAGACACACGGTGGGGCTGCCCGGGACCCTGGAAGCCTCTGCTACTGCTGAGTGAAATTGACACAGTTAAATATCCTCACTGTTAAACATATGCCTTATTTACAGTTCAAACTTGTCTAGCTTCAGTTTACAGCCACTGGATCTTATTATACCATTGTCTGCTAGACTGAAGAGGTCATTATCAAAATTTGGTTCCCCAAAAAGGTACTTTTAGACATGTTATCAAGTCACTCCTTAACTTTCTCTTTGTTATAAGAAAGACTGAGCTCCTTGAATCAATTGCTATGAGGCATATTTTCTAACCCTTTAGTCATGCTTATGGCTCTCCTCTGGACCCTCTCCAATTTTTCCAGTATCCTTGAAATGTTGACATCAGAACTGAACATAGTATTCCAGCAGCAGTCACATCGGTGCCCAGTACAGAGGTAAATAACCTCACTACTCCTACTTCTGATTCCCTCATATATGCATCCAAGGATCATATTGGGCCTTTTGTCTACAGCGTCATACTTGGGAGCTCATATTCAGCTGATTATCCAACCACAGCCTCCCAAAACTTTTTCAGAGACACTGCTTCCCAGAAAACAGTCCCCCAGTAACAGTAAGTTTGAACTACGTTGTTTTGTTGCTAGATGTATACATTTACATTTAGCTGTATACAAACACACATTGTTTGCCTGCAGCCAGTCTACCAACTAATTCGAAGATCACTATGTATCAGTAATCTGCCCTCTTCATTATTTACCACTCCCCAATATTTGTGTTATCTGCAAACTCCAAACTTTATCAGTGATGATTTTGTTTTCTTCCAGGTCATTTAAAAAACAAAAAACAAAACCCCCCCAAAACCTTAAATAAATAAATGAATAATTAAAAAAAAGGAGATACACATAGCATAAGGCCAAGAATGGATCACTGCAAGACCTCACTAGAAACACACCTGCTCAATGAGACTAAACAGTTAGCTAGTTTTTAATCAATGTAACAAGTACCGTGTTGATTTTGTATCATCGTAGTTTTTAATCAAACTGTTGTGCTATACCAAGTCAAATGCCTTACAGAAATCTAAGTCTAAGATCAACACTATTATTACCTTTACAATCAAACTTGTAATCTAATAAAAAAAAATAGCTAGTTTGACAGGATCTGGTTTCCATACATCCATATCGACACTGATTATGTTATCTTCATTTCATTCTTTATTAATCAAGTCCCAGATCAGCTGCTCCACTGCCCTGCCGGGGGACTGATGTCAGAATTACTCAGATCATCCATTTATCCTTTTTAAATATTGGTACAACATTATCTTTCTTCCAGTTTTCTGCAACTTTCCCAGTGCTCCCTGATTTACTGGGGGGAGGGGAGGAATCAATATTATTGGTCCAGTGAGCTCCTTATCCAGCTCTTTTAAAACTCTTGGATGCAAGTTACCTGGACCTGCCGATTTAAAAATGTCTAACATCAGTTGCTGCTGTTTAACATTCTCATGCGTTTCTAATGGAATGGAAAGAGTGTTATCATTATCATCATCTGACTACCTCTACTGGCTTTCTCCCAGATTAATGAGAAAAATGGTACGATATGTGGAAAATATATGGAAAGAAAGCAAAATGGGTATATTCTTCTACTGGAAGAACATCTTAAAGATTATCTAAAAAAAAAGATTTACTTGCCAAGACTAGAGCTTAGTCCTCAGGTTTCTACTGTAACATTTGGGAGATTGTTTACAATTAAATAAATGCATAAGAAGCATTCCTCATGCTCCTCATAAGTGGTGATGTTTAGTTTTTTCCTCAGGGAAACAAACTATAGAGCCAAAACAATTTTGGTTAAATATGATTAAATCTATTTAAACCTAGGCAAAGATTGAATATAATTCTTACTTTTCCTTTTTTTTTTTTTTTAAAAGGACACCATATTGTTTTAATTTAACTGTTTTCTTTCTTTGTAACAGTCTCTTCAAAGCCATTTACATGCTTTTCTACCCTACTCACTTTTGACCCTTTCCACTTGACATCATTTCCAGTCTTTTGAATAGAACAGAAATTAATATTTGTTTTGTTTAGACAGACTTCAACTTACATAGCAGTATGTCATGCTGAAAAGAGTGTGCATGCACCAGTACCAATGGTATCAGCAATACTCTGGGACTAGTACGTACTTTCACTGCTGACGCTGCAGCAGTGACAGTAAAGACAATACCTGTCTACTAAACACACATTTGTGATTAAGGTAGTTTTTGGTCTCTATTCAAATCAATTTTTTAGATAAGATCTAGAATTAGGTGCAACTCATTATCAGGATGTATTTTCCATTTAATGTTCCTAAGGTTAATGCAAATGTGATAAAAATAATTATTTGACTCCCCTAGCTTGAATTTGAAAATAGAGAATTTATACAGCAATGTTGGATTTTATTGAGACTATTATAACTAAAATTTATTAAGATTCTTTGGCAGGAAAATAGACTTGAAATTAAACACAAAAACATTTATTAATTATAGAAAAGAGATTGAAAAAGGCTTTTTTAAAATGTAACCAGTCAATTCACCCTGCAAATACAGGGATTTTGCATGTAATTAGGAGCTCTGCCTACTCTTGATTTAAGATGTCTCACGTGTTGCAGTCCCACGTTTAAAACAGGATCTCGCTGTTACACAAATTTGTATCTGATATTCACCCTAAATTTTTTTAGTTTCACAGTATTTTTTTCCTTTTTTTAGTTTCACAGTATTTCTCTTAGTGATCTAAAGAATCTATGGATAAACCCTAACCGACCACTATCATAAGCAGGATGTGAAATTCTTACTGTAGTATTTGGTACCATTCTAATCTCTGCATAAGAAGGACAATATTGTTTTAGTTTAATTTTTGTCTAAATTTATAAAAGTCTCTTGGTTATTTACACACACAGGCACCAAAACTTTTACAAAGAGGAGTATAGAGTTAAGCTCTTATTTGTATTTAGGCTCCTAAATAAATGACCCAATTTTCAGAAGTGGCTCCTGTTAAAGGTACTACGTATAACATGTTTGGATACCATCAAGGAATTTAAGGTTTATTTTGACATTGACAATCTCTATTTCTCCCCTGAATCCTCCCATCATCTCAGTTACTATCCTTACTGTGTAGGAGGACTGGAAAAGCCTTGTAGAATCTGCCAGTTTAAAAGATTAAAAAAACAAAAAACAAAAAACCCCACCCAAAACCAAAAACTGAAATCTTCTGTATGGAAATAAGAATAATATAATTAAGACTGACCACTTTTAATAAGTTCATACACACTAAGCCTATTTTTTTTAAACTACTAACTTATTTAAAGTTTGAAGAAAGTAATTTTCTTAGCCTTGTACACATACCTATATATAATAGTTAAGCACCTAACTCCCACTAACTTAATCCCACCTATCATCATCTAGTAGCCACGAAGAGGATTTATTGTTATGCAAAGGGTTCCATTTACTTAAACAAAATCCTCTAATATTTGCGGCTATCTTAAAGCTTTTTAAATAAATAGGGACCTGCTAAAATTAAACAATAAATATTAACCAAAACACGAAAGCAAACAAAAACGTACATCACAAATCAACAGAAACATAAGACATTATAACGCTGTAATACTCTCTTGACCTGTCCATCTACATTTATCACTCATCAGCTATGTTATTCTGAATTTAAATTACAAGTTCTTTGGAGTAGGACCTATGTTTTATATTGGCCTGCAAAGAACCTCTTAACATACAAACGTTATGTTTTCTAACCAACTTTATTCCTTGCTCAGCTCTCTATTTTCTGTAGTATGCCAAGAAAATGTGTTTAGATTTAGCCTGACTGCTGTTGGATGTGAAGATTTAGCTGGGGATAATTGCTGATGGGCACTTTACAAATAAAGGACTTATTCTGACGTCACATAAGGGCAGACTAGAAGTTGGGGAAGTGGCCAGTGAGGGTAAAGGCAGTTGCAATTTTCCTTCTCTTGACCCACATATACAGGCCATATCCAAATCCTACCACTGTTTCTTTCATAACGTTTACAAGATTCAGCCTTAGGAATGGACAGAAAAGGGTGCAACTCTTTTTCAGGCCCTCATCTCCTGTTTATTTACTGTCATCTCCTCCTCTATGAGCTTCCCAACTCCCACATTGCCCACTCCCGTCCACACAAAATGTGCTGCCAAGATCACCTTTCCAGCCTGTTGATAACCATACCATACACTGCATTGCTCCTTTTCCTAAGGCACCAAATTCAAGCTTCTTGCCCTTGTCTTCAAGTTTTCTACATAAATGTTCCCTCCATACATAGCCATCCTTATCACTTTGTATCACCTCCTGTCCTCCCGTCACCTTAATTAGCCCATTCTTCAAGTTCTCTCACAGCCATCTCTCCAACTTCTTCTATCCTGCCCCCTATTTGCAGAATGCTTGCACACAGATGATCTGTGAAGGGATTATGTGCTCTACTTTCAAATCCCCCATGAAGACCCACTTATGACATGACGACTTTACCTAGATTTTTTTGTTTTGTTTTTAGTGATAGATCCAGACCAGTGGGGTACAGGAGTCTGGTAAAGGGCAAATATACTGGTCACTGGATGAGTAGTTTTCTGTTCCCTAAGTGACCAGAGCAGGGGCTGCACTAGAGTAATCAGGAACCTACTAGAACCAGTTAAGTCAGGCAGGCTAATTAGAACACCTGGAGCCAATTAAGAAGCTGCTAGAATCAATTAAGGCAGGCTAATCAGGGCACCTGGGTTTTAAAAGGAGCTCACTTCAGTTTGTGGTGTGTGTGAGAGGAGCTGGGAGCAAGAGGCGCAAGGAGCTGAGAGGGCGAGGGTGTGCTGCTGGAGGACTGAGGAGCACAAGTGTTATCAGGCACCAAGAGGAAGGTCCTGTGGTGAGAATAAGGAAGGTGTTTGGAGGAGGCCATGGGGAAGTAGCCCAGGGAGTTGTAGCGGTCATGCAGCTATTACAGGAGGCACTATAGACAGCTGCAGTCCACAGGGCCCTGGGCTGGAACCCAGAGTAGAGGGCGGGCCTAGGTTCCCCCCAAACCTCTCAATTGACCTGGACTGTGGGTTCTTTCAAAGGGGAAGGTCTCTGGGCTGTTCCCCAACCCACATGGTGAATCTCTGAGGCAAGAAAATCCTCCAATAAGCACAGGACCCACCAAGATAGAGGAGGAAATTTGTCACAGTAATTACAGATTTACACATTTTACCAAAAAAGGCATGCTGTATTCACTTCCTCTGTTAGTCTGCCTTTCTGTTGGATTCAACCAGTAAGGGCTTCAGGTCAGAGATTATATATTCTCTGGCCACAAACATCAGATGCACCAAACTCACCTTCAATGCAGCTGAGGGAGGCAAAGGTTAGCTACATTATGCCTCTCACAGGGTGACTGGTGCAATGAACTAATAAGGATCACACCACCAAATGGGAACTGGCAGAGGGAACTGCACATGAGCTCTTACCCCTTCCGCTTCAACTCATTCCTTGTGCCAGAGGAGCTGCCAGAAAGCAAGGATCCCCCCCGTTGAAGGAATCCATCAGTCCCACTGAATGAAGTGATCTTAGCAAGATCAGTGGTCCAGATCCCTGTTTAGAAAAGAGCATGTAGCCTGTCTTGAGCACTACTGTAAACAGATAAACACTGTCACATAGCAAAGTCAAAAAGGGGTCAGCCAGGTATCATTTAGTATAGGCACATGTAAACCCAAACAACCGAAAATGTACAGAGCTGTGTAGTACTGCACAGCTCCAAATTAAGCTCTTATGCACAATTTGAATTTTTCCTCCATTAAACTCCAAAACATCACGAGCATAGATTACATAAACATATTATATTTGATCCTTCTGTGACTATGGACAAGTGTTCTCACCTCTGGATTCTGTGGAGGTATACTACACCTCTATCCCGATATAATGTGACCCGATATAACACAAATTCAGATATAACGCAGTAAAGCAGTGCTGGGGGGGGGGGGGGGAGGGGGGAGGGGGAGCTGCGCACTCCAGCGGATCAAAGCAAGTTCAATATAACGTGGTTTCACCTATAACGTGGTAAGATTTTTTGGCTCCCGAGGACAGCGTTATATCGGGGTAGAGGTGTACTTACAGAGTGTCCTAACTCGTTTAAATTAGTTGGCTGTCTGGAAAATGCTACCAACCTAAGGGGTTAAGAGTGATAAAAGAGAACCATCCCATGAAACTGCACGACTAGAATACAAATCCAACTGTAGCAATACTTTCATTAAAATGAAACACAAACTGATCTTCCCCCTTAGTTGAAAAGGAAGCCAGCTTGCATCAAAGAATCTCTTTCTTGTTTGACCTGCTTGTAGGCCAAGATAGAACGCCAAAGCAAGATTTACAGCAAATTCAGCATTTAAAACCCTAATTAACTCTAAGTGCAGACCACGTGGAAGATGGTGCTAAGGAATTCAAATATAACCTGTCTTTTCTGAGAAGATTCTTAGTGCATTAGGAAATCCTGAATGTAAGGAATTTGAGTTACCTATAAAAAGGACCGAAAGTTTAACTACTTCATTAATCCAGTCTTGACAAAGGCCCAAATAAGCAGAACAAAATGATAGATCTGGCAGAGGTTTTCAGTCAGTATGAAGCTTATTTTTCATTTTAATTAAATTAAAGCTGACACTCCATTCTTTTTGCTTTTTAAACTGCTTTTGAGTTTGCCTGTGAACTTTGTTCATCTGCATTTTATTCTTAATAGTAAAAAAATACCATGAAGTACTATATTTATACACAGGTGGACTGCAATTTAGCAAATAAATCAGAATTTAGTCCCCCACAACTTCATTCACCTAATAAGTGGGGGGGGGGAAAACATCTCTATCACATTTAGAATGTCCCTAGAAATAGAAATGCTTCACCATAGAAATATCAGAACTTTTCTTAACATCTTGAACTGAAATAAATGGAACTTCTGGCATTACAAAACTATAAGTAGTAAATTCCTTCCTGACTTCACATCTGTAGTAATGTCTGACCAAAGAGAGACAACCAGTTACTGAATTCTCTAGTATTTTACAACAAAGATTAGCATTTGTCATGCCTAGGCACCATATTACAGCTGAAGCATCCTACAGTGCCAGGGCCCCAGAATTATGTGATGTCCCCCAACCCTCCCTCTTTACAGCCAATACAATATCCTCATATTTTATTATAGTAATCTTATTATACATTGTTTCTTATGTTCAATGTGTATAGATTTTGTACTGAAATATAACCCCCCCCCCCCGAAGTTGGTGGGAAGATAAAGGTACTGGTCGTTAGTTAGAGGATAGCTAAGGCTTTCTGGCACACATGCAAAAAAATAAAGTCCTGATCTGCAACAACCAGTAGATAGTTGAGGCTTCTGGTACCAGACAGGGGACGCAACTCCTTTCCCATCCACTTTAGAATAAGGGAAAAAGAGACTTTAAGAGGAGTGGAGGGTGCCATGCTGTCTGGAATGGCTTACTACCAGGAGTGCCTACCTCAGGCCAGACTGTCAAAAACGGAGCAGACACACCAAACTGGTGGTAAGTTCTATAATTAGATTTCACCAACCCAGTAACAAATGCAAACGCCTGAATCACTAATAGTCTTACCGTGGAGTCACAGAAAGTCCCCCTAGGCTCTCCATAGTGATAAATAGTCACTTACATACACACACAAATAAATTCAGGTTGCTTCCAGTTCCAAGAGATCAGTCACTTATCCAGGATACCAATTGATCTGGGGTCTCACACCAAAGACCACGCCTATGGCCAATTCTGTAATAAACTAACTAAAGGTTCATTAACTAGGAAAAAGAAATATGTTGGTTACAGGTTAAAACAAGCAATCATATAACACAAGTGAGTTGCAATCTAAATGCTAAGAGTGTGAGCTGTAGCGATTTGTCAATTAAAAAAGTATTTCAAGGCAACCCCACGGATAATCTTGAGGGATCTTCTCCCTTCAGTTTGAACTCTTACAGGGCAAAGAGATGAAGAAATTTTCTGTGTCCCCATATTTATACCTTCTTCTCCTAAAAACAAATCTGACAGCAACCGTTCATCTTTTGATCCTCAGGAGTCGCATGGAGCATACGGAGTCTCTCAAAGGTTATGAAATATTCAGCAATGTCACCAGATTCGCTATATGGTTGGCACAACTGCTCCCACTTGTGGGTTTTTGGAGAGGTGGGGTCCCCTGGTTGGGGGTTCTGTCTCCTCCACTCCATTACAGCCAGTTAATTTTTCTCCTCTTTTTCCTTCTCCTCAAAGACTAGCCTCTGGCTCTCCGTGGCCTTCTTGTGGTCTGCTTTTTGTCTGACTGCTTGTGCCTCCATTTCTTTGTCAGATTCCAGCTTTCTCCATTCTCCATCCCCAGCCTCTAGCTGTCTCAGTTCCATGGCTCTTTCGTGAGCTAACTTCTCCCTGGCTGCTTCTGCTTCAATTCCCATCTGTTTCAATTCCATCTGTCCCTTATGCATCCTCTCATTTTCTTCTCCTTGCAACTTGTGGAGATCTAACTTTTTGGTAGCTTCACTTTCACTCATTTTCCTACTTTTCTGTCCCTTCTTCTCTTGCCCGAAATAAGCAAACAGAAAACAACAAACCAGTAACCACTTTGTCTGTTCTTTAGTCACCACACTTAAAACTCACTTAAAATCGACACTAGCATTTCAGGGCAATAAGCTGTGCACACTACCCTGCTCGACTACGCCACTGTGACAGGTTGGAGGAAACATGGACCAATTGCTGAGGAGTACAAAAATAATGCACAAGCATGTAGGGACAAAATCAGAAAGGTAAAAGGTATAAAATGAATTACACCTAGCGAGGAACATAAAAGGCAATAAAAAATGATTCTTTATATACATTAGGAGCAAGAGAAAGACAAAGAAATTGTAGGCCCTCCTCTACTTATCAGAGAAGGAGAGCTAACACCACATGACATTAAAAAGGCTCAGGTGTTCAGTGCCTCTTTTGCTTCTGTCTTCACTAAAAAGGTTAATGGATACTCAACACAATAATATTAACAACAAGGGGGAAGGAATATGCGCCAAAACAGGGAGATAACAGTTGAAAGAATATTTAGGTAAGTTAGACATGTTCAAGTCAGTAGGGCCTGATATTCATCCTAGGGTACTTAAGGAACTAGCTGAAGCACTCATCTTTGAGAGCTCCTGGAAAACAGGTGAGGTCTCAGAGGGCTGTAGAAGGGTAAGCATAGTACCTATCTTTGTTCCCATTTAAAGAGGAAACAGGGAATTATAGACCAGTTATCCTAAATGCATAAAGAGACATATAAATGCTTAGCATATCTGGCACATAAATACCTTGCAATGTTGGCTACAAAAGGGCCATGCAAACGCCTGTTCTCACTTTCAAGTAAGATTGTAAATAAGAAGAGGGCAGCATTATTTCCCATAAATGTGAACAAACTTGTTTATCTTAGCGACTGGCTGAACAAGAAGTAGGACTGAGTGGACTTGTAGGCTCTACAGTTTTACATTGTTTGGTTTTTGAGTGCAGTTATGTAACAACAACAAATCTACATTTGTAAGTTGCACTTTCATGATAAAAAGATTTCACTACAGTACTTGTATGAGGTGAATTGAAAAATACTATTTCCTTTATCATTTTCAGTGCAAATATTTGTAATATAAAATAATAAAGTGAACACTGTACACTTTGCATTCTGTGTTGTAACTGAAATCAATATCTGAAAATGTAGAAAAACATCCAGAATATTTAATAAATTTCAATTAGTATTTTATTGTTTAACAGTGCAATTAAAACTGCAATTATTTTTTTGAGTTAATCACGTGAGTTAACTGTGATTAATTGACAGCCCTACAAACCAATCTAATTTTCTTTTCTCACAGAGTTACTGGCTTAGTGGATCAGGAGAAGCAATAGCTGTGAAGTACCTTGATTATAGAAAGGCTTTTGACACAGTCCCACATAACATTCTCATAAGTAAACAAGGGAAACGTGGTGATGAAATTACTATAAGGTAGGTGCACAACTGCTTGAAAGACCATACTCAAAGAGTTATCAATGGTTTGCTTCAAATTGGAGGGCTAATCTACTTGGGGCCCCATAGATACTTCCAATACTAGACAATATTTTCATTAATGACTTGGATAATAGAGTGAAGAGTATACTTGTAAAATCTGCAGATGACTCCAAGTTAGGAGGCAAGCACTTTGGAGGTCAGAATTAGAATTCAAAACGTTGGCAAATTAGAGAATTGGTCTGAATTTCATCTTGTTGATTTCAAGTGCAAAGTACTTCACTCAAAGGAAAAAAAATACACAACTACAGAATGGGAAATAACTGACTAGGTAGTAGTACTGCTGGAAAGGATCTGGGGGTTACAGTGGATCACAAATTTAATACAAGTAAATGATGTGACGCAGTTGCAAAAAAGCTAATATTATGGGGTGTTTTAATTGTAGTGTCCTATGTAAGACATGGGAGGTAATTGTCCCACTCTGCTCGGCACTGGAGAGGCCTCAACTAGTGTACTATACCCAATTCTGGGCTCCACGCTTTAGGAAAGATGGGACATATTGGGAGAAAGTCCAGAGGCGAGCAACAAAAAAAGATAAAAGGTTTAGAAAACCTGACTTATGAGGAAAAGTTAAAACAACTGGCATGTTTAGCCTTGAAAAAAAGAAGACGACTGAGGGAAGAACTGCTAACAGTCTTCAAATACATTAAGAACTGCTATAAAAAGGACAGTGATCGGTTGTTCTTCACGTCCACTGAAGGGAAGAGTTAAGAGTAACAAAAACGGTTTCTTCAGGTATGTTAGCAACAAGAAGAAAGTCAAGGAAAGTGTGGGCCCCTTACTGAATGAGGAAGGCAACCTAGTGACCGAGGATGTGGAAAAAGCTAATGTACTCAATGCTTTTTTTGCCTCTGTTTTCACGAACAAGGTCAGCTCTCAGACTGCTGCACTGGGCAGCACAGTATGGGGAGGAGGTGACCAGCCCTCTGTGGAGAAAGAAGTGGTTCGGGACTATTTAGAAAAACTGGACGTGCACAAGTCCATGGGGCCGGATGCGCTGCATCCGAGGGTGCTAAAGGAGTTGGCGGATGTGATTGCAGAGCCATTAGCCATTATTTTTGAAAACTCATGGCGATCGGGGGAGGTCCCGGATGACTGGAAAAAGGCTAATGTAGTGCCCATCTTTAAAAAAAGGGAAGGAGGATCGGGGGAACTACAGGCCAGTCAGCCTCACCTCAGTCCCTGGAAAAATCATGGAGCAGGTCCTCAAGGAATCAATTATGAAACACTTAGAGGAGAGGAAAGTGATCAGGAACAGTCAGCATGGATTCACCAAGGGGAAGTCGTGCCTGACTAACCTAATTGCCTTCTATGATGAGATAACTGGCTCTGTGGATGAGGGGAAAGCAGTGGATGTGTTATTCCTTGACTTTAGCAAAGCTTTTGATACGGTCTCCCACAGTATTCTTGCCGCCAAGTTAAAGAAGTATGGGCTGGATGAATGGACTGTAAGGTGGATAGAAAGCTGGCTAGATCATCGGGCTCAACGGGTAGCGATCAATGGCTCCATGTCTAGTTGGCAGCCGGTTTCAAGCGGGTCCAAGGGTCAGTCCTGGGGCCGGTTTTGTTTATCTTTATTAATGATCTGGAGGATGGTGTGGACTGCACTCTCAGCAAGTTTGCAGATGACACTAAACTAGGAGGCGTGGTAGATACACTAGAGGGTAGGGACTGGATACAGAGGGACCTAGACAAATTAGAGGATTGGGCCAAAAAAAAAAAAAAAAACCTGATGAGGTTCAACAAGGACAAGTGCAGAGTCCTGCACTTAGGATGGAAGAATCCCATGCACTGCTACAGACTAGGGACCAAATGGCTAGGTAGCAGTTCTGCAGAAAAGGACCTAGGGGTCACAGTGGACGAGAAGCTGGATATGAGTCAACAGTGTGCTCTTGTTGCCAAAGTGCCAGCCATATGCAGATGAGACACCGCTCTATTTAACCTTTACCACATCCCACTAACACCAAGCTGGCCCATTGCTTGGACATGTTCAGCTTATGAATAAAGAACAGGCTTTGATACTCAATACAAGCATCAGAGAGGTGATACTGGTGAGCAGAGGAAAGCTTTGAAGAGTTGGAAGCCATGGTGCAGTCTTCTTTGGTTGATGGTACACATCCACAATGAGTCAAATCTGTCTTTAGGTTAGGTGTGCTCCTTGCTGACACTAAACTCTGACACAAAGTCAAGTAATCTTTCTACTGGACTAGGAGACTATCCCATCCTGCATGCATCTGATGAAGTGGGTATTCACCCACAAAAGCTTATGCTCCAATAGGTCTGTTAGTCTATACCAGAGGTTCCCAAACTTATTTGGCCTACCGCCCCCTTTTCAGAAAAAAAATTACTCAGCGCCCCCCTGGAAATCTACCTTCTTTAAGCGAACAAACAGAAAGATGCAGTGACAAATTTGTGTTTTTATGTATCTATATTTCTACCTACGTCCTACAATATAGTAAAGAAAGATGTGTTATTAGAATATCGCCCACGACATCAGGTATACAGTGGTTTTTGCGTAAGATGGCAAAAGACAACCAAACTAAAATACTAATGAAACTAATAAACTGGGTTTTGTTCTTTGCTCAGCATTAGATATATGTATTTGATATTAAATTGTCAAATATCAAAACTAAATTTATCAATAATTAATTAAAAATAATCAATATGCAATTAAAAATCAGTTAATAGTTTTAATTTAGTTTGCCCTTATTTAAATAATTGTTCCTTATTAACACACGCCTTATTTACCAATTAACACAGATGATTCAATAGATATAAATAAATGTTAATAGTTAAGTTTTTTTACGATTTCATTCCCGTTTTCGTTAATATTGTAATAAAAAATATGACAAATATATTGACTGTACACTTCAAATAGTACTGTACCGACACAAGCCTGCTACGATTTTATTATTAGTAAGCACTAGAGACACAGAAACGTACGGTAGATATGTAAGAAAATGTATAAAAATACTCACGTGTAAATTGCTGTTTTATTGAAACAACAATAATACAATTTGCTTTGTATGTGATCCGTAATTCGTAAAGATCGAAGGTATTGAATATGAATAAAAAATTTTAAATACTTATTGCACTATTGTTAACTGTTTCTTAATTGTGTAAAAAGCAATCTAAATTAGATTTCATACATGTCGCCTATTTATAGTATCGTATTGTAAACAAGTCATTACACGCACATATTCCTGCCGATGCATGCTGGACTTCCCGACAATGCGCGACACACTCGCCTGCCAACACTTGCTTGTTAAGAGTTGTTGGCGGACTTGACACCTGATCGGTTATAATTTGTGAATTTATTTGGAAAATAAAGTAATCACTACAACTTTAACTCTATGTTACACAACAGATGAAACATGTACGAACGGTTTTTCAAAATTTTCTTATATTCTTTCTTTATGCTTCCACCGCCTCCTTATTTTTATTCAACGCCCCCCAATTGCACCCGAGGCTACTACTGCCCCCCTGGATCGTTCCAACGCCCCCCAGGGGGCGGTATCGTCCACTTTGGAAACCTCTGGTCTATAAGGTGCCACAGGGAACACTATCGCTTTTTACAGATCCAGACTAACATGGCTACCCCTCTGATACTTATCCCATCCTGGTAGGTGATGATCTGCCCTTAGTTTTTTATATATTATACACACACACACACCCCTACCTTTGTCACATCCCAGCTGGACTATAGCAATGCAATATAGTTGGGCACAAAGCATCAGCCTTTAGGTAATTCCACCTAATTCAGAATGCAGCAGCATATCTCCTCAGCAACATGGGCTATTGGAAGTACATCAAAATTATTCTCTGCTCTCTATCCCTGGCTTCCCAAAGAACAGGGAGTCAAGTTCAAGGTCCCAGTCCCTATCTTCCAGGCTCTCGATGGCCTGGTCCAAGGATATCTAAAAGATTTTCTAAAGCTGTAAGAGAGAGACTGTGGTCAACAACTCTGTTCTTCAGGCACTACAGAACTTTCTACCACAAAGGTAATGATAATCTGCACAGGAGACAGATTTCTCAGTGGCTGATCCCAGACTGCAGAAGAAACAGCCACAGGAACCAAGAACTATGCCAAACCTCACATTCTGCTCCTAAAATCAAGACATACACCTCTACCCCGATATAACGCGACTCGATATAACATGAATTCAGATATAACGCAGTAAAGCAGTGCTCCGGGGGGTGGGGCTGCGCACTCCGGCAGATCAAAGCAAGTTCGATATAACGCGGTTTCACCTATAATGCGGTAAGATTTTTTGGCTCCCGAGGACAGAGCTATATCGAGGTAGAGGTGTACTTATTTAACCTTGTCTTCCCCAATATAAACACATAGCAGTATGTGCCTATTTAAGTTTTGGTAATTTAAAAAATAAACTAGACTGTATACAATTTCCCTGCTGAGGAGGGGATGAAAGAAAAAATGAACCACATGTGACAGATGTTAGTCACGTTGCTTAATACACTACTAGAAGACACTCAAATATTACAGTGATTAGGGTTATACAAGAACCTACATGCAATAGAATAGAATTATACCAGGCCTATAACTCCAACGTTTAGCAGAAAATTTCCTTTTGCCAAATTCAGTGGTCTACCTGTTTACAGAGGGAAAACATGGTGAACACAATAATTACATTTATTTTATTAATTTCAGTTATTTTCAAATTAACCAATATTTCATGTGAAATTAAGTGTGTAAGATAATGACATGGAAAAGTTACAGAATTTAAAAAATAAAAGATGCTAAAAATTGTCAATTGTAATGTGGCTTTCCTGTTGAAATTCTAAGTTTTTAGAATTTGACAATGATCTGCAAAATTCAAGTTTGTTCTTATTAAAACAGTATACTTTGCGTAACGGTCAACTGGAGATTTTATTTAGCTTTAAGGGTCTTAATTTACAAAAGTTCTGAAATTATTCACTCTGCTCTATAAAACCTGTGAATGTGGAAAAACTGTCATATAATTTATACAAAAATATTCTAAAAGTGCACCAAATTGTAATTATTCAACCAGCCACACTATAAAATGTTTTTTGCTACCACGTGTTCTTATTGAGTACTATGCATGTGATACCATCAGAACTGCTTAATGCTTATATAACCTCGTCAATTACCAGTGCATTATATCATATCTCGTAGCCTATCCCAGGATGGGCTTGATCAGTGCTGCTCTGCCTCTCTATTTTCTCAAGTCTTCTCTCTGCCCTTTGTTCTGCTATTGCCTATGAAATGCTCATTGCTGGGTGATGATACAGAGATAGAAAAATTATCTTACCTCCCGTCCCCTCACCTTGTTAATTCATAATTTGCAGATGAATTGCCTAAAATGTTTTTTACCCCAGAACTCTTCTACTGATCAAAGGGTGTTCAATTGCTGCACATTACATAAAATGTCATTTACGGAATAATTCTTTCAAATTGGATCAAAATGTAACAGTAGTTTGTTACAAACATACAGACAACATTACAAAAGATACTTCATAGATGGAGCAGCAGTACCACTATTACTTAGCCAGACCAATAAAGAGATTCACCCCATGGTCATCAGGGAGCTTTGTTCCATGACCGTGACTAATGGGATTTAAGTTTAAGAAAAAAGGTACCCCTAGAGTATTTTAGTCAATACAAGTATAGTATGTGTATTAATATAAATAATGATCTGCCAAGATAACTCTGCCATGATAATGATCTGCCAAGTTAACTCTGATGTCACAATTCTACTACCCAATAATGAACTGTTCTGTCTTGGATCCTAAAACAGTCTTTGTCTGCTAATACTAACAGCTTCAGCCCAAGCTATAATGTATGCTGAGCGAAGCTTTTTAAATAGCCGTGGGTCAGGCTGACATTGTACCATAGTAGACAAATCAGCAGTTAAATTTAACAAACAAAAAATACCTCTGTTCTACTCATAACTTAGTTTAGATTTAAACGAACACAAGTAGAATACTTTAGATCAGCCCACTTCCCCACTAAAGTTAAGAGCAGCTTCAGCTAGATTTGTGGCTATTCCTCAAGTAAATGCAGCAGAAAATAAGGCGGAGGCTAAATCAGAATTAGCCAGTGAGATTGCTCCCAAAATGTAATAGCTTTGACTGTGTGGATACAATCCCCACATAGTCGATATAGATTACATCTGCCTACCTCTGATGTCACAGTGCTGCATAACAACTAGGACAGGTGGAGGAGAAAAGGGGAAGGGACAAGGAGAAAGAGGGAAGAGAGATGAAGTGGGGGTGAGGGCTGCAGGTAAAAGGTAAAGCTACCTCCGAAGTCACAGACCTACCAGTATGAACCAGTCTATATATAAATGGTATTGTTGGCATGTGAGCCCTTGATGCAACCTCATTTGTTCACTCATTTCACTCCACCAATGATATCATAGCATGCAAATGATCTGAATAGGGAGAGGAAAAAAGGGGGGCGGAGGGGTCTGATGTCAAATGGCAGAGAGAGGATAGAGGAGCACCTCTTCCAACACCAGTTCCAAAACCCATGAATTTCATTGTGTAAGTAGCTACCTCCGCCTACTCTAAAAATATACAACCTCAGACCCCTTTCTTAGGTTTGACTTTAACAAATAAATTAATAATATAACAAAGTTCAACTCAAGCCTTCTCTGCAGCCATGTCCACTGCTAGGGTGCCTACCTTAGGATTTCTTATGGTACATCCTTTCTTCCAAGAAAGCAATTTTCATCCCCCTTACATATGGCTGAGGTAATGAGCCTTACTGTGTCTTTTCCTTGAATAAACATCAGCTGCTACATGGGTAAGGTACTGCAGAGAGACACTCCCTAGGTGTTCACGCACAGGTACTATTTTATTTAATTTAAAGGCAATTTTAATGTTGGGAGCAGATACTTTCCATAATACGTTCAATTATAACATCTCATTGTTTTGAGATTATTATATATGCGCCATTGAATGTCTCTCAATTAAATACAATATTGCATCTCAGATTTACACACATTTTGTATGTACAGTAGAGATATTCAAATACAGAAAAAAACTGCTAAAGGAACATTAAGGTTGCACAGTGAAGCAGTGAAAACTTAGCAAATACCACAATTAAAGTTTCCTGTGAAACCTTAATGCAAGCGCACAAGGGAGCAGAATTATGATTATGTTTAATTACAGGATCACAAACTGTATTTTTCAGAGGACCCTGGCCTCATTTAGTCCACAGGATGGAGCTCACTGAATAGGTAACTTTTTTCCTCATCATTCAGTGTGTGCTTTTATGCCTTTACCACACATCATCTAAACTCTGCAGTGAAAAGAGAATTATTACTTTTCTCATGATACTCATTTTCTATAGCATTCATCAGCACACTATTTAAGTGCTTCACAAACATTAATGAATTAATCTCCACAGTATTCCTGTAAGGGAAGTATATTATCCCTATTTTGCAGATCAGGAATAGAAGTACTGTGATCTTAAGGCCAAAATTGTTAAGCGTCCACCAGTGTTGCATGCTCAACTAGAGATGCCTTGAGCCGGATTTTTCAGAGTACTTAGCATTTTTATATTACCCTATAGATTCAAAGCAGCTACCACTGACTTCAGCTGCATCTGAGAGTGCTCAGCACTTGTGCAATCAGGCCCTGGTTATCTTAAATTGGGCGGCCAATAAATGAGTAACACGCAGTCAGTGGCCACCTGGGTAAAGCTTGGTTTAAGTGACTTGCCCCGCATTACATATGAACTCTATAGAGGAGGCAGGCATAGAATTTAATTCCACAGGGTGGCACTGCATTGCCATAACCACAAAACCCTCCTTTCTTGTCCTGTAATCCCCTGCCTCAATCACTACACACCCTCTAACTTCTGCACTAAGTGAGGCACAGGTCCTTGAGACAACAGCCTCGTTCCCTACAAAACCATCCCAAGCACTGAATGTGGCAGGTATACTATGGGAACAATAGTATGTGATTATCTAGTTCAGGGGTTGGCAACCTTTCAGAAGTGGTGTGCCGAGTCTTCATTTATTCACTCTAATTTAAGGTTTTGCGTGCCAGTAATACATTTTAATGTTTTTAGAAGGTCTCTTTCTATAAGTCTATAATATATAACTAAACTATTGTTGTATGTAAAGTAAATAAGGTTTTTAAAAGGTGTTTAAAAAAGGTTTAAGGTGTTTAAGAAGCTTCATTTAAAATTAAATTAAAATGCAGAGCCCCCCGAACCAGTGGCCAGGACCCGGGCACTGTGAGTGCCACTGAAAACCAGCTCGCTTGCCACCTTCGGCACACATGCCATAGGTTGCCGACCCCTGATCTAGTTAAAGAGATAACATAATGCAAATGGCACAAAGAGGCCAGAACAATGGTTTCATGGACCCTTAATTGTGGCATTCCTTAATTTTTGAGTGCTTGACTTTATCACCTTAACATTTGTTTAACATGGGTGGGAAGGGGATTAATGTAATTTTTCAAGCCTAAACACCCCCCTGACCAAACACACATTCCATCATGTGGAACTATCCTTACCCCCAATGGGTTATTAGCAGGGTTGGGAACTCAAGAACTTTAACATAGACCTCTGCAATTTAACTAATGGACTAATTGTTGGTAGTAGTAAGCCGTTATCCTCTATGTGCACCAACCACTAGAAGATGATGAGACACACCTTACGAGTGGGTTTCACAGCTATTTGCTAGACAGATGAAAGTTGGAACTCAGGAATTCTATTCTATTCCAGGTTCTGGAGGGAGTGCATTCTACTGGTTACAGACCCTTCTGTTGTTCTGTCCCCCAGCATGCCCTCTTCTGGGCCTGCTGATTGGCATGTCCCCAGTCCCCATCACCTTCTCTTCTTATCAATCCCACAACCCTTCCATGTACTTCCTCTGAATCAGGTTGCTTCCTCTTCCTCCTTTCTGCATGGACACCAGCAAGAGGAACACAGAGCTTGTGAGAGTCTTCTAGCACTCAATTTTGTGCCCAGAATCACAGCAGCCCTCTGGCATGTGGGAGGAGCAACTGCAGGGAAAGATCTGCTCAGACAGAATCTATGGAGAATTTAGCTGTCCAACAAACAAGCCTCTGAGCATGTGTCAACAATGATTTTTCAAAAGTTTAATCTTCTGCTAAATGTGTGGCTCTTCAGAGCGATGACAAAAGGCTGCTTTTTGACCCTAGGGCAACAGCTCCGTCAAATTTCAAATCCCTGCTTCAAAGCATGGAGGCAACAGATCTTCTCAAGGAAACAACTGTGGAAGCAGAGAAAGAACTGACAGGAAGGAACTGCAATGCATGACAGTTCGTTAGCAAGAGTCAGGCTAACTGTAACCCTAATAACACGAGATTTGTAGAAGCGAAGATTGTGTGAGGCGAGTGGGAAAGAACTGTGTGAGAAGTTGTTGTGACCTTGTGTAGATAAGGTGTAGAAAATATTGTATGTAGGCTAGAGTCAAAACAAGTGAGAAAAATAAGATATCAAGATGGCCTATGTATAAACAAAATGCAGCTGTTGCTTGTTATTGTCTGTAATGAGAGGTATAAAGGTTTGCTGTCATTGTTTACCTGTAGAGAGACCTGCTTAGCTCTCTCCCTCTGCACAATTGTGAGAGTTAATAAAGCATCTGACTTGCTGTACCCAAACAAAAAGTGAGAACTGTGTTTTTCTCCGACACAACTAAGATTTTTGGTTGTCCCCCCCCTCCAATACTGGCAATAAAACTTTCTTTCCATGTTCTCAGAAACAGTTGAGCCATTTGTTCTAAAACATTTTAAAAAAAATTCAGCCTGAAGCAGACACCCACCATGGAAAATTTCAGCCCAGTTAAAGTTTAGCTAAGTTTTGAACAACTAAAAACAAGGTTTTGTAATAGGAAACAGTAGTGGGCAACTATTTATTTACAGGAGTCCCTGGCAGTTCCCATCTATTTTATATATACATACATACACACACACATACATACACAGACACACACACACACAAAATAAAATAGATGGGAACCGCCAGTGACTCCTGTAAATAAATAAATGTGGGGGGAGGGTTGTATATATAAGATAAATAAAACCACACACACTCTTACACATACTAATTTATAACAACCAAGATCAGGACCCACTATGTTAGGCACTGTAGATACACGTGTAAGACATTCCCTGCCCCAAATAGTTTACAATCTAGGCTATTCCTAAAAGATAAAAGCACCCTTTTAACACATGAATCATAGATCATGTGTTTAGAATATGAAACTTAACCCTTTCTTTCTCGCTCACACACACACACACACACACACGTATATTTTCCGCTTAAAAACCTCCAGGATTTGTAAGTACAAAAATATCACATTCTTCCTTTTTATAAATCACCAGTCTTATGAATGTCGCCCCTACTACTGATATAACTGAAGGAAGAACCCTGCTGGATTTCTATCTGAGCAAGGAATTTGGGCTGCAATGGTAGCTTAGAAGTTTAATGTCCTTTTTCATAAGATCTCTTTCCCCACTGTCAAAAGGAGATGCACGTTTAGGAGGAAAGAAAATTTCAATATATAAAAAAAAATATGCAATCCTTTAGGATTTGTGAAGTACATATTGTTTTTTCATTAGCCTACAGTAAAGTAATTTTTATGGAATGCTTTTTAGTACTTTTTGGAGGAAAAAAGGAAAAATTAACTATAGGTAAGCACTTGTCACAAGAAACATTCTTTAAATGCAGTTGCACTTTCTCCACACAAATAATCTGAAATTTAAAAATGGATTTGCAGCTTTATTCTGCTGTTTTCACTTTAGAGAAGTTTTTCCAAGTTCAAAAAAAAAAAAAAAAGGGGGGGGGGGGCTAGGAAGACTAACAAGTCAACCGCACTGTCACCACACCTAAATTTGAAATACTGAAGTCTACAAAAATTAACATTCTAATATAATTAAATATTAAATAAAAAAATTACACTTCTAACCTACCTCTACCTGATTATGTTCTGTAAATAATGTGATTTTCTGTCATTTCTTCCTAGTCCACAATATTGTGCACTAAACGGAGAAGCTGTGACATCATTAGAAGTTCCTGACACACATTCTCTCCCCCCTATCTGCTTGAAAGGAGTGGGATTTGGGTTTCTTGAAAGGAGTAATCTTTCTTCTCACCTTTTGAGAAATGTAGCATTGTAACTGTTTATTATATTTTATTCCAGCATCTTGAGCCTAAAGGGCACATTTTATAAATATTTTTTAAATGATAAAAGTTGTGTAATTCAGCTAAAGATATCAGTGATCAATGAAAACAAAGGATGTCATTGGAATAATGATCCCATCCATATCCTTGAGTATTTATAAATTTCAAAAGTTCATAGGAACACAGAAATTGCCATATTGCATTTGATCATGCTCCAGTATCCTGTCTCTAGTAGTGGCCAGCACCAGATGCTTTGGAGGAAAGAGCAAGGAACTTCCCATTAGGCAAATGTGAGATAATCTGCCCCCCCCCCATATTAGATCTAATCACTAGAGATTTCCTTCAACCCTGAAGCATGAGCTTTTATATCCCTACAGAAATCTGACAGAACTATGACAACTCTGGATATTATTAGCCATATCAGTGTCTAATCTCTTTTTGAATCTTGCTAAGATGTTCAGCCTCAATGACTTCCAGTGGCAGTAAATTCTACAGTCTAATTATGCAGTGTGTGAACAAATACTTCCTTGCACTGGTTTTGGATTTGCCACCTTTCAGTTTCATTGAATGCCCTCGTTTGTGTCTTTTAAGACAGGGAAAACAGAAACCACCAACCTGCCCTTTCTACAGTCGTCATCATCATTATAGGCAGGGTTGATAACACTGCCTGATAAAGTTGCCTGACACACTCTACTATCAAACCCCATTTTTAATTGCTTATAACTTTGTTTGGGCTTAAATTTTTCATGCTGAATGTCTGCCTCAGCCTGAATTTTTTGGGAAAAATCTTCAGCTAAAATGGTTCAGCCATTTTTGAGAACAAGACTAGGGAAAAATAATTGGTTTGCCCATGTTAAAAAATGCTGATGAGCTTTTCTTTCAAAAGTTTTACTGCCCCCATGTTTTGGAGTTGGAACTTGAAATTTGGGGTTGGGGGGGGGTACCCCGTGCATCAGCGATGTCCCTGTTACTGTTCCTCTGCAAACATGGTCTAATTTGGCCAAATTATACGCCTTTGAAAGAATCCCAGTTTGCACATGCTCAGTACAGAGTTAAATGTTGGCAACTAAATTCCCTGAGGAGTCTATCTGCACTCCAGTATGGTGTTAAGCAGGACTTTCCCTGAAATTGCAGCTTTGAGCTGTTGCAGGCTGTGCTGGGTCCAGGCACCTGAATGCAGATTCTCTCTGTTGTGTTCTCAATGAGCCCCCATTGTGCCTGGAAAGAGGAGAGGAAGTTGTTATTTCTTCTGCATTTGAATCTGGCAACAGCCAGACCTGCCAAGGGTGGTGATGAACTGGGACTGGAGGCTGATAGAGAGGGGAGGGACAGATTGGTTTGGCAAGGAGACTAGAACTGGGAGCCGGGGGGGTTAGAACAAGATTGGATGGGGGGAGGGGAGAGAGGAAGGACACTAGGACTTTTTTTTTTTTTTTGTATTTTATCCAAAATTTATTGACAGTCAGATGGGTGAGGCTACAGGGACAGTATGAAAGTCATGTTCTCCCCTCACATTCTAGAGACGTCTTTAAAGCCTTCTGTTCACTTCTTGACACTTAATGTTGCTCTGTGGCTGAATCCCATGCTCTTGAACCATTTGTATTTGTCTGTGCAGCCAACTGTGCAGGTAGTCCCACCCATCTCAGACACACTTTCGTTTAGTGCTGCTTTCGTCTGAAGGAGCATCCTTCTGTAAGCCTTGCCTTTCCTCCAGTGGGCTAGCACAGCACAGTTGAGCAGGAAATACACAGAACTACAGTCTGAGCATGGCTGAATACAGTGGTGATTTTATAGCAACTTGGACACTTCACATCCATGAAATAGGAGTTCGGACTCTGGACCAGACACTTCTTCTTGTGTTTCCACTTCTCCTCGGGGGAGGGATGCAGCAAGTCTTTCACCAGAGGCACCTTCGCATGGAGGGCTGGACAAGGAGATTGGGATTGAGAAACAATGGGTGGGGGAAAAGGTGAGGGATGAGAGGAAGTGTATGGTGAGGGAGAGAAGAAGAGACCTATCTAATTGTGTATATGAGAGAGAGAACTGAGACTGGGACAGGGTACCTGGGAGGGAGGAACACTGAGATTGGACAAGGAGAGGAAAAATCGGAACCCAGTTGGAACAGAGAATAGGGGGGCGGAGGAAGACTGGAGGCCAGATGTGGGAGAGAGAGATTGAGAAGGGAGCCAGGACTGGCTGGGCAAAGAGACTGTATTTGGAGGAAAGGGGGGTGTTTTTCTCTTCATTAAAAGTCCTAAACAACTCCTTGTAAATTAGTAAATTACAAATTTGCTAGATTTAATTAGAAAACAAAAACATTTGAAAGATAACATATTTCTACTTTTGGCAGTACATTAGCAGAAAAACAGGAAATGAATCAGCCTGCAATAATAAATCTTGAAAAGTTGAAACACACAATGAAAGTTTTTGGTCCTACCATGAAAGTGGGGGGAGGGAAGGGGAGAGGGGGCAGCAGCAGGGAGGGGTGTTTTTCTGAGAGCAGCTTCTATGGATAAACTGCCATCTCAGACAGCATACATTTTGATGGACATCAAAATGATCTTTGGGATTAGTCAAGAATAGTACTGGCTGATATAGTAAAACCCCTAGCTGAGAATAGCCAAACGGTTGGAAGGCCAGAAAATTGCTACTAACAAATTTTACATAAGAAAGCTGATGAGGCCAATAGCAGACTACATATTAGCTTTTTCAGAGAAGGGAAAGACAAGTTACATCTCTTTACAGCAAGATGCTAAGCAGTCCTCTTCATCTTGTCTCTGAAGTTTCAAGTTGTGCAAATGGATTTTGTTTGTTTTATAATTGAGAATTATACATGACCTGCATGCAACTGGGCTGACTTGCAAAACAATAGCAAAGGTGAGAAAAAGACTGCCATCTAAAACGTCACTACCAGGTTAAAAATCTGTAAATATTCACAGAGGCTGAAGAGATGTGTTGCTTCTCAAAGAGCGAAGTGATCTGTTTCCTATTTCCCCCTCCCCATTATAAAACCAATAAAGCGAATGCACCCTTTAATTTTAATGTTGCAACTTTTTACTGATAGTAATTTTCTTAGGAGTGAAAGATATGTACTGTGTACTGCGCTAACTTATAAGACTGATATTTTCCCTGCTGAAGTTCTGTTTAGTCTTTATCTTCTATCCATTCTGATTGGATACAAAGGATATAGTGACATCTACAAATTGACAAAAGCTATTAAAGTTTTAAAAAGTAATTTCAGTAGCAACTCTGGAGCTACTGCTCAGAGGAATTATTTTTAAGACCCCATTTTAGGGCATTTAAAACTTTTTTTGGGGAAAAAAAAAAAACACTAAAATATCATGTTTGTTTTAAATACTTTAAGAAACTTAAGAAGTTTGGTAAAAGCCTGTTCAGCCATTTGAGTTACCAGGAGTGTGAAAAGGAAGACTATTTTATACTTTAAGAAGTTTTAGATCTCTTTATATGCTCAGATTAATTCTAATTTCTGCATTTGAAGTTAAGTGTGTGTATAAAAAAAAGTCTTCAATGAGGAATGTGTGCTCTGAGATTTAAAAAGGCTGGCTGAGAAAGTTAAACAACCGAATACGTAACTTTATGGCTCAAATTTTACGTGTTCGAAAAGTCAAAAAACTGATGGTTTCTGGGGGAACCATCACTTGGCCCTCTTAGAAAATACTGTATTCATGAATCATCCTAAATTCATGAAATATTGCATATGTACAAGGTGGTTAAATTCCAGCTGTAGTGGGAATCCTATAATTTGATTACTTTTGTACATGTAAAAAACTGTAATGTCACATTAAAGTACTTGCTTTTTACTTTTGGCATAAGATTCCATTTCACATCTGCTTTGTCTCATTTAATGCGTGCACAATACTTTGAAGATATAATCCACTATACAAGTGCTAAGTATTTAACATTTAAGTTAATTCTCATGCTTGTACGAGGTGCCAGACTGATTGAACAGGTACGCCACAAGCAGTACAAAATGCTCACACTATTCTAAACATATTTCTACCTTGAATACATTTTAAAAAGGTTGCTTGCTTTCCAAGAGGGCATATTCCTAATTACGGCTATGTTTTAGCCTCTCCCACCAAACTCCGCTCCTCCCCTCCCAGCAGAAACAAAGATTCTTTCTAGGTAGAGAGAAACAAGGGGATAAAGTTTCTCTACTACTCCCACGCAGCTGCTTGGATCAGCATTAGCATTCTAACAGAAATGTAGCTCTATCCTTCATCTCAACTGCCAGGGTAAGAAGTAGCATGTAGAGAGGAATGAAGACATGACAAAGCACAGGTAAGCTACAGTGATGTCTCCTCTGGATTGCTAAAAGTGGAAAAACAACATAGCTGCTTTGTGCCTACAGATGGCACAAGCATACAGTAGAACACTTTTAATTTGCCCTAATGACTGGGAGCTCCACTGACAATATCAATTTGGTGAATTAGCAAGAGAACAAACATCTATTATGATGCTTGTAAGAAATCAGCCAATTAAAAACTGGCAAGTAAAGGGCAGATGGGGATAGGCAACTATTCTTCCTATAAATTTACTTTTTTAATATATATATTTGTCTCCGCTGTCCTGCCCCCTTCCCTTCCCTTCCCCCACCCCAGGATTCATTTTATGTTCTTTTTTCTTAAATTGCAGGTTCTCTGACTCAGGCATTGTATTTTCATACAAATCAGTATACTACCTACCACAACAGGGCACAAGACCTGACTTGGATCCCGAATGCTACCACAATTTTTTAAATAATAATGGTAGTTGGATGTAGTGTATAACAAAAGTGTATTTTGATCATCAACTATATTTTAGCTTTATTATACTTCATAATACATTACTAAGTATTTAGTATGTTTTGTAAAAATAATGAAACCTTATTAATATAGAACCTTATTACATCTGCTATTCAACCCATGAAAGGAATTGAGAGACAACCAATTTTTTGCACAGATTAAGAAGTGTGCAGTTCAGCAAGGTTCTATGGAATCTGATGTGATTCATGGCACACTGCTGTAAAAAAAAATTTTTAAGCACCTACATTTAAACTAGACAACTTTTCATGCATTTTTACACAAAACTTGAAGTTCACATTTAAATATTTAGAAGTTAATGTGTTAGTTACTAAAAAATGAGAGCATAGATCTATTGTGTTTTTCAAACTCACAGTGATGTGTTTTATTTCAGGAAGTAAATAAAGCAGTTGATATTTTAATCTCTCTCTCAGCCACAATTAAAAAAATAATCTTCTACTGAAAAACTTCAGACTCTCACACTGCAAATATGAGAAAGCACCATTTTGTTTACACAAATGTAATAGCTATTTTTTAAAAATAGCTATCAAGTTATTTAAAGCTCCAGTATTATAGAAAAAACAGATTATTGAGAGAGTGAAACCTGGGGGGAAAAAAAAACAGTTCACGTTTTTGTAAATAAAGATCTGCAGAGTTGAGGAGATTACGAAGGATGAATGCCTACACAAATGGTCATTTCTTAATGTGACTGTTCTATTTTGGAAAAGTATTGTCCCATGAGGTCTTCCCTTTGCCTACAGAGCCAGAAGAGTAACTAAAGGACTGTCTTCATCTGTTCAGCTTTTTGTTTGAACAATGCTAGTCAGACATTCCACAATCTCACAAAAGCCAAATACAAAGGTCAATTGTTACTGTTAAATGTTCGCAAATATGTAGCAAAGAGGATGAAAGTTTGGAAAAAAGAAAAAGGCAACAAAACAATTTAAATATGGATTTTATGGCTACTTCTATGGGCAACTGGGGAGGAGCAGAAAAGTGTTTTCTTTAGACCTAGGCTCTACTTCAGTATTTAAGAATGTGTCAATAACCGTGTATGTCTGTATTTTTTTTATGCAGTCAGGACAATGTCATCCTGACATATGAACTTTTATTTTCAGATTATACTTTCCTTTATTGAGGTCAGGAAGAAACATATTAGAATCAAAAGATATAAAGTCTGTGTAAATTCAATTGTATCATACTCAACAGGCAGAAGAAAGGCAGTCTTTCTTAAAATTCAGAGTAGTTCAACTGGGTGATGGAGGGAGGAAAAAAAGTGTTAAAGTGAGCTTACCCCACCATAAAGAAATGTGAAACTTCATTTCTGCCCCAAAAGAGATGTAACTGAACATTATTTCTTACATTTCCAAATTCATGGGAAAATGTCACCATTTCACTTGGAAAATTAAAGATTTTTAGAAATTGTATTTATTAGTAATTGATATATCAGTTTATATCATAGCCACCTAAGGTCTGATCCTAGGAAGTACAGAGCAACCCTTCAAAACTCAAATTGACTTCGTTCAATACCTTCCAGAATGAGGCCGTTAACTCCTACAATCATCTCCTTTTGCAATTAAGTTGTGCAAGAACTGTTATAATGCTGACAGTGTAAGTTCTATTAAAACATTACAACAGGGACAGAGTTCTCTTCTCTAGCAACTGGCTTATTTCTTTAAAAAGAATTGAAAGGTACTCATGAAGTGTAAGGGATTTGAATACACTTTAAAAGTGCTGTACATTAAGAATAGTTAGAGATATCTATAGCCTAGTGTAGTTATAAGCTTTGTGAAATTCCAATGTTTGAGTAACTTTTGTTTAGTTCATGAATGCCTGAAGATGATACAACAGCTAAGATTTACTTTATATCCTAATATCATTATTTGTTTATACTGTAGTAGTGCTCAAGGACCCAATCATAGATCAGGGTCCCACTGTGCTAACATTCTACAAAACACAAAGTGACAGTCCCTGTCCATGAACAGCTTCCAATTGTAGCAATCCACACATGCCCTGTTTTAGTAATTAACTATAGCCTACTGGGGGGAGGGGGAAATGCATTCACTTTTTCATGACAGTTAATTTTATAAAATGGAAAAGAATATATTTTGTGGAGCTGTAAACCTGCTAAATGGTTTGTGAGCAAAAAACCCTAGAGAAATACTTTTTAAAAGAATCAGGATTCCCTGATTAATAGATTCTATTGTAATTTCAAAATCACCGAGCTGTTAAAGAACAAATATGTGAAGATTAGATCAGAATATGCTCTACTTTAGTTATCAAAGGCCATCTGGCAAAATTACTGAACAAAAGAGATCATTTTATATTTAAATATGATTTTCATATTGACATTTAATTCATATCAAACCGGCTTGATCAACAGAGACCCATGTAACATCTTACTAACACATAAAGAGGTATTTTCCCCACACACACTGAGGTGAAGTGCACCTGAACTAAAAGTTTGGAAATAACACACGATTTCTAACTCTGAAGAGAACAAACTATCAGGAATACCTGAAAGATTATAACGTGGCGTTAAAGCAGTATGCTTTGCTAACCCATCTTTGACAATGGGATTGAGTGGAGACAAAAGCAACAGTCTCTGAGCATCCCAAAGACAACACGGGGCCCGATTTTCAAAAGGTACTGAACACCTAAAATTTTACCTGAAGTTGCTAGAAACTAAAGGTA